>NW_022601432.1:2374479-2507184 GCF_009176505.1 Sitodiplosis mosellana | reverse complement strand
CACACACACACACACACACACACACACACACACACACACACACACACTGTTTCACGTTAAAACTTTCTATTCACGTGATTTTCTGCGCTTCAACTCTTCTCAGAACATTTTTGCAATTGGATTCTCAAGCACGAACTGACGGAATCCGAAAGAAAAATAACTCACACAAAAAATAAAATTATGTGTATCAAAGTCGACCGAATGCAACTTGAGTGGCTTGTTAAGAATAACGCGTTGAGAACGTGCTTTGAAGGTTGAACATTACGTGTGTTTGTTTCTCTTTTTTTTTGACAGAGAGAAAAATCGTTGCAAGTGAATTTGCAAACGGCTTTCTCGTGTTTTTTTTATTACAATTTGGCGCATTATCATGAGATTACATCAGCCTCTCTATCTCACAGAGAGAACACATGTGAATATAATCAACAAACACGCTTGTTAGAGTGAGTAAAATTTACGCGCAAAACTGACGCGCGAAACAGTTCTTTATTTTTTGTGCCAGCGTTTTGGTTGTGTATTACTGCACTTTCAATTGAGGGTAAGCAAAACACACTGTTTGCGCCTCTTGTCACAACATTGGCGGCATTCTTGCTACTTAATTTAACGCTTGTTCAATTTCAAAAGGATTTTCAAAACACACTCACACACTGAACACAAAGGGAAAAAATACCGATGCTTTCACTCAAACGACTCACTTCAGTAAATTCAGGCAAAAAAAAAACACGACAAAATAGAAAACCAAACAAATATTTTCGCTGTGGTGCACGGTGGTGGTGTGGCGTCAAGAGATGTGTCACTTCATTCAATGAAAACGATTTATATGAATTTTACTTGTTTGGCTGATTAATATATATGGGAGCAAAAATTGCTCGTACTTAATCGGTTTTAATTATAGTTGTCGAGTGAGAGGGTGAGAGAGTGTGTGTAAAATTGATAAAGTTTAGCGACTCACATTTGTTTTTGTGTACAAGCACCGCTGAAGTCAATCAAACAACTGAGAGAGAATAAGAATTGTGACACACAAACACATCATACACACGGCGGCGGCATATAGCAGGCAATATGCTCCGTGTTCTTTTTCTTCTTCTTCTTCTTCTTCATCGCTGTTGAGTTTTTCATCGTTATCCGTATACATACCTCGTTGCGCATACACACTCGCACACTGTGTATGTATGTTGTTGTTCAGCACGAGACACGCATACAATTCGACGTAGTGTATATATCTTTGCTTGTCTTCTATCCCCATCTTTGTCGATTGCGTTCTCATGCCAATGCCGCGGCAATGTTTTGCGTTTTGTTTTCATTGTTCTGGATGTGATTTGACATACGCACATACACATACTATAGCGTATATATATACTCATGCAGAATAAATTCGACAACGATGACGACGACGACGACGACTACGGCACGCCAGTCAGCCAGCCAGCCAGCCAAACGAATGAATGACTCAGACTCAGACTACATACAGGTACATAATAATAATAACCAAATACCGGATCGAAGCTAGAGTCACGGCATTCTCTCACTTCTTTACATCGCCAACATCCGTCGATGATCATCTGAATTAGTGCATAAGTAATTCAATTTGCCTGTTTTTTTTTTATTGAACCATATTTTCCAAGAATTAAGACTTGTGTTTCAGGCACTGTTTACACAATCCGAAATCATAACCAATCATAGATATGGATAGATGTGGCTGATGCTCGGCAAACCATAACGCAATTGTCATGGATGAAGTGACTTAGATGTTCATGAATTTTATGCGATGATGAATTTATGTGTGAAACGCATACCATTCCAACTTCGGTCGGACCTTTTTCTTCTCGCATCAATCTCTTTGCACTTTGCGTTATTTTGCTTCAGCTTGTGGTTTTCGGTGTTTCTTACCTTGTGTTGTTACATGGCTTGTGTTTTCTATTCTCAAAACCGTCAATACGAAAAAGAGAGAGAGAGAGGGAGAGAAACCGATATCATTCGATACTTCAACACCTTTTTCTTCACAACCAATCAACATTGTATCATACTAAATCAATTCGAACGATCGCGGATCACATCGACTCGCGTTTTTGTATATAATAAACGGATTTTATTTCATACATGTTAAAACTAATTTTGTAAATATTTACAGACATACGCTTAATTTAGATTCTGAATGCGGTATGATGTCATGATGGATGAACGCCATGACTTTTGGTTTACGTTTGGGATGCATTTCCTTTAGCATTTTCTTCTGCATCGTCAGTATCACTGCTACTTGATGATGTTGGGAAGAAATCGTCGCGTCGATTCGCCTTTTCGGCTTGAGCATTTCGCAAATATTCGTCTTGCGCTTCGAGAATCTCTTTGCTTGACGTACACGATGAATACTTTTCCAAGAGCTCATTATTCAATTCCAAAAATGAATGACCCCATGAAAATTTACTTAGATACCATTTGGCCTCGTCTTTTAATCCTGCAAGAAAGATGGTCAACAGTTTAAATTGATTCGAAATCACTAAATTGGTTAAAACTAATCTTAATCAATTCACCCATTAACCAATTCAACAATTTTAAATCCTTTACCGATAATATAAAGAGCGGCCGCAATGGCTTCAACGCAGCTCAATTGGCATGGTTTGCCGTAGTTGATTGGATTTGCGGCGACTAAAAATGGCAGTAAACGTGGATGTGGTGTTTTCATTCGATCGAATGGTGTTTCATCTAATTTAGCCCATGAACAATCGACCACCGCCAATCCGGATGCTTTGATAATTTCATTATCCGCTGGACTCACGCAATTCGTTCCGACGGGTGTTAAAACCAGACCGGGAAATCGTTGACCCAAACGTAAATTGCTAATCAATCCGTGTCGTGCCAATTTTCGGCCTGAGCATTTTTTCGGATCACAATGATTGAGATCCCACATTGCAACGTTAAAAGTTGGTGCTTTTCCATGATCATCATCATCCGAACTGGATTCCGACGAACCGGACGATGATCCATTGCTACTCGATGACGAGTCGGATTGTAATTTCAAATCAGCCGCTCGTTCGGCCAACTTTCGATCAGCATTTCGATGTGATTGCTTGGCATACTTTTTATTTCGTCGATTATTTGCACCAGAACCACTTGATCCACGACCCGATTTTGCACGATTCATCTTCGAAGAAAATAAAAAAAAAACAGTATAGATCTACTCGTATTCACCGTAATGTAAACTTTTGTTTTCTCAATCACACATGTTCATCGTGTGCACATGAACATTTGACAACAAACGTCAAAGTGATTGTATGACTGTCAAAGTGGCGCCACTGTGTGTTGCTTATTCAAAATGATGATTTGTTGAATTTTAAGCGATTTTCTGGGGGTTTTTTTCCCTGAATGAATGGGCATTTCATTTAAAATAATGAGGAATTAACGAGGGACTTTTCTTCAATTGAATCCAATTCGAATTTTCAGTGACACCACTTTTTCTGTGGACTAACATCGCTTCTGATAACATTTTAACCGTCGCATTACATACGCGTGAATATTTTATGCGTAAAATGATCAATGGGGATTTTTTAAATTGTTATCGATTTTTTGTTTCAATCTTCTCTTTCTCTTTCTTTTTCACTCTTTCTTTCTCTCGAAAAAAAAATGGGACTGAAAATCATTTATGAAAAATCATTCGCAACAACTGAATGGCTTCAAGTCAATTTCAGGAGATGACCGTGCATTCTTTTATTATGACATTTGGCATTTTCAACACATTGGTGTGTTTTGACACACACACACACACACACGCACACAACCGTGACGCGCATACACCGACGCAGCAAACACATATGCAACGCGCATTCAAATCTCTTTCTATTTCATGCCGTAGTAAATACACACAGACGATTTAATGAAACACAACAACACCACCATTGAACAAATGTCAATCTCGCGTAATTGCGACAAGAGGAGAGTGGACAGAGAATGAAAAACACAATAACTTATACGAGAAACAGTAGATTTGAAAGCAGTGTGCTGTACACAAAAGGCGCAAGCAGACTCAGCACCAAGTAACACAATATACACAACTGGGGGAGACTGACTGGGAGAGTGAGAGAGTGATAGAGTTGGTGTGTGAGATATATACACAAAATTCACAAAAACAGCAGCAAGCGAAAAGAAGAAAAAAAAAATAATTCTGATTGGCCTGTTGTGTGTTGCAACAAGAAAAAAAAAAGAAATTAAATTTTTCCATTTTGCCTGCTTTATCGAATTAGACAATGTGCGATTCGATTAAAAATTCAAATTAGTGACATGAATACACGTTTTAAGTGAGTTTTAATTTCAATCTTAAGCCAAACATAAATAAATAAATCGAAAATATTGTGTTCAATTGAAAGTGGAACGATTTCATATCGTTGGCGAAAATTATACACAGCCGAAACACACATTATGGGCTCCTTTTTTTCGTGTGTGAACTGATTTATTTATGTTGTTCGTATATCTCGCCAAATTGGAACTAAAGTGGATTATCTGTCTGTGACGATTGCGAATTTTATCGATTGTGAACTTTTGGATTTTCGTGCATTTTATCTGTTTTTTTCTTCTTCTTCTTCTTCTTCTTCTTCAATTCCAAGTACTTTTCTGTTTGTGTTGTTTATTCGTCACCCGTATATTTGCCTTCCTCATTCCATTACGTTGCCTTATTCGGGGTGTTTGCAATCGCATCGATTGTTGCACAACAAAAGCATTGGACAAAAACACACAACCGTTTCTTTTTTCTTTCTCTTTCATTCATACGGCAATTTTCTAGTTTGATTTCGTGATTTCGAAATTCCGTGTTTTGCGATTATTAGTGGATAGAGCAAAGAAAAAAAAGAGGAAGAAAACCAACCAATTTTCGGGCTTTAAATTAAAAAAATTCTTTGAATATTATTTCATTTTGCAGAGAAAATGTACAGAAGCTGTTCGAGTATTGGTGTGAGATATCACCCACAGCGATTGGTGAAAAAGTGTCGGGTGTCATTGTTGAAAGTTTCCCAGAGAGATTCAAAGATACCGAAATCATAACAAAAATCCCAGAGTTTGCCTATCCGTGTCAGTTTTTAAAGTAAGTGAAACCAAAAATCAAACCATTTCCTTTTCATTTTATGGCTTAAGTTCTTCATCATCATCATCATCATTTCGTGTGCTCTCATTGAAATCTCGTTTAGTCATAAATATAATTGTGTTTTTTTTTCGCTGTTGTTTTGCGCAAAAAAAAACACTCTGCTCGTGTGTATGTGTGTGGTATTATCGTACATGCAACGTAGTAAATATACTAAATATGTACATATTTCAAGTAAGACGAAAAAAATATATCATATATATGCGGTAAATATACGCAAATTAAGTACAACTGTTTGTAGGTTTTTTTTTCTTTTCGTGTGTTCGATTAATGATGGATATGTTCGTTTCGGTGTTTGCATTTTTTTTTCCATTTTGTGATACAGTCTCGTTTGCTCTCGTTTCTGCTGCCGCAGTATCTATTGCGGCCGTTTGATGTGCGGATAGTTTGGTTGTCGGATTGGCCCAAGAGAGTCGAGTCATACAAAGAGATTGATTGTTGCATGAATTCGTCATTTGCTGAATTGGTTATAATAATGTAACTGTATGTCTTCACACTTCACATGTATTAGTCATCGCGAATCGTGGAAATGATAAGTTGCGACAATGAATACAGCAACAATAACCAAGAATGCGAGAGAAAGAATGAAACAAAAAATGAGCAACAAAACAAACAAATAATCCAACCGAAAACGTTGCAAAACCCAAGTGATTATTATTGGATTTGCGACTCTGTTTTTTTTCTTTCTTCTTCGCATTGAGCAATCGAATCGCAAAAGCATAGATTGCACGAATCGCATATATGAAATACATCAATTTATTACGAACAAAATCCCTTGTCACCATCATTTAATGTCACAATTCGCTTTGAATTATTCATTGCGCGCGCGATTTCGCATATATACGTATGCATTTACACTCAATTGAAAGCCAGCACACACACAATATGAAGCGCACATCGACCGATTCATCAATTCCATTTGAATCACACACGTTGTCGTTGCCTCATCGTTTCTATGCTTAATTTGTTTGTTTTTTCGTTCGAGTTCAGGTGAATTTAAGCTCATTTAGGATGCAAACCCAAAACGGTCATGTTACACACACACAACCTTGTCTATTAATAAAATTCTTTAATCAATGCTAATGTTACTTTAATTTATATATATATCTCTCTCTCTCTCTCTGTATTTTTCTGTTCCGTTGCTTCTTGATTGCTGCTACAGTGAATCGGTTCAAACATACTCGTTCGTATTGACAAGCAGTGATTCGAAATGGAGATTTGGATTCTGTCGACACGATGCCAAAGCACAAACGGCCATGGTTATCATCACATATTTGCCGTGGCACGATACATTTCTAAAGTTTCTCAATGTGCTCGGAGAGTTGAAGCGAACATCGAAAAATGATTTTCAACCATTTTTAGCCGAAGCCTATGCAAAAGGCGTTCCTGAGCCTGGCGCATGCCTCAGACTTTTTTACAATTCAGGATTGAGTGTGAGTGTTTTAGTTATGCGCCATCCGTTAAATGAATCATGATCAAACTTTTTATGTACATAAACTCCATCAAAGATGACCAATCCTTTTGACGCAATTTCATTTATCCCACAAATAGAGTTTCGACTTTCAACGGCCGTCACAGTTTCAATTGCCAAGCATTCCAGAGAATCATAATTTGAATTTATATTATAATTTTGTCGATCCAAAGAATATGATTGCCGTGTTTGCGGCCATGTTGGCTGAACGGCGACTCGTTTTTACATCGCAACGCTTGGATAGGCTATCGAGCAGTGTGCAAGCGGCGCATGCATTTCTATATCCAATGGTATGGCAACATATTTTCATACCAATTTTACCACTAAAAATGAAAGAGATTCTGTGCGCGCCAATGCCATACTTGATCGGTGTACCCGAAGCAGTATTAGAAACAGTAAGCCGGCTAAGTTAAAAATGACTATTCCATTATAATAATTTCCGAATTGTTCGTTTTGTAGATGACACGCGAGGAACTGGGCGAGGTGGTCATATTGAACTGTGATAATAAATATTTTGAATCGCCATTTGACGATGTGAAAAATATGCCGGCTGAATTAGTGTCACAATTGAAGAAGCAATTGAGCAATCAACATGATCACATTGGTGATCGTGTGTCGAAAATATTTCTCGGTGTTTTGGTGCAGCTGATCGGTGGCTACAGAGATGCCATCAAATTTAGTCAAGGTGCTAAATTGACATGGTGCCGTGAAACGTTCATCGATTCACGGCCATCACATCTTCGGCCATTCCTGCGTGATATGCTTGAATTGCAAATATTTCAACAATTCATCGAGGAACGTTTGGAAATGCTGAACACCGGTCTTGGATTCTCCGATGAATTCGAATTGGAAACGTTGCGACACCACGAAAAGCCAAGACAACGAATCAAACCGTTTCTCCGAAATGTGAAAGATAAAGTAAGTAGCGTGATTAAGCTTGAACTTAGGATTTTTTTCATTGGGTTGTGGGTTAATGCTTCTTTCAATTTTTTTCATAATATAAAACAAAATAATCACCACACACTTATAATTGTGATTTAAAAAAGCATAACGTCAATTGCTATCGATTAAATAATCTTGACAACTTTCGTAGAACGCTTGCTTTTTCTTTGTATGTATCGTGGGCTTGTCAAGTTTTCTGAATCATTTATCAGTCTCTCTATTTCGTCATTTTCTCCCATTGCAGACTAATCCAGCCGTCAAATCTGCTGTGCAGTCGGTGAGTCGGGTTTTCATTTACCTTCTATAATTTAGTTGGTTATATCTCATAAGCTTTCCATTTCCATTGATCATTAGGCCATCGGCTTTGGTTTTAGCAATACTATCACATGATAATTCGATCGTTGTGTACGATTTTACTTTAACGATCACTAATCATATGCTAATTTTTATTTAACCAATCCATATCCGCAGCTATGATGTTAATAATGTTGTTTATTTGTTTGTAACAGGTGAAACAAGGAGGCCGTGGCATGAAAACTGCGTACAAAGGCCTAAAATCCAAATTGAGCGACCGTACACCGTCAAAGGAGAGTTCATCGCGTTCCGGTTCGGTAGCATCTGCACCGTTAGCCAGCGGCTGTCGTTCCGAACCGAATTCGCCGGTATTTACAAAAAGACCACAAAGTGATTTAATTTCAATAAGTAACAGTAGCACGCATCGCAGCAAACCACCAAAAATGCTTCAAACCTCCAATTCAATGATAAATAATTCAAATTTAACCAATCATTTCAACAATAACATAACAATTAACAACAATAGTAGCAGTAGCATTGTTGCTGCGATGGCATCGGCTTCGACAGCCAGCGCCGCCGCGGCCACCACTCAAAATGGTAATAGCATCATTTCAAAGCCAAACCATGGCAATGCCATTAGTCATTCGATTAGTAAGAGTCCAATTACAGTTAGCTCAAGTCCTACCAGTTCGCTATCGTCGACATCTGAAATGAATATTTTGCAAGAACTGCAACAACATGCCTTGTTCAAAATGCCAACGGTCGATCGAAGTGTAAGTCCGTTCAAATCCATCCTATACTCTATTTTTGTTGTTGTTATCGTTGGTTTTTTTTTTTAATTCCCTTACAAATCCGTTTTTTTTTCGGTAATGTTGTCGTTTTATTTTATTTTTTTCTTAAATTAATTTTACTTTTCTAATATTTCGTCTGTTTTCTTTTTTCTATTGACACCTTTTTGTGATGCGTTTGCAATATAACATGTTATTGGGTTATGCTGGTACTTTGATGTAGTTAACGATTGCCATTTATCTAATATGTTTTTACGTTTGGTTTCTTTTTTATCTTGGTTTATTGAATATTGTTCAATTTTTCACGCTTGCTTCGCCAAAATGCTACATTTTTTTTCTCTATTTTTTTTTTAAAACGACAATATTTTTCAAATGAAATTTTTGTTATTCTCTCTCACATACACGTCACAAAATGCACACCATTTTTATTCTCTCTCTCTCACACTTTTTAGTTATTATATCATAATTTACAAAAGTAACGTTTTTGATCGCCACACACAACATACCCAAAACGAATGTCATGACATGCATACACGTGAAATACCGCACGCACCTTTATTTTATTGAATAATTTCCGCATTCTTTCTCAACAATAAGAAGATGCACATTTCGATGCACTTCGGTAGACTTTGTTATTGACTATATAGCTACAGTTTTAATTTTTTTTAATACACATTCCTAAGTAAGTTGTTTTTGTTGGTTTTGCTTTACATTCATTTGCGTTATCTGTTCGTTTTTTTTTTCAATTCCCTTTTTTCACATACAGTTTCAATTCATCTCCAGTGTTTATCCAAAATTGTCATGGAAGTGTGTGAAATGTTTCAAGATGATTGGCAAATCAATTCAAATTATTTTAGGAAAAAAGTAAATTTTTCGCGGAAAAAATGCAAAATAATCATAGTAATAATAAAATAGTTCAATTAATTCAGAACAAACGAATTTAACCAATAAAACATATTTACAAAAAAAAAAAAAAAAAAATCGTTAGAGAATTCGAATTCAAATTCAAAAATGATTTTTTTCAATTATTCATTTTAAATTAAAGAGAAAATTTAAAGGATAAAAATTGTCGAGAAAATAATGAAAAAAAAATATTAGAAAAATCACAGAAGAAATTTCGATGGAACAGGGCTTCTGGAGCAGGAGTCGAGAGACATTATTCTTATGTCGAAAATTTACCCATCATACCCATGAAAGAATATAAAAGTGAGAACACCCGTTTTACAGATCTCACTTTTCAAGGTTATACATCCAAATTTTGGAATTGAGTAAAAATTACCGATATCCTATTGCAAGTTTTTTGGAAAATTCAAACGACGAAGCTTTGAAAGCTCTGTCGATCGAATGATAAAAAAAAAAAAACAAAACAAAACAATTAAAAAATACGACAAAAAAATCGTTTTCGCATAATAAAAAAAAAATCGCCACATTTATCTTCATAAAACATCTGACATATGCATATAATGGCTAATTGGATAAACACCGTGGAATGTTGCATCTTAGTTGAAGAAAATAATTCCATTGTTTCATTATATTCACCTGTATATTCATGTTTTGGACACAAACCAGTTGAAGCCAGTAAATAGTACGGAGAACAGACGATCTAGTCGTAGTGGATCGTTGGTGAATACGCCCGATCATCAGGCAAAATCATCGACAATACCGCCTGGTACATTGTTTCCATTGGACGATGTTGGTGAATCATCGCCTTATTTGGAGGCAAGAAACGATTCATCGGCATCGAATAGTACGTGCAGTTTCGATGCACCACCGGATGTGCTGCCACCAGTTCCACCGCGAATAACGAATCCACCGCCACGAAACAATCGCAATGCAACGAGTGAACATTTAATCATAATCGATACCGATGATCAGGTTGATCCTGCACCCGTGCCAGCGGCTCGTAACAGAACGAAAACGGCAACACAACCTCCGCCACCACCACTGCCACCGCACAACAGTGTGGCCAAAGCGCCTGCAAACAATCGCAACGGTTTCGAGAATAATTTCGTACAAAATACAAACTCATTGAATCTACGGATTAATAATATTATAATAAATCGTACCGAATCGCTCATTGAACCATCGCCTAAACCACCGCCACTACCACCACAAAACTACAAATTGAACATGACCAATGAAACGAAAACATCCGAGGTATGTTTCGGATTCCATCACATCTATATTTCATTTGCACAGTTGAAGAAAAGAACATCACATGCTTTTTTGTTTATTACCGACTGTTTTTTTTTTGGCTTTTTGTGTATCATTGTGATGGTCACTAGAAATTTTGAACAATTCCCAATTTGCTTTGTCCCTTCTCTCCCAAAAAATGGTTTTGGTGCTTTATCAGTTTCTTTCTCCCAAAAGCAGATAAAAACATGTATATTTCTTGGTTTCCAGGTAAACAGTGATGTACCGGCGGATTTGATCGAATTGAATTCACGTGAAGAATCATTTGAAGTAGATGATTTTGATCCATTGAATCAGAATGCAAAACAAATACCAACCGTACCGAAGCGATCGCCAGTGGTGTTGCCACCGGTACTATCATCCGTACCGAAAGGTGCATCGCCGAATAGTAGCAATGCAGCATTCAGTAATCCAATGTATCCATACTTTGTACCATCATATTTGCAAAAAAAGGCTAACACAGCGCCAGTCACAAACGCGGTGAATAATACAAAAATCGATGACGATGTAGAACTACTGCGTAAATACGGTTTGGATCAATTTAAATTGATTGAACGCAATTCGAGAACATCAACATCATCGAATGACACAGCACCGCATCCATTTAGAATGGGCAGTGGCAATCAACACACAAATCGCACAAGTGAAACGTTTCGTGATAATGGCCTGCAAACAAACGGTGACATCCATCGGCCAAAAAGTAACAATAACTGGACTACATTTGACTGAATGGCCAACACATTTTTTTTTCTTCTTTCCATCAAATTGGAATATATTTTTTTGTGGTTTTTCACCGGGGAATAAAAGGCGAATTGTATTATATATTAAAAATAATGCTTGCGAGAAGAAACAAAAAGACGCTGTGAAGAATAGCAGAAATTCCCCAATTGTGTGTGGTGTAAATTATTTGAAATGAATTAGCTTATCGTAGTGATTAGTTAGCTGCAACTTGATTTTTTTTTTTTGAAAAGTTTGAATATGATTTGAATGCGGCTTGAAAATCGAAAATGAAATTAAACAAAAAAGACAAATGATATGTAAATTTGTATGGTTCCCCAGTATAAAGAGTGCAATCGAGTTGATTATTTTTGCAAAACCGAAAAATCGAGTCAAAGTCGAAGCTACTCATTTTATAGTCGAAAGAAAGATTTTACTTGTCTAGTACAACACACTTGGAATGGATATTTTAATGAGAATTTATTCAATTTAGACTGCAAAATTGGTATTCCGTGCTTTTTCACGAATTTAATCGAAAAGAAAAGAAAAAAAATAAGAAAATAAAACGTTGCAATGAATTTTTAATTTAAGCGTGCGGATAAACGATTGACTTTTTTTTGTTGTTGTTTGAATTGCCTTTGTTTTCCTCATTTGAGTGCGGATTTGATTAGAAAAGAAAAGAAAAGAAAAAAAAGAAAAAAAAAACGATTTTTTACAAGAGAAGCGAAGACGAATGAAAAAAAATTCATCACGATAATTAGTGTTGGAATTCTGTGAGCTTTTAGAACCGGTGAAATTATTTACGATTCATTTATACTGAACGAAATAAATGTGCATATTCAAATTTGAAACGTGTGTGTATTTTTTTTCTCCTATCAGTTTTCTTTTTTATTTACAACAGAATTTTAAAAACAATATTCGCATTCAGTTACATTATTTGAAACAATAAAATTGCTTCGGCGTCACTCTGTCGTGAAATTCGAATCAATTATATATATAAATTTTCAACTAAATTTTAGCATTTTCGTAACATAGTAATTCTAAATTCGCTTCCGCATTCTACGCCTATTCATTCGGTTGATTTCTGTGCTGATTTCAATACATCTTGGCCAACTAAATCGGTAATGCGTTTTATTTCGTTTGTTTCCAATGTGAAGGATTGTACGATTTTGCGACCAAATTGAATGGCATCACCGACGCCATTCTCAATGGAATATGCAACACATTGAATGGCGATACGTGGCTCTTTGTTCACCACACAACTGTCGATAAATGCGGACAACGCTTCATCGGTAAGACATCCAATGATTCGTTTATCTTTCTGTTGTTCCAGACAACTTTCCACAATGGTTCGGGCATTTTGGTGTCGATTGGCCTGCAGCAACAAAATGACAATGTTCGCTAGCCGTGTGGCTGGAATTAATTCTTCTTTGCGTGCGCTGGCAAATTGATCGTTCATCGCATTCTGATAGATGGTCCATGCAATTTCAGCAAATTGATCGACAAGACCGTCGTGTTCTTTGACATCGGCAAGAGGTTGATTGGTTGTCATCAGTGCTAAAATTGAATCATTCAATTGGCTACGCTTTGAAATGCCCGAAATGACTATATCTGTCCAGAATTTCGGTACATGTTGAATGGTTCCGGTTATATTGATGGTTGAGAAAATATCATCGGCTACACTTGGCTCAAGCGAATAGGTTTCGGGCACTAGTTGATCATATGTTCGAATGAACTCGGCAAATGTTTCATTATGTAAAATGGTTGTTAAAAAGTAACGATAATAGAATTGTTCTTGTTGTGCATCGCCAAGGAATTTGATATTATCCGAATGTGTAACAATGTTATCAATGCGTCGTGCAAGCGATGCGGAATTTCTTAATCGAAAACGGCATACCACCATTGCTTTGTAGAAGAATGTCAAATCATCGGGACCTTGGGCAATCAAATTCGGATTCTTTTCGATACGTTCCACAATCTGGTAGATAACATTGCTGGGCGGTGATTGTTTACCATGGAATATATCAAGCAAATGAGCATAGGTCTCAAGCGATGGTTCAATGTTTAGTGCTTGAAATTCGGCCATTGTTTGAACAGCGTAATCTATAATGCTATGAATATTACCACCGGCTTTGATTGTCGCCAAAATTGCGTTGAGAGTCTTTACATTTGGTTTGAGTTGTCGTTTATTAATGTCACCGAGTGTGATTTTAATTTGTTCCCATCGCATTTCGGCCGTCACACCCGGTTTGTTAATATTCCGAATGAAACTATTGTAGGTGGCCAAATCGAGTGGAATCTTCTTTTCGTTGGCCTCATTGTACAGCTCTTCGGCACGTTCAAGACTACTGAACTTATACAGACCTCTGATCATTGTATTATAGGCGGCCGGTGTTTTCGGTTCAATACTCTGGAATAATTGATCAGCGAAACTGTTCTCTACCCATACATCGGGCTTAGCATCACGTGATCGCTTGCTTGCTTCGGCCGAACCACGCGCCTCAAACATATCGAACGGTATTGGATCTTTGTGATTGTAAAAACACACCAATTCAAGGATATTCTGCTTGAGCTCATCCGGAACGGTCACATTTTTTGCCGTCAATAGTCGATAAATTAAAATGGCATCGCAAACATTCAATGATTCAACCGAATCTTCGAGACACTTCAAATCGACTTCACTCTCATCGGTGTAGACTGGCTTCGGGAAGAATGCTTCGATTGGCGGTTTCGCATCTTTTGACTGAAATTTAGAAAAAAATCAATTTTTTTCACATTAATTTCAATCAGAGATTTTATAACATTTTTTTTTTCATTCAAAGAATTGACAATAGGAAGGCTATTACTGTTCTTGGTAGAAAAAGAATTAGTCGATAAAAACAATAATTCCTCGAATGAAGACTTACGTTGAACAATTTTGCATGTTGTTGCTTAATCCATTGAGCCGTTTGTTTACCGGATTCTTTTGATAGTGCATATTGATCTCGGTTATAAAGTGATGTTGGTATGAGATACGGATCATCATGATACTTATAATGGGCTGCCGTTGGATCTCTGCCAACCGTTTTCGACAGAGTATACAATAAATCCGTGGGTCCACGATCGATTTTCTTTGGTATAACTATTCGCTGCGACTCATTTGCCGATTCCGTTGTTTTTTTTGCGGTTGCCGTTGATTGTCGTGCAAATAAATTTTGAACAATTCCATTGGATCCATTTTTGTACTTCATACGACTAATCCGAAACATTTTTTCTGTTATTCCACAAATTCCACTGTTTAAAAGGGAAACAAAGCAGCGAAACACTTTTTGGCCGAAATGTTTTGGTTAGAAGTTTCACATACGAACCACATTGACAGTTCTACATGGAACTGACAATAATACAGTCAATCATTGAACAGAAAAAGAAGGTTAGGTTAATCTATCCATTTGGATGAAATTCACTCACGCCATCTATTGATACTGATAGTAGCTTACCATTTTCCTTTATTTCTCACATGTTTCATTATCCTAATATTGGATTCGTTTCTTCCAATGTTATGTACAATATTTTCTTGCGCTCATTTACTACCCCTATTGCTGTGTGTTACAGGAATGAAAAATATCTTATTGTACAATATGTTTGTATGGTATAAAATCATTTGGCAAAATGAATTTAAAATCTATAGTTTTCCCGAGTCTTGCAGACGTAGCAGTGCATTTGTTAAATTATTCATGGCCTCAACTTTGATCTTTTCCACACGCTCCTGCAGCATAATGGCCATTTTTTGGAAATTCATTCGATCCTTGTGGCGTTCATCCTCTTTGTCCATTTTCTTTCGTTCCAATTCTAGCTTTTGTTCAAAATAGCCACGCCACCAGGTTTCATCCATGGTTGTGGTTACATTCAGTGCTGGTGCAAATGAACTGTCATTGTTTACATCCATGTCCTCGGCTTCCAATTGTTTTCGTTTCTTTCGTTGTGATTCACGTGGACGATAATTTTGTTCGGATTCCGGTGAATCTCTAGTATAGGCATTGGAGAGGAAAATATCAGATTAAATTTATGTTCAGATATTCAAGGGAAAAAATTTATACTACCTATCCTCTACGGAGGTATCGGCCGTTTTTCGTTTGGATGTGCCATTTTGTTTTGGTTCTGGTTCGCTGTAATCCATTGAATTTTCTTCGGGCATTTTTTTATTGCGAAATATTGCGTGCATATCATTGAAGAATTCCCAATTTACCGAACCGGGCTCTCTGTCTGTATTCTTCTGATATGTGATTGTGATGTTGTGCCATTTTTTCGAGACTTTTTCCGGTGTAAAATCATAGCCAGCATCTCGCATTTTATTCGATATCTCGAGCCATAGTTGACTTTTGCGTGCGCCACTTTGGTCAAATTCAGCATCGCGTTCACCACGCAATTTGATAAGGTATCGTGTTGCTTCGACCGTCCAACAAAACGGTGTTCGAGTAACGGAATCTGAATAGCCTAGTGGAGGAAAAAAAAAATCAATTTTTTAGTATCAGAAACTTTTAGATTTGATCTGAGTGGTGGACACTATGACTGAATCTGCTAGAAAAAAGTGTCCCGTACTCGATACTTACTATTTTCATCGTGAACCAACAGAGGTTCCAGTAGATCTGAATGGTAGTTTCCTTCAGCCTTGGCAATTTTCACACCAAATGTGCGGGTGAATTTTATGTCGTCTAAATGGAGAGTGGAATTAGTATACATTGTTCTATCGATACTCTCTACTTGAAGCAAAAACCAAATCAAAATTAAATCAAACTTAGTCTAGATATGCGATCACATCAGATGTTCTATGTATTTCTTTACCTTTGCTATCCTCCAGGTCAAAATCGTCGTCATCTTCGTACTCTTCTTCAATATGAGCATCATAATCTTCGCTGTGTCGTCGCCTTGATTTCGCCGAATCATTTTTACTGTGTCGACTTTGTGCGGGTAATGCCTTCAGTTCGGCCAATGTCAGTGGCTTGGCCGTTTTGATGAGAATTTTTCGAGTGGCATAGTCAAGAATCTGATTTGGAAAATGAATTTCACACACATAATAGTTGTTGATGGTAATATCCCCAATATCGACACGTCTCATGAGATCGGGCCGTTCACAAATAACCAGCCATTCCTTTGCCCTATGCAATCGAAATAAAGTTTTTGTTTGAATGAAATTATTCGCATTCTTCAAAAGACAATCGTTTCTCTCTTGAAATAGAGAAAAAAAAACTGAAACGATTCTCTGTTCATTTGACCAGACCAACCTTGATAATTCTTTTGGGAATCGAAAGAAACTCATATTGGGAAAACGTTGATGAGTGTTATTGCATCCAGTCATGGAGCATGTTTTCCCCTTGCGTCCGCCGACCTGAATCTCGTTGCTATCATCTAATGTATAATTCATGTTGACCTCACGACCTCCACACCGACTCTTAACACGTTAAACTGATAGCAAATGATAAAAAAAAATGTAAAGAAACACCCAAATCCTCGATTAGTCTCTCTGTTTTAGTTACTGTGTTTATTTACTATTCGGAAATTTTTCAAATTTTCAGTTGTGCACACTCGATGGTGTGTTTGTTGAGCAAAATTTAGATCAAATGAACGGTATTTTTGTGATAAACATCAAATGGAATCGTATTCAAAATTAACAAATTGTCACATGGACGACCAAATATTGTTGCTTCTCTCGGTGAAATAGTAAGAAAAATCAACAGTTCAAAAATAAGAAAAATAAACTGTAAACTGATTCCAATAAAATCCGATGTCAAAATGTTTGATTTATATTCTTGGAAAATGAAAATCGTCGTTTTTTATTCTCTCTCGATTTACGCGTGTTCGTTTCCCTACCGGCAAATCCTAACGCGTAAGCATTGCTTCTAATTCAATGTTTGTTGTTATTGTTTTTCGTTTCTTCGTTGCCGAGAGCACTCGATATCTCACTCAGTACGCATGCGATGTAACTAAATTAACCAAGTGATTTTGAAAACAAGTGTGTACGTACTAATTCCAAAAAAATTCTAGATTCCCTCGGCGACTAAATTTTTGGTGTGTGACACACACATTCATTTGCCGATAAAATGTTGAATGATATGGAAAAAGATTGATAGAAACAACTGGTTCTAGTTTTTCTTCGAATGAAAAGCCGAATGCTGATAACAAAAAAAAAAAAAACAAAAAGAAAAACAATCGGACCAACAAACACAGCACTGGGCGAAGTTAAATTCAATGCAAATGCACAGGACCCAGCGGAAACACAGAAACTGTGTGATATAAACGAAATATGAAGAGGCGAGAGCATGGAGAAACAAAAGACCAAAGAGAAATGAAACAATGTGAACGATACAATAATTCATCAGTTTGGCAATATTTTTTCTACATATTGGCTACAGCGGTTCGAATGACTACCATTTTTCAAATGCAAGTGCGAGTGAAATAGAGAGTGACGATTGTGAGTCACACTAAATGTGCTGTGTGCTTGAAACAGGCACAATATCGAAAACCCTCTCGGTTGTATGTTTTGAATGTGCATTCGCACTACACACACTTGTAGTTATTTGGATATATGCTTTGCATGGTTTGGTTTATTGTTCTCCGTTCGGATCTTCGTGCTCTCCATGTGGTTGTGCGTGTGCTTATGTGTGTGTGTGTGTGTGTGTGTGTGTGTATGAACGAAGCACAGTGAAAAGAACGCAAAAAACACGACTGATGCAGATTTTTCGGCAATAGTCTGAGACTAAGTGATAGCGTCTCTCTTTCTCGTTCACCATTTGTGAATGCTTCTTGAGGCAACGCAGAGAAATTCTGTGCTTAAATATCTCAAGATATTGGCGTTATTGTTGCTGTTTTTGTTATTGTTGTTGCTTGTTTCCTCTTTTTCTCTCACTACCTACTGACAGCTGTATGTAACTTTCTTCGTATCTGTACATTGCAAGTGACTTTCATATCCTCGACAAAATTCTTGGATTTTTCTCTCTCAAAATTTCAATATTACTGCCGAAAATTCCAATTATTTTCCAAAACCTAATAAAATTTCGAATGAGCAACGTCTAATCCCTATCTTATTCATTACATTTTTTGTAATCATTTCAAAACGAATGTATGTATTGATCATGTACCTGGTTACTCTAAGAGCTGGTTCGTGTACTCTTGATGATTGACGCAAGAAGAAACCGACAGTAATAAAAACCAATGGCCAATGGATTTGTGGTTGGGTCTTCGAGAAATTGCTAGTTGAATCCGTGCACATCGAAGAACAGATAGCGACTAGCTTCGCTAAGTTACCAAGCGAGAAATCTTGAAAACGAAAAAATCCTGAACTCTCCGTCCGCTTAACGCACACACACGCACACATACACATGAATTCATCGATATAAAAAAACAAACCCGAGAGCTCGACTGTATCGTACCGAAAAACATCGACACAGAATTGGTCGGAAAGCAGAGAAACAGAGAAGAGAGCAAAAGGAAGGAATAAAGGAACATAATATACATTATCTACATCAGTGCGGGTAATACTATATGCGGTGCTCGTCGCTATGTGTATTACAACAACAACGGCAACGGCAACGACAGCAGCACATACAGAGAGAGAAACCGTGAAAATCCACATTGTACCGAACCTTTCGTTCCTTCGACTCAATGAATCATGTATACGTTCATTTGCTACTGCTGCACATATACAGTATCGCACCCTTGCTGATTTTGCTTCAATAACTTTGTCCAGTATGTTGAACCAACCAAAATGTTATTGCTTTTGCCTCGTCGTACTCTGTCTTTCGCCTTTTGTCGCACATGCAGCTGTCGCTTCCCATTTATCGAACCAATGATAATTTTCCACTATATATACTCTACCTCTATCCTTCTGACAAAGTGAAATTCTTTTCTATATTGACATAAGATTCCTAGTCTGAATGGCTGTCATTATCGTTCAGAGAGAGAGAGAAAGAGAGAGAGAGAGAGAGAGAGAGAGAGAGAGAGAGGGAGGGAGAGAGAGAGAGAGAGAGAGAGAGTGTGTGTGTTGTTGTTGTAAGCGGGAATTTTTTGGCTCTTCAGAAACGACGACAACACACAGCAAGAACTCGGCAGTTATCCATCATTTGTACGGCGTTGTCTTGTTATCCTTGTGCTTGGTGTCGTGCACATACACTGAAGTGTCGTCCTAAACTAGGGGCACTCATGCGAGAGACTCTTACATTATTATCGGTATATACCATACCATGAACAAATCTATATCATAACATTTCGATAAGGGAACCCATTTTGATAATATAAACACCAACGGGACAAATAGTTTAGAAAATAAATTTTTATTTTGCCTTTTTCTTCTATAGCTTTCAAACATACTAATTAATTATTCATAGTAGATATTGGTTTTTTTTTTCTTTTCTATGTCCATAACAAAATTACTCCTATAAAATGGTCAAATACAATTTTTTTTTCTTTAATTTAAATGTTAAATTACAAAACAAAGAGAGTGAGAAAAAAAAATGCTTAGTTAAACTTAATTGAATCATTTGTACAGAAAAAAACATGTTGTATGTGTGTGTGTGCTTATAAAATGTGGTGATTGATCGGATGCTCATTCGACTGGGGTCGTTTCCTCGTGTTTTGAATTGCTCTGTTCGTTTTTCCCATTTTCAAAATTCTCTTCGATTTTTCCATTTTCTACGGTATCATTGCCACCTTCGTCGTCTACGTCGTCATCGTCGTCGATATCACTGACACTTCTCGGCCCAAATTCCTCTTCATTTATGGTGATTTCAATTTTCCACAGAGATCTTGCGGCATCTTTGAATTTATTGATGCATGCCCGAATATCATCCTCACCGCTGCCAGGACTCAGTGCTTTGCATAACGATTCAATCACATCTTGTTTGATATTTTTCACCGCAATTTCAATTTGTTCCTGTGTTGCATTCTTACTGGTTCGTGTAATGTATTCCAAAATGGTCATATTAACATCGATGCCGCTAACTTCCTCTTCATCATCATCTCCGCCATCATCATCATCATCGTCATCCCATTCGCTTTTCGGTTCGTTTTGTTTTTTCGACAATTTTAACAGATGCTGATCGATTAACGACCAAATTGTGATCATTTTCTGGAAACATTTTGCATCGAATGGATCGTCCAGCGTTTGAATTAATTCGTTTACATTTTCGATGAGAATCTGTTCGTTTGATGACAATGGTAGCAAATAAACGGGTTGACACAGCGGTTGTAAACACTTTGAAATGCACTCCATCAACTGTGGAATGAATGGTTCATAGCATTTCCGTGATATGGTATCATACTGTGACAGAATGACATTTATGTCGAGGAATAGATTCATGATGCGTTGTGTTCGTTTTGTCGGTGCCGCAATATCGTCATCGATGATTTGACTATTGTTTACCTGAGAATGTTCACCACCGTTGCCATTGATGCTCTTATCGTTGGTGGTGATGGTGATGGTGGTGGTGGTGGTGGTCGGCATACGCGGCATATCTGCATGCGGTAGCATTTGTTTGAATGCTTCAATCACACCAGACACTAATACTGGTTTCACAAATACATCCCGGAATCCACTTGAATCGGTGATTTCTGGTTGAATTTCAATGATCGCAAATTTCGTACAGATTGCATTGAGCGCTTCGTATGCATGCACCAAAAGGGATGTGCTCATTGAATTGGACAATAAAAATGCGAATCGATCAACAAATTGATCGGCACAACGGAAATGCTGAAACCAAATATACTCATCGCCACTATTTTCAAACACCAGGCACGTATGAAATAAACGCATCAATTGCACCAAAATCAATGAGTCCGAACATGAAATCAAATCGATGATCGGTATCATAACATCGGGCTGTTGGCATAATGCTTCGCGCGTTTGTGATATTGAGCACATATTACCAATGATACCGAGTAAAATTTCCACCAAACGCTGATCTTCGCTCATTTGAATTAAACTGGAAAATATTTCCAACACATTATGCTCCAGCAACAATTTAATCACATCCTTTTCAATGGTCATGTCCCACAATGTACACAAATCCTTTTCAAACTCTTCGCTCAGTTTACTTTCCACTTTATTGAGATTGAGCAGCGTTTGCAGCACAAAGCGTTTACTGTACAATGTATCGCCGATGGCATCCACCAAGAAAATATCCTTCAGCTCATCGGGCATTTTATCCGGATTACAATTTTCACTATCGCTTGGCTTTGATGGTTCGGCTTCGGGTTCAGGTTCAACCGTATCGGCCGTACCATTTTGTTGTTCATGACTTTGTGTGCCCGACTCAGTATTTGTTTCATTTTCGGGCACCAAATCTTCACTTGGTTCACCACTTGGCTTCTCCATAATTAATTTTGCCCAAGAATTTCTTGTCTTCTTTTTTTTCCTTAACTGACTTTTAAAATTTCAATTGAATTTCTATGGTTTTAAGGCCGACTGCCTGACGTGATTGTTTATGGCCGAATTTCATACGAGCACTAAACCAATGGAACACGAAGCAAATGACATAACGAAGCAGCTAACTTGCATCGGCTTGACGTTGCCCACAGTAATATTCAAAAAAAAAAGAAGAGAAGAAATGAAATAACTTCAAAACACTTAATTTACAATGACTGAATGCTTAAATAAAACGAAGCTAATTACATTTATGATTTAGTTTGTTCGCCTCTTTGAATATGAATCGTATGACGCTTCGAAGACTAATTGAAGAGGCGAGAGAGAGAGAGGGAGAGAAAAAAATTGAAATTTCCTTCTTAAGCTAATGGAGAATACTTTGTCAAATGTATAAATTATAAGTACACACAATATTTGACACAAACCGAATTTTGACACTTCTTAGCTGTCAAACAAAAAGTAATAATAGACATAGCCGTACACAAGCCAGTATTAGTATTACTTTCGCTCTCTTCGTTCATTGTTTTTCTTTTTATAACAAACAAATGTGAATGCAATTTTTCTGTTTCGATTAAAGCACTTCAGGCTATAATTATAATCGACGGTGTAATTTGAGCATCTCAGGATGATAGCGAACAACGACTCGTGTCGGCTGTGCTCTTTAAATAACGACGATTTAACGAACATCTTCAGTGAGATCGGCATCGAGCATAAAATGCGCGATATCATCAACGAACACTTTAAAAGCAAAGTACACACGAATTCATATCATTTCGAAAGTTTTATAAAAATTGTTGAATTTTCCTTCCTCTCTAACTTTCTCGATTTAGATCAGTGAAACGGATTTGTTGCCGAATTTTGTGTGTGAAATATATTGGACCATAACCGAAGCCTTTCATGAATTGTATCAAAAAGCCAGAACAGTGGAGCGAAATTTTGCCGATTGTCATTGCTAAAATTTGAAAGTGATTCGTGCGACACAATGGAGCAAACATTCGATGAAGATTCACAGGGTGTCAGTTTAATCAAAATTGAAC
Organism: Sitodiplosis mosellana; assembly: GCF_009176505.1. Lineage (NCBI taxonomy): Eukaryota > Metazoa > Arthropoda > Insecta > Diptera > Cecidomyiidae > Sitodiplosis > Sitodiplosis mosellana. The sequence continues at coordinate 2,484,224 of NW_022601432.1, read as the reverse complement.
CGAATTTCGGTGAGTTTTTATTTTTCATTCCGTTTCGAATCCAAATTTTAATTAAGTTTGATTTCTGTGATGTAGAAGAGGATTCACTTGAGGCTCAAATGACTAACCATGATTCATGTGAGATAAGCGACGTGAAAATTCAAAATGGAGTCACGAAGAATAGCATGGACTTGAAATATGACAATCGGAAAACAAAAGGTACGTGAATCAATCTGGAAATAGAAAATTTTGGAGTTTTTTCTTTTAAATTTGAACGAAAATTTCAGGAAAAGTCGAGCCTTATCAAACGTCAACCACACAAAAGAAGACAATGGAGTTTGAGAAGTTGTTTTCGGAGAATAAGCATCGTTTCGATATGACGTGCGATGCATGTCCAAAGATGTTTGACTCGTTAGACGAGGCTCGAAGCCATTATGCCAGCGATCACAACAATCCTCGTGGCTATATAAAGTGCTTGCACATTGAAACACCATTGAAATACAGAACATTTGCACTAAAATGCTTTGAAATCGATTTGCAGGTGCTGCAATGTCAAATTGATCTATCGTTGCAAAGTGGTAAAGCATCTGTATCGGCATTTGGACCCGGATAAATTCAAGTGAGATTAACTCTTTTAGCCGAATTTAAATTTTTCTTAGGGTTTTAATCATGATTAAAAAGATTCTGAAATAACAAATGAATCTTCTAAAGGTGCTTATGGATTTTCAGATGTCATGAATGTGGAAAGGTGTACATTGCTTTTCACGTGCTCAAGGCACACATGAAACAACATGATGCCAACAATCCGAATGGCGAAAGAGAAATGGTCATTTGTGATATTTGCAAAAAGGCGTTCACATCGAAGATCTACTTGAAGAAACATTTGGAATGGCATACGACAGGACAGCAGACAGACGATGAACACTATCGAACATTTATTGCTGATAACTTTGATATGAATTGCGACCAATGCGATGTAGTGTTTACCACTTTCCATGACGCGAGGCGTCATTATAGAGACTTGCATAATGTGAAAAAAGGCTATATAAAATGCTGTTCAATGAAATTAAACGAATTCTGGCTGGTGATTGACCACATTAATTCGCAACATTTAAACCCAAAGGTTTTCAAGTATGTGCAGTCAGATTCCATTCTTTCTTTTTTATCTACTTTTTGATATCATTTTTCAAAATTAAAATTTATCAATCATTGCAGATGTGAATTGTGTGATAAAATGTATGCCGATCGAAAGCGATTTTATCTGCACAAACGGCGACACAAACAGGCAACTATGATGCCATTCATTTGTGATTATTGCGGTAAACATTTCGCAAACAAAGAAACTATAACACGTCATTTGTTCAATACGCACGTTAAGTCTAAACCAAAATTCGAGTGCGAAACATGCCATAAAAGATTCCAGTTGATGTCGTTATTGCGCAACCATTACTATTCGGTGCATCGTGAGAAAAAGGCGAATGTCACTTGTGAAATATGTGGAAAATCATTCGAAATAAAAGCCAATTTTGACAAGCATATGCTATTGCATACGGATAAATCCGAGCGTTTAGCGCAACGAAAACAGTGTTCGCACTGTGGCGAGTGGCTGATGACGAAAAGCGGAATTTATTACCATGATATAATTCATAATAGCGGAGTTCAAAAGTGCAATCAATGTCCCACAGAATTACCACATAAACTAGCTTTGATGGCACACATTCGCAAATACCATCGTGAGCCCAAGCATAGATGCAACCACTGTGGCAAAACATTTGAAATTGGCTCGAAATTAAGAGTGCGTATCTCAGATTTCATACATTTCTTTATAAAATAACCAATTACCAATTTCTTTTATTCATATTTCCCGCCCTCCAATCTCAATCACAGGAGCACGAAGACAGTCATACACGCCAGAACATTTACCCGTGTTTCGTCGCAAATTGTTCGAAGACATTCACTGTGTTGAGTTCAAGGCAGACACACATGCGACGCAACCACCCCGAAGAACAGAAGGAAAGAAATAAAATGAGAAAAATGCTACAGCTCACTCCATCTTAATCTACTTCTCTATTCGAACACTCTTTCAGTTTTTATCCGTTCACATTTTTAAAGAAGCTCAAGACGAGTTTAAGATAAAATTCACATTTTTAAATTAAAAAAGAAGAACTCAATACTGATATTTGTAAAATTAAATCGAAGATTTGTTAGAAATTCGAATTTAGATACCAGTGAATTGTTCATTGTTTTTTTTTTAAATAAAAAATGTGTTATGTTTTACGATAAATATAATGGTTTATTTGTTGTTTCTAATTTAATATAATTTCAATTAGTGTATCATGCTTCTCACACAATGAGTTCGGTACCTAGAATTTGCTAAAGTTCCTGTGAAGCGTGTCTTCAACAATAAACCAGCATTTTCTCATTAAAAATTGAAAATTATTCAGAAATAAATAAATTGTACAATTTTCAATTGAATCGGCCTTCAATAATACCAACAAAAGGTACTACCAAACAAACCATCTGACAACACTATTGCATTGACAGTCATATTGTCAAGTAATTGGGTTCAAAACCAAATGTTGTCGAAAGTACTGATGTCTCAATGGAATAATCCAAGTATATTTTCTAAAAGTTAAAATTAAATTTTGCTGTTGTTCAGATAATGATAAAGCGATAATTCAGAATGGATCGGGAGCAATGTTGCCGTTTGTGTATGTCCACAAACACCGAAGAACACCTGAACATATTCAGTGACATTGGAACAAAAATGAAACTGAGTGAAATCATCAGCGAACATTTCGAATGCGCGGTAAAGAACTAAATTGCATTCATTGTTAAGATTGAGTTTCATGGACCAAATTCATGCTTCATCAAATAGGTCAGTGAGCTGGATCCATTGCCGAATTTCGTGTGTCAAGCGTGCTGGAAAACTACAGACAACTTCCATGAACTGTATCAAAAGTCGAAAACAGTTCAAGAATCATTTCTAAAATCATCGATTAAAGTAGAACCGAATGAGAGCGAACTGTGGCACAGCCATCAGGAAACCATTTTCATCGAAGAACCACAATTTGTGATTGGCCCAATTAAACTCGAAACAAATCAAGGTAAACTAGCTGTAAAATCGATGAAAAAATATTGTGATCTAAACTTCGAAATTCCAGACGAATCAAACTCTAGCGACACTGATGCAGGGGATTACAGCGACCATACGAACGATTCGGATGAAATTATTGAAGAGAAAAACGACAAAGAAACTAAGGAAAAGTCACCGACTAGTAAATGGGATAGTATTTCAAGCAACAAGAAAAAAGGCATAAAAATGAGAGACAGAGAGCACGTACAGTACGATAAGCTATTTGCTGAGCACAAACATCAATTTAACATGAATTGCGAATCGTGTCCAATGACATTCAAAACGCTAGAAGAGGCGCGAAAACACTATGCCAAGAAACACCAGAATCCAAACGGTTACATCAAATGTTGTAGTTTTAGACTCAAGTATCCATATCAAGTGGTGAGACATCTAAGAAAGCATCAGCGTCGTAGTCGCAATAAAAAGCAGTGCAGGTTATGCTTCAAATTATTGGGCTCAAATTATGCTTTGAAGAAGCACATGAACCTACACGAGGAAAGAAATGAAACCAGCGATGAAGAGTTCATGAAATTCCTAAAAGAAAACTTTGACCTGAATTGTGATCAATGCGATACCATGTTTAGCTCATTTAACCATGCTCAGCAACACTACAAAGAATCTCATGGTAATGACAATGGTTACTTCAAGTGCAAGAGTTGTAAAATTAAAGTAAAACAATTTTCCATGCTCAAACATCACGTTGAATCTCACTCAATCAAAGCGCCAGAGACTTTCAAGTAATTTTAATTCAATCATTTTCAGCATAGACCATAAAGAAGACACATATTGATTGGAAAATCGTTAATTTTTGCAGATGTGATATGTGTCCCAAAGTGTTCACAACCAAAAGAGCAATATCCCTACACCAAAGAGCGCATCGATTGACTATGAACAAATCATTTATTTGCCATTACTGTGAAAAGCCCTGCAGAGATAAATTCGCAATAACACGACACATATTTAATATACATATGGAGGATCTGGAGCGAAAATTCGCATGCGATATTTGCGATAAAAAGTATGCATCTCTATTGTCCGTACATTAAATCCAAACGAAAAAAATTGTTGATTGAAATTTGTATAAAAATTTTGATTATTTGACACTAGGTTCCACATACTGGAGCTGTTAGAGAGGCACATTTATGCGGCACATCGAGAAAAGAAACGAGAACACACATGCGAGATTTGTGGAAAATCATTCGATGTTAAAGGCAATTTTGACAAGCATATGCTATTGCATGAGGACAAATCCGAGCGTTTGGCGCAACGAAAACAGTGCAAACACTGCGGCGAGTGGCTGTCAAGAAGTGGAATTTATTACCATGGTATAATTCATAATAGCGCGGTTCAAAAGTGCGATCAATGTCACGCGGAATTTCCACATAAATTTGCTCTGATGGCACACATTCGCAAATACCATCGTGAGCCCAAGCATAGATGCAGATACTGTGATAAAACATTTGAAATTGGATCGAAATTAAGAGTGCGTATCTCAGATTTCATACAATTCTTTCCAAAACAACCAATTACAATTTCTTTTATTCATATTTCCCGCCCTCCAATCTCAATCACAGGAGCACGAAGATACTCATACACGTCAAAACATTTACCCGTGTTTCGTCGCAAATTGTTCGAAGACATTCACTGTGTTGAGTTCCAGGAAGACACATATGCGACGCAGCCACCCCGAAGAACAGAAGGAAAGAAATAAAATGAGAAAAATGCTACAGCTCACTCCATCTTAATCTACTTCTCTATTCGAACACTCTTTCAGTTTTTATTCGTTCACATTTTTAAAGAAGTTCAAGACGAGTTTAAGATAAAATCCTCATTTTTAAATTAAAAAAGAAGAACTTGATATTGAATTTGGCCAAATTAAATCAAATAACAAATTTGTTGCAATTTTGAATTTTGAATTTATGTACCAATTTTTTTTTATTGATTACTTTGAAATAAAAAATGGTTTTTGTTTTAAAATTATTTGTTATTTCGGATTTAATTTATGTATTATGCTTCTCACACAATGGGTTCGGTACCTGGAATTTGCTAAAGTTCCTGTGAAGCGTGTCTTCAACGATGAACCAGCATTTTCTTATTGAAAATTGAAAATTTTTGAGAAATAAATAAATTGTTCAATTTTCAATTGAACCGACCTTCGATAATACCAACAAAAGGTACTACCAAACAAACCATCTGACAACACTATTGCATTGACAGTCATATTGTCAAGTAATTGGGTTCAAAACCAAAAGTTGTCGAAGTAAACGAATTGTTTACTCGGGGGAATAATCCAATTTTATATTCTAAAAGTAGAAATAAAATTTTGCTGTTTTTCAGGTTATGATAAAACGATAATTCAGAATGAATCGGGAGCAATGTTGCCGTTTGTGTATGTCCCCAAACACCGACGAACACCTGAACATATTCAGTGACATTGGAATCGAAATGAAGCTGGGTGAAATCATCAGCGAACATTTCAAGTGCGAGGTAAACAAAATGATTTACGTTCATTGTCAAGATTAACTTTCACAAACAAAACTAATATTTTATCAAATAGATCGGTGAGCTGGATCCATTGCCGAATCTTGTGTGTCAAACGTGCTGGCAAACCACAGATAACTTCCATGAACTGTATCAAAAGTCGAAAACAGTTCAAGAATCATTTCTTAATTCAACGATAAAACTAGAACCAGATGAAAGTGAACCGTGGCACAGCCATCAGGAAACCAACTTTGTCGAAGAACTACAATTGGAGGTTGGCTCAATTAAACTCGAAATAAATCAAGGTAAACTAGCTGTAGAATCGATGCATTAAAAAAAAAATTGATTCAAGCTTCAAAATTTCAGATGAATCAAACTCTAGCAACACTGATGCAAGGGATTACAGCGACAATACAAATGACTCGGATGAAAAAATTGAAGAGAAAAACGACAAAGAAACCAAGGAAAAGTCACCGACTAGTAAATGGGATAGTATATCAAGCAACAAGAAAAAAGGCATAAAAATGAAAGACAGAGAGCACGTACAGTACGATAAGCTATTTGCTGAGCACAAACATCACTTTAACATGAATTGCGAATCGTGTCCAACGACATTCGAAACGCTAGAAGAGGCGCGAAAACACTATACCAAGAAGCACCAGAATCCAAACGGTTACATCAAATGTTGTAGTTTTAGACTCAAGTATCCATATCAAGTGGTGAGACATCTAAGAAAGCATCAGCGTCGTAGTCGCAATAAAAAGCAGTGCAGGTTATGCTTCAAATTATTGGGCTCAAATTATGCTTTGAAGAAGCACATGAATCTACACGAGGAAAGAAATGAAACCAGCGATGAAGAGTTTATGAAATTCCTAAAAGAAAACTTTGACCTGAATTGTGATCAATGCGATACCATGTTTAGCACATTCCACGATGCTCAGCGACACTACAAAGAATCTCACGGTGATGACAATGGTTACATCAAATGCAAGAGTTGTAAATATAAAGTTAAACGATTTTTTACGCTCAAACATCACGTTAAATCTCACTCAGTCATCAAAACGCCAGAGACTTTCAAGTAATTTTAATTCAATCATTTTCAGCATAGACCACAAAGAAGACATAAATTAATTAGAAAATCGTTAATTTTTGCAGATGTGATATGTGTCCCAAAGTGTTCACAACCCAAAAATCAATAACTCGACATAAAAGACAGCATCGAATGACTATGAACAAATCATTTATTTGCGATTACTGTCAAAAGCCCTGCAGGGATAAATTAGCAATAACACGACATATATTTAATAAGCATATGGAGGATCTGGAGCGAAAATTCGCATGTGATATTTGCGATAAAAAGTATGTATCTCTATTGCCCTCAATCCAATAGAAATTTTATTGAAATTAAAAAAAAAAAAATCTTGATTGTTCGATAATATTAGGTTTCACTTACTAAAGTTGCTAACGAGGCACATTTATGCGGCACATCGAGAAAAGAAACGAAATCACACATGCGAAATATGTGGCAAGTCGTTTTTTACCAACTATCATCTTGAAAAGCATAAGCTTCAACATCTCGACAAATCCGAACGATTGGTGGAAGGAACGAAGTGTCAACATTGTGGTGAGTGGATTGCCACCAAAAGCGGAGTGTTTTATCACCAGCAAATTCACACGAGTGGACCACAAAAATGTGAACATTGCCAATTGGAATTTCCGAATCGAGTTTCTTTATTGGGACACATTCGGAGATATCACCGTGAAAACAAGTTCAAATGCAACTACTGTGACAAAGCATTCACGACCGCCTCATTATTGAGGGTAATTTAATCGCATTAAATCAAAATCAAAAGATCAATCTTTATCTATTTTCCAATATTTTTAGGCACACGAAGAATCGCATACTAGACATAGGGTATATCCGTGTCTCTACTGTGACAAAACGTTTTCATTGAGAATTTCTCTGTCTTCACATATGGGCCGATATCATCCGGAACAAAGGAAACTGTTGAAAGAAATGAGGAAAATGAAGAGATTTCCGGCAGCAAATAAAGACCAATAATTGGTTATGTATACCAAGTTGGGATAAAATAAGATCACTTCTGTAAATTAAAAATTGAAATTTAATCATAATTCATTGAAAACGAAAGAATGAATAAAAACCCAAATTATTTGCTGAAAATTCTACAAGTTTTTATAAAACTGGTCTTTGATAGTAGTCACAGGAGGTAATACCAAACAAAGCATCTGACAACACTATTGCACTTTGACATTTAAAGTGTCAAGTAAACATTCAAAAACAAAAGTTGTCGATCTAAACAAATGTCAAGGAACTAATCTGAATTTATCTTTCGAAAATTATAATTAAATGTTTCGATTGTTCAAGAAATAAGAAAACGATAATTCAAAATGAATCGTGAGCAATGTTGCCGTTTGTGTATGTCCCCAAACACTGACGAACACCTGAACATATTCAGTGACATCGGAATCGAAATGAAGCTGGGCGAAATCATTGGCGAACATTTCAAGTGCGAGGTAAACAAATTGATTTACGTTCATTGTTAGGATTAAGTTTCACGGACAAAAATCATGTGTGATGAAATAGGTCAGTGAGCTGGATGCGTTACCGAATCTCGTGTGTCAAACGTGCTGGCAAACCACAGATGCCTTCCATGAGCTGTATCAAAAGTCTAAAACAGTTCAAGAATCATTTCTAAATGCACCGATTAAAGTAGAACCGGCAGAGAGCGAACTGTGGAACAGCCATCAGGAAACCAACTTTGTCGAAGAAGTACAATTGGAGGTTGGCCCGATCAAACCAGAACTGAACTTAGGTATGTACAAAAGCAATGCAAAAATGACTAGGGTAAAATAGAGTTGTTTTTTTTTTAAATCTTATTTTCAATGTTACAGAGGATTCACTTTCGAATGATAATGATCAAATGGACTATGTTGGAAGCACATTTGACTCGGATGACCAAAGCGACGATGAGGATAACGGAAATATAACCGATAAATATGATCCAGACTACAAGTACAGTGAAGATCAAGAGACCAAATTGTCACCAAATGATCTACCATCAACTGATTTATCACTAAAAAAGTTGCCGCTAAGCAAGACGCCACGTAAGTAATGAAAATGATTTATTTTGAATGTTTAAATTTAATAATTTAAACGAGTGTGAAATATTTGTAGCAAAGAAGCCGAAAAAGACCAGAAAAGCTATGAGGCGAGATAAAGCGGAGAGAGATAGGAAATTTGACGAATTTTTATCCGAGCACAAACATCGACTTAAAATGGATTGTGACCTTTGCCCGACAGTATTCAAAAATCTGCAAGAAGCTCGAAAACATTATGCCAAAAAGCACAATAATCCAAATGGTTACATCAAATGTTGTGCAGCCAAGTTATTCTATCCCAGTAATGTGATGGACCACATAAAAAACCACATCGAACCAAAAACACCGAAGCCAAGAATTCGTCGTATAAAAAACATGTCATGTAGCATTTGTTTGAAAGCATTCACCTCGAAACGAAGTCTATCATTTCATATGAATGTGCACGAAGAGAACGATGAAGCGGAAGATGTGGAATATTTGAAATTCATTGCCGAACACTTTGATATGAAGTGTGATTTTTGTGAAACCGTTTTTCGTGGATTTTATGAGGCGCGTGAGCACTATAAAGAAGCTCATAACGAAAATAGGGGTTATATAAAGTGGGTTAAATGGTATTTTTTAAAATTCTGCTTCGTCTGATTCATTGATTTACATTCATTTTTAGGTGTTGTAATACAAAGCTAAGAGCAAGATATACTGTGAGAGATCACATCAAAAGTCATCTAGAACCCGAAGTTTTCAAGTAATTCTTTCAATTCAACCATATTTTGTCGCTGTATTGAATGAATGGAAATACAAATGTTTGGCTCTCTATTTTGTTCCAGATGTGATATATGCGTCAAAAGTTTTACGACACAAATGAAGTTGGCCAAACATAAGCATCGACATTATTTGACCAAGAGCAGATCCTTTGTATGCGATTACTGCAAAAAGCCCTGTCGAGATAAAGATCAATTAAAGAAGCACATGTTCGCCAAACATGTATTCACTGAGAAGAAATTCGAATGTAAAATTTGTCATAAGAAGTACGCGTATTTATTTTATTACCTATCAAAGAAATGCCCTTTTTTATGAATAATTGTTTTTTATCATGTAATCAGGTTCCAAATACCGATATTGTTGAAAAATCATATATATGCGGTACATCGGGAGAAGAAATGCGTTGGCACATGCGAAATATGCGGAAAGAGTTTTTATACAAACTATCATCTTGAAAAGCATAAGCTTCAACACATCGATAAATCCGAACGATTGTTCGAAAGGAGACAGTGTGAAATTTGTGGCGAATGGATTGCAACAAAAAGTGGAGTATTTTATCATAAGCAGATTCACACAAGTGGACCGCAAAAATGTGAACATTGTCAATTAGAACTTCCGAATAGACCTTCTTATTTGACACACATTCGACATTACCATCGTGAGCACAAGTACAAATGTAGCTTCTGTGGTAAAACATTCCCAATCACCTCAACATTGAAGGTACTTTCATCAAATTTAACATTTTAATGATCAAGCAATGTCATCGATTACTTTCTATTTACAGAAACATGAAGAAAGCCACACAAGACACCGGGTATTTATTTCCACCATCTAATCTCAGACTGAATTCATTTTACAATTTCCATCTTATATATAGGTTTATTCCTGCAAATTTTGTGATAAAACATTTTCGGTGTCAACTTCACTTTCTACACACATGGGCCGTGATCATCCACAAGAGAGAGAACGTTTAAGAGAAATGAGAAAATTAAAGGGAATTCCTACAGAAAGCAAAGACAAATAATGGTTTTGCACTGTTTTTCCTTGAGAAAAGCTGAATAATTTTTTATTCTTACATAAATTCAATGTTTAAGGCTTAATTATATTAATCTAAGAAAGAATGAAAAACAACTTTAATTAAGATTGAATATACGCCAGTTTTTTTTATACATCTGATGAATCCGGTCATCGATAGTATCTACAGAAGGTAATACCAAACAAAACATCTGACAGCACTATTGCACTTTGACAATTGAAATGTCAAGCAAACATTCAAAAACAAATGTTGTCGATGTAAACAAAAGCCAAAGGACTAATCTAAATTTTCTAAAAGTTATAATAAAAAGTTTCGATTGTTCAAGATATAAGAAAACGATAATTCAAAATGAATCGTGAGCAATGTTGCCGTTTGTGTATGTCCGCAAACACCGACGAACACCTGAACATATTCAGTGACATTGGTATTGAAATGAAGCTATGCGAAATCATCAGTAAATATTTCGACTGCGAGGTAAACAAAATGATTTACGTTTATTGTCAGGATTAAGTTTCATGACCAAAAATCGTGTTTCATAAAATAGATTAGTGAGCTGGATCCATTACCTAATCTCGTATGCCAAAAGTGCTGGCAAACCACCGATGCTTTCCATGAACTGTATCAAAAGTCGAAAACAGTTCAAGAATCACTTCTAAATCCACCCATAAAATTTGAACCGGGTGAGAGTGAACTGTGGCAAAGCCATCAGGAATCCATTTTTGTCGAAGAAGCACATTTGGAGGTTGGCCCGGTCAAACCAGAACCGAACTTGGGTATGTACAAAAGCAATGCAAGGGTAAAATAGAGTTGTTTTTTTTTTTAATCTTATTTTCAATGTTACAGAGGATTCAATTTCGAATGATAATGATCAAATGGACTATGTTGGAAGCACATTTGACTCAGATGACCAAAGCGACGATGAGAATAACGGAAATATAACCGATAAAAATGATTCGGACTATAAGTGCAGTGTAGATAGAGAAGCCAAGTTGCCACCAAATGATCTACCATCAACTGATTTACCGCCAAAAAATTTGCCGGCAAATAAGACGCCACGTAAGTAATGAAAATGATTTATTTGGAATGTTGATTATAACGAGTGTGAATTATTTGCAGCGAAGGAACCGATAAAACCCAGAAAAGCTGTAAGGCAAACCAAAGCGAAAAAAAATAAAAAGTTTGATCAATTTTGTGCTGAACACAAGGATCTACTGAAAATGAACTGTGAATTGTGTCCGACAGTATTCAAAAATCTTCGTGAAGCCCGAGAACATTATCCCAAAAAGCACAATAATCCAAATGGTTACATCAAATGTTGCGCAGCCAAGTTATTTTATCCCAGCCAAGTGATGGACCATATAAAAAAACACTTCGAACCAAAAACACCAAAACCGAAAATTCCTAAAGAGACAAGCCTGTCATGCAAAATTTGTTCGAAATCATTTAACTCGAGACAAAGTCTATTATTACATAGGAAGGTGCACGTAGAGAACGATGAAGAGGAAGATGTCGACTATATAAATTTCATGGTCGAACACTTTGATATGAAGTGTGATTTCTGTGAAACCGTATTCCGTGGATATTATGAGGCGCGTGAGCACTATAAAGAAGTTCATAATGAAGATAAGGGATATATAAAGTGGGTCAAATGGCATTCTTCTCTATTCTGTAACATCTGATTCATTGATTTACATTCATTTTTAGGTGTTGTAACACGAAATTAAGAGAACGATGTTCTGTCAGAGACCATATCAAAAGTCATTTGGAACCAGAAGTTTTCAAGTAATTTCATTTCAATTCAACCATTTTTGCTGTTGCTTTAGCGAATGAATGGACATAAAAATGTTTGGCTCTCTATTTTATTCCAGGTGTGATATATGCGGTAAAACTTTTGCGACACGAATGAAGCTAGCCAAACATAAGCATCGACATTATTTGACCAAGAGCAGATCCTTTATCTGTGACTACTGTAACAAAGCGTGTCGTGATAAAGAACAAATGGTGCGACACATGTTCACCAAACATAAGTTCGTTGAGGCAAAACTTGAGTGTGAAATATGTTCTAAACGGTAGCGTATTTATCTCATTTCTTATCAAAGAAATTCCCTTTTTTATGAATATTTTTTTTTTTCGTTTGATGATGCAATTAGGTTCCAAATAGAGTCATTGTTGAAAATGCATATGTATGCGGCACATCGAGAGAAAAAAATCGTTGGCACATGCGAAATATGCGGCAAGAGTTTTTATAGAAATTTTTCTCTTGAAAAGCATAAGCTTCAACACATCGATAAATCCGAACGATTGATCGAAAGAACCCAGTGTGCGCACTGTGGCGAGTGGATAGCGACCAAAAGTGGTGAGTTTTATCATAAGCAAATTCACACGAGTGGACCACAGACATGTGAACATTGCAAGTTGGTGCTTCCGAATAAAGTTGCTTTATTGGGACACATTCGGAAATATCACCGTGAACACAAACACAAATGCAAATTCTGTGACAAAACATTCCAGAATGGCTGGAAATTGAAGGTACTTTTATCGAATTGATCATTTTAACGATGAAGCGATGACATTAATCATGTTTTATTTGCAGATTCACGAAGAAAGCCACACAAGAGAGAATTTGTATCCGTGTCAATTTTGTTCAAAAGTGTTCACAGTGTACGGTTCCCGACGCACACATCAGAGCCGAGATCATCCACAGGAGCTCAAACAATTAAGTGAAGCAAGAAAATTACAAAGAGATCCTACAGCCAATGTACAACAAAAATCAATTCAAAATACACAGAAAATGTAATAGATTATTTCTTAAAATTAAACGCAGAGTATTTAGCCAATAATTGGACAGAATAATTTTGAATAAAAACTTGTATTTCATTCGCAAATAATTTGTTGGAGTTTCAATTGAACCGGTGGTAATATCAACAGAAGGTTTGGTAATACCAAACAAAGCATCTGACAACACTATTGCATTGACAGTCAAATTGTCAACTGAGTTCAAAACCAAAAGTTGTCGATCTAAACAAATCTTAAGAAACCAATACAAATTTCTTTTCTAAAAGTTATAAATAAATATTTTTATTGCTTTAGTTATGAGCAAACGATAATCCAGAATGAATCGTGAGCAATGTTGCCGTTTGTGTATGTCCGCAAACACCGACGAACACCTGAACATATTCAGTGACATTGGTATTGAAATGAAGCTATGCGAAATCATCAGTAAATATTTCGACTGCGAGGTAAACAAAATGATTTACGTTTATTGTCAGGATTAAGTTTCATGACCAAAAATCGTGTTTCATAAAATAGATTAGTGAGGTGGATCCATTACCTAATCTCGTATGCCAAAAGTGCTGGCAAACCACAGATGCTTTCCATGAACTGTATCAAAAGTCGAAAATAGTTCAAGAATCACTTCTAAATCCACCCATAAAATTTGAACCGGGTGAGAGTGAACTGTGGCAAAGCCATCAGGAATCCATTTTTGTCGAAGAAGCACATTTGGAGGTTGGCCCGGTCAAACCAGAACTGAACTTGGGTATGTACAAAAGCAATACAAGGGTAAAATGGAGTTGTTTTTTTTTAAATCTTATTTTCAATGTTATAGACGATTCAATTTCGAATGATAATGATCAAATGGACTATGGCGGAAGCACATTTGACTCAGATGACCAAAGCGATGATGAGGATAACGGAAATATAACCGATAAAAATGATCCAGACTACAAGTGCAGTGAAGATGAAGAGGCCAAGTTGCCACTAAATGATTTACCATCAACTGATTTATCACCAAAAAAGTTACCGCTAAGTAAGACGCCACGTAAGTAATGAAAATGACTTAATTTGAATGTTGATTATACGAGTGTGAAATATTTGTAGCAAAGAAGCCAAAAAGAATCAGAAAACCTGTGAAGCAAACCAGAGCGGAGAAAAATAGAAAGTTTGATCAATTTTGTGCTGAACACAAGGATCTACTGAAAATGAACTGTGATTTGTGCCCGACAGTATTCAAAAATCTTCGTGAAGCCCGAGAACACTATGCCAAAAAGCACAATAATCCAAATGGGTACATAAAATGTTGTGCAGCCAAATTACTTTATCAAAGTCAAGTTAGGGACCATATAAAAAATCACTTCGAACCAAAAACACCAAAACCGAAAACTCGACGAAAGAAAAACCTGGCGTGCAAGATTTGTTCGAAATCATTTACCTCGAAACAAAGTCTATTATTACATAGGAGGGCGCACAAAGAGAACGATGAAAGCAAAGATGGGCTGTATTTGAAATTCATAGCCGATCACTTCGATATGAAATGTGATTTCTGTGAAACCGTGTTTCGTGGATATTATGAAGCGCGTGAGCACTATAAAGAAGCTCATAATGAAGATAAGGGATACATAAAGTAGGTTGAATGGCATATTTTTCTATTCTGTATCATATCTGATTTATAATTCGATACATATTGATTTTCAGGTGTTGTAACGTAAAGTTAAGAGAACGGTATCTTGTCAAAGACCATATCAAAAGTCATTTAGAACCCGAAGTTTTCAAGTAATTCAATTCAACCATTTTTTGGTTGCTATAGCGAATGAATGGAAATAAAATATGTTTGGCTCTTTATTTTATTCTAGGTGTGATATATGCCGTAAAACTTTTGCGACACGAATGAATCTGGTCAAACATAAGCATCGACATTATTTGACTAAGAGTAAATCCTTCATTTGTGACTACTGCAAAAGAGCTTGCCGAGATAAAGAACAAATGGTGCGACACATGTTCACCAAACATAAGTTCGTTGAGGCGAAATTCGAGTGCAAAATTTGCCATAAAATGTAAATCATTTATATAATAGAAAATTCATTTGAAATATACTCATATGATTATGCAATTAGGTTCCAAATAGAGTCATTGTTGAAGACTCACATGTATACGGTACATCGGGAGAAGAAAAGCATTGGCACATGTGAAATATGCGGAAAAAGTTTCAATACAATCTATCTTCTTGACAAGCATAAGCTTCAACACATCGATAAATCCGAACGATTGATTGAAAGGACCCAGTGTGAACATTGTGGTGATTGGATTGCCACCAGCAGCGGATTGTTTTATCATCAACAGATTCACACAAGTGGACCACAAAAATGTAAACATTGTGAAATGGAACTTCCAAACCGAGTTGCTTTATTGGGACATATTCGAAATCATCACCGTGAGCACAAGTACAAATGCAACTACTGTGGTAAAACATTCTCAATCCCTTCAACATTGAAGGTACTTTCATCAATTCATCATTTTACTCTTTAATTATTAAGGGATGTCATCAATTTTTTTCTATTCACAGAAACACGAGGAAAGCCACACAAGAGACAGAGTTTATTCCTGCAAATTTTGTGATAAAACATTTACAGTGGCATCTTCTCTGTCTACACACATGGGCCGTGATCATCCAGAAGAGAGGAAACGTTTAAGAGAAATGAGGAAATTAAAAAGAATTCCTGCACATAGCAAAGCCGACTAATGATTTTGTACTGTTTTTAAGAAGTGCTCGATTTAAAAAAAAATCCATAAACGAATAAAGACCAATGATAATTTTAAAATGAATAAAACCTTACAATACAAACCAAATAAAATTCTTTAGTTGATAATGAAATTAACACAGTAAGTTGATTTAGAGATATAGCATGGGTATTGGTTTTTTGTATTACTTTAACAAAACAAAAAAACAAGTAAAATAAGTGAGATTGGGGAAAATTCAAACTTGTTTGTTCGTTGAGCAGAAATACATTTATATGAGAGGAATGTTTTTAATCTCACGTTCTATATCTTATACCCGACACAATTCATTGTTCAAAGCAATTTACATTGATATCATCGGGTTTTTGACATCTGAAGCGAAATTGCCCAGAAGTGTTCGCACATTCAAGTGAAATGGAAAAAGTAGATGAAATTCAGGCATAAATAGTATTCAAGGTCATCGAGATTATTTCGTTTTTCCCCTTCGAATGTACGTCAAATGATAAATAATTATGGTAATCATAATAATGAGTCGTGGATATGATAAAAAAAGAAGAAAAAAAAACAAATAGTTCTCTCTTATCAGATCTGTCTTTTTTCTGTTACTTTTCATACATACATCTATAAAAAGCGTGTCGTGGCTAACAAATCATTCAGTGCCATACAACAAGTGCGACGCAAATCTTCGGTAATTTCAAGAATATTTTTTGAGAATTGGAATTTTCTTTTTGGATTTTATTAAAAACATATTTCTTTTAGGGAATCACAAAATGAAAGGGATAGCGATTAAAAAACCTTACTGGACAAGGGGCGTTAGCGGCATGGCGTGTGTAGAAAGTGTTATTTTTTTAATCGTAATGACGTTTTTGATCACGAGCAGCGAGGCTGTAAATGTTGCATTGTCTTATGCTTACGAGCCGAATGTCACAGCTCTGTCCAAATTCGATTGGGCCGTTGTTGACGGGGATGCCAACTTTGAACCACCAAAAGGCGGCAATTCTGCAAATCGCACAGTTTGGCTATCATACGTGAGCGTGGGTGAAGTGCAATCCCACCGTCCGTTTTTCAAGCAAATGCCACGCAGCTGGTTGATTGGCAAAAATGATGCATGGGAATCGTATGTTATCAATCAAACGGCACCCGGATGGACATCGTTTTTTGTCGAAAAAGTAGCTACACCGTTTTGGAACCGTGGATTCAAAGGATTCTTTCTCGACACGTTGGACTCGTATCAAATTGTGGCCAAGACGGAGGCACAACGCCAGGCACAAGAAAATGGACTTGCCCAAACAATTCTTGCATTGAAGCACCAATTTCCAAATGCAATCCTGATTATGAATCGTGGCTTTGAGATTATGTCTCGAGTGCATCAGGCCGCAAATATGGTGGCATTCGAATCACTTTACGCCGGATGGAATCAAGCAAAACAAAAGTATATGCCAGTAAGTGAAAACGATCGAAATTGGCTATTGGCTCAGGTGCAAGGAATTAAAACACAATATAATCTGCCAATATTGGCGATTGACTATTGCCCACCAAAGAACATGACGTGCGTCCGAACAACTGTCAATCGCATAATCCAACAAGGAATTGTGCCCTATGTAACTGATCCACAGCTGCAGACCGTTGGTTACGGTCCACAAAACCTGAATCAAACTCATTAATCTAAAACTTGAACGTTGTTCAAGCGATTCTCCAGCATTTTTAAATGAAATTTATGAAATAAAGTAAATGATATGCGAAGAACTGTTTTTTTTTTAATTTGAAAAAGGATAGAATACGATTCTATTCATCGAATCTGATGACTAAATCCATTTATTCTAACATTTTTTTTATGTATTATCGTTTTATTTCTCGATCCTCAAAGATAAATGTAACTGTATTTCCAAACAAACACCAAATAAAACATCTGACAACACTATGATTGACATTTGAATTGTCATGAAGTCAACAATTGAATCAGTCATCAATGAAAACACAATACCATCGTTCAAATGTTTTGAAATAGAATTAAGAAGAAACAAGAATTCAACAAGATGTCTGAGGAAACGTGTCGGTTGTGTATGTCCACAACCAGCGATAATCACCTGAACATCTTCAGTGATATTGGAATGGAGATGAAATTGGGCGAAATCATTGGTGAACATTTCCAGTGTGAGGTAAACAAACCATTTCCATTCAATGTAAAAATACATTTTATGCTCCAAATATCACAACCTATAATTCAACCAGGTCAGTGAGCTCGATACATTGCCGAATTCAGTGTGTCAATTGTGTTGGCAAACTACTGAAGCCTTCCATGAGTTATACGAACGATCAAAAATGGTACAGAAAAAATTCATTTGCTCAACTATAAAAGTTGAAGCTGATGCGAATGAGCTGTGGCAAACCCACACGGAAACTCATTTCATTGAGGAATCACATGTAGAGCTTTGCGCAATCAAAATTGAACCGAAACAAGGTAAATATTATGCTAGAATTTAATTAACTTAATACATAATCCGCAAAGTAGATTTGTTTTGATGTTTCAATAAAGATGAAGAGTCAGACACAAATGACAATCGTCAAATGGAATATGATGGAAATTCGAGCAATTCAGATGGAAACAGCGAAGAAAAAAATGCAAATGAGGTGACTAAAGACGATCCAAAATATGGATCAAATGAAGAATCATCGATTTGTAAGTTATTAACATCTGTAGATTATCAACTCATGCGTGTTTTTCGAGCATCGAGTATAATGAATGGAGTATTTGTAGCTAGGAGAAAACGTCGTCGAACTACACCAAAGAGAATTTCAATGCAATTTGATAAGTTATTCCTTGAATACAAGCATCTATTTGACTTGACTTGTGATTCATGCCCGACGACATTCGAAACGTTGGACGAAGCCCGAAAACATTATCGCGCTGAGCATAACATTCCAAAAGGATATATCAAATGCTGTTCAAATAAGTTAAAATATCCAAGTAAGGTCTTAGAACATCTACAGAGACATATATATCCCGATAAATTCAAGTGAGTGCTGATGAAAATACAAGTTTTTTAAACGCTAAGATAGTTAATGCTTCATTTTTTTTTTGTCTGAACAAATATTTCAGGTGCACGGAGTGTTCTAAGGTGTATTTTTCCAAACGTGAACTCGAAAAACACATGAAAAAACACACTGAAGTGCCGACGTCACCGAAAAAAACGGCGCAGTGTAACATTTGTAAGAAAATGTTCAGCACGAAAACGGTAATGGAACGGCATAAACTGAAACGGCACAGCGTTCAGGATGACTCGGAACATGAACAGTATACGAAATTCATTGCGGAAAATTTTGATATGAAATGTGACCGTTGCGATACGATATTCGGTGCATTTTATGATGCCCGTCAACACTACAAAGATGCCCATAATGAGGATAATGGCTATATCAAATGTTGCTCAATGAAATTAAACAAAATGCCATTGGTCAAAGATCATATCAAAAGTCATTTGGATCCAGAAAGTTTGAAGTAAGTTTTCGGTCAATCTCAATCAATCGACTTTTAAACAAATTCGGTCAATCAATCATTCTGTATTTTAGATGTGATTTATGTAATAAAATTCTCCGATCTCGAATTGCACTCACACAACATAAACGTCAGCATAAGCAAACCGAGGAAAAGCCGTTCACATGTGATTATTGTGCGAAGCCATTTAGCACCAAAACGTTAATCTTACGTCATATACTATCGAATCATTCAACCATAGAACCGAAGTTTGAGTGTGAAATATGTTCTAAAAAGTATGTCATTCACAGAAAAAAAACATTTTGAAATTACAGTTTCTATACTTGTTTTTCTTCTTTTTTTCATTCATTCAGATTCCAATTGGCGCCATTGCTGCGTCAACACATATATATAGTGCATCGAGAGAAAAAGCCGGTGGTTACGTGTGAGATATGCGGCAAGACATTTTATACGAAATTCCATTTGGACAAACATAAACTGCAGCACATGGATAAATCGGTGAGGCTGGCGCAAAGGCAACAGTGTGAACATTGCAATGAATGGCTCATGAGCAAAAGTGGCATCTACTATCATGAACAAATCCATAAAAATGAACCACAAAAATGCCCACACTGCCAATTAGACCATCCGAATAAAATGTCTCTACAAGCACACATTCGACAATATCACAGAGAACTGAAGTATAAATGTAGCTATTGTGATAAAGCATTCCCAATCGCATCAAATTTGAAGGTAGCTTCACACAACTTGTCTATGAGAAACACAGCATTTATTCGTATTTTTTTCCCCCATCGTTTCAGAAACATGAAGAATCGCACACTAGACCAAATAAATATCCATGCCAATTCTGTACCAAGGTGTTTACATTACACATGTCTCGGCGAACGCATCAATCACGCGATCATCCACAAGAGCTCAAACAAGACAGAGAAATGAAAAAACTCATGCGAAATGCAGACAAATAAAACTTAACCAAAAACAAAACAAAAAGTGTTTTTCATTTCCGTTATTTTAAATCATAATTGGAGGCAGAGCCATTGTTTGTTGTTTCAATTAAAGGAAGGGGATACAGTTCGAAATATCTATGTACTTACTATTGATAAGTGCAACCGTATGTAAACACCGAATTACAGTCAGACAAAAGAAAATCTGACAACACCATTGGACTTGACATTTGAATTGTCAAGTAAATATTGGCATTTTTTGTACATCATAAACAAACAATACGACCGATTTAGCTTTAGCATTTGAACTTTTTTCAAATTTTGTATATTATTTATGATTGGAAACACGCACAAATCAGCATGATGAGTGACAAATGCTGCCGTTTGTGTATGTCCACAAGCAGCAGCATCGATTATTTGGACATTTTTAGCAGGATCGGTGTCGAGATGAAAATGGGCGAAATTATTAGTGAACATTTCAAATTTGAGGTAAACAAATGATTCAACTATTCATTTTTCGATAAACATTTTACTTTTCTTTACATGCAGGTCAGTGAGCTCGATACAATGCCGAGTTTAGTGTGCCAAATGTGTTGGCAAACGACCGAAGCCTTTCACGAACTATATGAAAAATCCAAAAGTGTTCAAGAGAAATTCCAAAATCCACTGATACAAGTTGAAACGGATGCGAGCGAAATGCTGCAAAGCAATAAGGAAACGCATTTTATTGAAGAGTCACATGTTGAATTCGGTCCTATTAAAATTGAACCGGATCTAGGTAAAATTGTTGCTAAAGTGGTTGATAACTTTGATTTTAAAATTAAGAATTAGTATGTGATTTACCATTTCAAAATGCATAGATGACGAGTCAGACATAGATGATGGCCATCAAATGGATTATGATATAGACAATTCGAATGGTAGCGATGGTAAAAATGATGAAGAAAGCATACATGAGATCGCTAAAGATGATCCGGACTTTAGGGATAATAAAAAGCTACCAGAAAAATGTGGGTGATTGTAATTTAAGGCAATTTTGTGTGATTGGTTTTGATGGATGTATAGAAGTAAAGTAATAAGTAACTTATTACTTTAATTGTATTACTGTAATAAGTAATAAGTCCATCTTATTACAGCAATAAGATTGTAATAAGTATCTTATTACTTTTGGTGCAAAAAAAATTGCAGAAAAGTTTCATACAAAAATCATTTCAAATTTTGCAAGATACATTTTTTTCAACATTTTTTCGACTGGCAACATTTGACATGTTTTTTGTATGAGAGAAATTTTGCAAGACATATTTTTTTTCAACATTTTTTCATCTGACAAAAATTGACATGTTTTTTACATGAAACTTTTTTTGCGATTTTTTTTTTTTGCACCAAAAGTAATAAGATATTTATTACAATCTTATCACAGTTACAATCTTATTGCTGTAATAGAGTTATTACTCATTACAATCTTATTACAATCATCTTATTACAATCTTATTACTTATAATAAGTAATAGGTCATCTTATTAAAGTAATAAGTAGGTAATAAAGTAATAAGAATTACATTTTTTTACTTCTATAGATGGATGTGATTTATTTGCAGTAAAGGGAAGACGGCAACAATCTTCAACAAAGTATAAAAATATGGAAGCAAAATTTGCGAAATTATTCAAAGAGAATGAGCATCTGTTTGATATGACCTGTGATCTATGTGCGACAACGTTCAAAACGCTCGATGAAGCCCGCACACATTATGCCAAAGAGCACCAAAATATGAAAGGCTATATTAAATGTTGTTCCACTAAGCTTATATATCGTTGCCATGTGATCAATCATCTACAGAAACACTTGGAGTCAAAAAGTTTTAAGTGAGTGTTTTTAAGGTAACCTTCACCTTTAGAGGAAATATATTCTGTTAAAATTTCCAACTTGGTATGATAAAGTCAGTGTCGTTATTGAAAAAAAAAAAATATTTTTTCATCAAATTCCAGGTGCACGGAATGTCCCAAAGTCTATTGGACCAAAAGTGAGCTGGAAAAGCACATCGAACGACATTCACAGCCGAAAATACCAGTCCATCGAGAGAAGACGATTCCATGCAACGTTTGTACGAAAATGTTCAGCACGAAAGCGCTAATGGAACGGCATAAACTGAAACAGCATGAACGCCGAGACGAAT
Organism: Sitodiplosis mosellana; assembly: GCF_009176505.1. Lineage (NCBI taxonomy): Eukaryota > Metazoa > Arthropoda > Insecta > Diptera > Cecidomyiidae > Sitodiplosis > Sitodiplosis mosellana. The sequence goes on along the minus strand of NW_022601432.1, from coordinate 2,461,586 downwards.
CAGAAGCGAAATTTATTTTCGAAAACTTTGACATGAAGTGTGATTATTGTGATTCCATTTTTGGTGGATTCCATGATGCGCGACATCACTACAAAAGATTCCACAATGATGATAAGGGCTATTTGAAGTGCGTCAGAGTGTTTAACTTGAACATTTATTCGATCTGGTGGTTTAATCATATTTAATCGATTCGTATTCTGAAATTCACAAATTTTCAGGTGTTGCAACATTAAATTGCGAGAATTATGGATGGTCAGAGACCATGTCAAATCTCACTTAGATCCCGAATGTTTCAAGTAATTTCCGAACAATCAATCAATTTTTATTTTACCTACGAATAAATTTGTATTCGATCTATTCCAGATGTGATGTATGTAGCAAGAATTTTTCGACAAGAATTATGTTGGGCCAGCACAAACGGCATCATCGAATGACGATGCAAAAATCGTTTATATGCGATTTTTGTGGAAAATCATGCAGGGATAAGTTTTCAATTACACGTCATCTGTTTACAAACCATGTCAATTCGGAGCCCAAATTTGAATGCATTACCTGTCATAAAAAGTAAGGCAAAGGCTATTCTCGATTTTCCTCGGTCGTTTACCATATTTTTTCAATGGGATGTTTCACTAGAGAATTTGTTACTTTTTAGGTTCCAATTGAAAGTACTACTGAAAAGCCACACGTATTCGGTGCATCGAGAGAAAAAACACAACGTCACTTGTGAGATATGCGGAAAAGGGTTTTATGTAAAATTCCATCTTGATAAGCATATGCTGTCGCATAAGGACAAATCTGAGCGTTTGGCCCAACGAAAACAGTGCGAACACTGTGGCGAGTGGTTGATGACAAAAAGTGGAGTGTTTTATCATAAGCAGATTCATACAACTGGCACACAGAAATGTCCACACTGCCAAATCGAGGTTGCAAACAAATTGGCTTTATTAGGACATATTCGACAACATCATCGAGAACACAAATTCAAGTGTAGCTACTGTGATAAAACTTTTTCCACCTCGTCAGCGATGAAGGTAAGGGGTTTTGAACGAGATTTTCATTTTGAAAATTTAATCGATTTAATCATGTTTGATTTTTTTTTTCGATAGACGCATGAGGAGTCACATACAAGGCACAAAGTTTATAACTGCGCTTATTGCCCAAGAACATTTTCCATTCCAAGCTCAAGGCGAACACATACAAGACGACATCATCAGGATCAAAAAATGATTGATAAAAATAATAAAAACAATCTAGTACAATAAGCCATGTTTCTCGTCCAATTCGATGATAATTTCATTGTTTGTTCGAATAAAGTGACTTTTTTCCAAAATCGGAATTTTTGAAACATTCACTGTAATTTATTTTATTTTATTTTATTTGAAAAAAAAAAATGATGGAATTTATTGAACGAAATAAATTTATATAAAAGAATTTCTACTCTTAAAGAAAGAAAAGAATGTATGATAGTGTTCTGCATTTCTTTATAACAACATACTAAGGGAATATTTATCATGAAACTAGAATCCAATGCAAATGGTCCATTTTCAGCAGAATTTCGTTCGAAATTAAAAAAATTGCATCCGTTTATAAAAAAAAATCTTTATCAAATTTTTTACCAAAAAACCAACAACAATAGTTGGATATCCTTTCAATTCACCCATTCAAATGGTATGCATCGGACAATACCATCAAATTGCTGACACTTTGTCTGTCAAATACAGGCAAAATATTATTTATATGTTTTGTGAATTTGTCTTGAATGAATGTTTGTTTTGTTTGTTTTTTTGAATAAAAATAAAATAGTGATTTGTCCCATAGGTTAAGCGATCAAACAATGTTGGACAGTAATTCCTGTCGCCTGTGCTTTTCGACCAACAATGACCATCACATGAATATATTCAGTGTGATCGGTATTGAGATGAAAATGAGCGATATCATCAGCGAGCATTTCAAATGCGAAGTAAACAAACACTATTTCTTTACATTTATTCAACTCAATGTTCATAAACAATGTCATTTTGTTGCCTGTGTCTCCATAGATCAGCGAAGTAGATTCGTTGCCGAATTTTGTATGTCAATTATGTTGGCAAACAACTGAAGCCTTCCATGAACTTTATCAAAAGTCCAAAACTGTACAGGAGAAATTTCTCAATCCAATGATTAAAATTGAAGTAGATGCAACCGAACTATGGCATGAAAATTCCGAACGGGATATCGTCGGAGAATCTCAAATCGATGTGAATATAATCAAATTGGAGCCGAATATAGGTGAATTATCACTCATTAATTCGTTGATTTTCTTCTTGTGACTTCTGATTTTCTTTATATCAAAGAATACGCCGATGTACTTGATTCACAGGACAATTTCGACGATGTAGACGATTTAAGTGACCGAGACAATTTGAATGATGACATCAAAGATGATCAAATTTCAAATGGAATTGAAACTTCTACAGGTATGTGAAGATGCACAACAAAAATTAGACGAAGATTTTCAATAAGTTTCGTGTATTTTTTTTTATACAGACCGGCCGTCTAATAAGACTGTAAGTCGACGAATGAAGGCAAAGAATCGAAGAACCGTATTCAAGAAGTTATTTGTAGAGAACAAATATCGATTTGATATGACATGTGATAATTGCTCGGTGTCATTTGAATCATTGAACGATGCTCGCACTCATTATGCTAACGAACACAACAACACAAAGGGATATATCAAATGTTGTAACGCGAAATTAACATATCGCTGTGAAGTTTTGAAACATTTATACCGACATCTGGAGCCTAATAAGTTTAAGTGAGTTTTAGAATTGTTATTTATTTTTTGCGCTTCTACAGATTTGGTGCAATTTTGTGGCAAATTTTCATGGATTTTGATCCATTTTCTAGATGCAACGAATGCGGCAAAGTGTATCAAGCTATGCACGGACTCAAAGGACATATGAAACAACACCATACAGAAAACATTGAAAAAGAGTGTTTCATTTGTGATATGTGCAAAAAAACGTTCACTTCCAAAGTCGGCCTTAAACGACATTTACAATGGCATTCCGAAACGACGAAAACAGATGATGACCAATACAAAAGATTTATTGCTGAAAATTTCGACATGTCCTGTGATCATTGTGACGTCGTTTTTACTACATTCCACGATGCACGACGACACTACAAAGAGATGCATGATGATAAAAAGGGTTATATCAAGTACGTTCCATTTGAGCTTCATTTGTTGACAAAAAAAAATTTGAATATCGGAAGAAATTAATTGATGCGATCATTATTTTTTTAGGTGTTGCAACATTAAACTAAGAGAACTGTGGATAGTAAATGATCATATCAACTCGCACCTCAATCCAGCGAATTTTAAGTAAATTTTGTTCGAATATTTTTCTAAATAACAGATAAGCAGTGGAAGCGTTTCTATAAGTTAATCGTCACTTGTTTTGTTCAAGGTGTGATTTGTGCAATAAGAATTTTTCCAGCGGAATGCGATTGAATCAGCATAAGGGGAGACACAGGCGGGCAATTGAAAGACCTTTCGTATGTGATATATGTGCAAAATCATTTCGGGACAAGGAAACCATAACACGGCATCTCTTCACCACCCACGTTAATTCCGAACCGAAGTTTGAGTGTGAAATATGTTCTAAAAAGTATGCCATTCACAGAAAAAACATTTTAAAATTACAGTTTCAATACTGTTTTTCTTCTTTTTTTTTCATTCATTCAGATTCTAACTACATGCGTATTCATTTTAAATAATGTCATTTATATAATATGTAAATTCATTTGACACAGATACAGACTTCTTAAATTTTACTTCTTATACATACCGTCATACATACTATAGTTTCAATTAGAGCCAAAATTATAGCATTTAAAAAATGGCTCAGTTTTCTTTAGATAACAATTCAAAATTTTCAACACTTTTAAATCTTAAGAGCATTGAATTTAAAAAGAAGAAAAACGTCCAATTCCAAAAACAATTTCTCAAATTCGGAATAAGACAAAAATATCAATGAAGTACCTCAAATCACAATAATTGAATTAAGTTCAATGTCCTAATTTTCAGATTCCAATTGGCGGCTCTGCTAAAGAATCACTGTTACTCGGTGCATCGTGAGAAAAAAGCCATAGTGACGTGCGAGATTTGTGGAAAGTCGTTTAATGTAAAAGCCAACTTTGACAAGCACATGCTCTCGCACACGGATAAATCGGAGCGTTTGGCGCAACGAAAACAGTGCGAGCACTGTGGCGAATGGCTGGTATTTAAATTTCCATCTGTTAATAATATAGTAATTGCTCTTGCTAATAGAACTGGTAATGATAATAATAATAAAATTGTAGATGACCAAATCGGGTATCTACTATCACGAGCAAATTCATACCAGTGGCACACAAAAATGTGATCAATGCAACATGGAATTGCCGCATAAAATTGCGCTGTTGGCGCACATTCGGAAATATCATCGTGAACGTAACTTCAAATGTAGCTATTGTGATAAATCATTCCCAGTCAGTTCGGAATTGAAGGTAAACATGACTTACTCAAAATTGTTCTTCACTTCAATTATACTTCTATTCTCCTTAGAAACACGAGGAGGGACACACTAGACACAATGTATATGCCTGCGCTTGGTGTCCAAAAGTGTTCACCCTTCGTACATCACGACTAACACATCAGAAGCGGTCTCACCGTGAGGAGCTAAAACACTTGAGAGAAATGCGAAAATTGATGAAACACTCTGTAACGCCCATTGATTAATCGATATTCTGTTTTTGTTGTTTCTTCTGTGTAGCTTCAATTAAACCAAAAATTACTCAAAAAAAAAAAGAAAAAAGTTTTGATTTTGAAATTTTATTTATAAAAAAGAATCCTACGCAGGATATACAATCAAGGTATCAAAGGAGGAAAGAAAGTTAAATTATGCAATGATATATAAATAAATAGAGATGAAAAATGAGAGCATAAATACGGCGCTTGTGAAATAAAGTTGGGACGAAAAGAATAGTTGAGTGCTTTCGCCCTCTTTCACTGTTCAACTTCATTTGATGCTGTCTTTGCTGGCTGGAAGTTCAGTTTTTTCCAATTGTTCACTCTTTTCCACTTTTTCCATTACACTTGCAACTTTTTCAACACTTGCTTCAACCTTTTCAATGGACGGGACCGTTTTAATTTCAATTTCTGGAACAATTGCATCGGATTTGGCGGCCATCTTTGCCCTTTGTTCGGAATTGAATTTACTAAACTTAACAATGGCTTCTTCTAAGATATCGGCAGCATCTTTGCCCACAACTGGTTGAGACAATTCACGAAGGCCAGTCCGGACGAATGGAAGAGCGAATGAAATCGTGCACAATGGTGTGAATGTACAAAGGGCAGTGGTAATAGCACCACCACCAATGGTAACACCAAGCAATGTCATTAGAAAAGCAAATGAACGGCCCAACAACGAAGTTGTATCACGCATCGTTTCGGTCAGGCTGCTTGGAATGGCTTGCAATGAGCCAAAGAATGATGATGGATTACGGGCAACAACCTGCTTTTGTGGTAGTGGTGGACCGGGAACCAAGTAGCCTTCATAACCGGTTTGGACGTTGAATGCACCTGGATTGTACTGGTGTGGATTGAATGCAGCCGGATCGTAGGCCGTTGGATTGTAGCCACCATGAATGGCATGTCCAGAATATTGAGTTGGATAAACCGACAACGGATCAACCACCGTTGGCACCTCGTTTGTTGATTCAGCCTGATTTACATCATTTCCGTATTGCCCGGATACATACTGTTGAACTGGATCTTGAACCCCTTTGTATGCAATTTGTTGTGCAATTGGTTGTTGCTCAACTGTTTCCTGAAATATATAGAAAAGAAAACACGACACTTAGACCATAATTTGAATTGATTTTGAGTGATTTTTGTCGGAATTTAAGCAGCCACATTATAGTCAAAGTCAATTATCCATTTTGCAGGTGCTCATATGTTCTTAAATCACAAACACTTTACTCTTCTATATTTCTTGAAATTTTTTTTCGATTATTTTCTTTAATTTTTTTTTTTTGAAAACGTCTCTTTCACTTCAAACAACACTTACGGTATAGTACTGCGTTTGATCTGCATTGGATTGCTCCTGTTGATCGAAGGTGTCTTGTTGAATTGGAAAATTCGGTTGAACATATTGTTTTGGTTGCAGTCCATTGATAGCTGGTTGGGCTTGTCCCTTGACACCCGAATGGGCCAATTCGGCAACGATACTCTTGGCCAAAACAGCCGTCAAAGCGAATTTCAATGGGAAACGCATTTTCACAAAATTAAACTTTATTTTCAAACAAATTAGATAAACACGTGAGAAAACTGAGTAGTGTTTGAAAACAGTTGTACTGATGAATGCACTAAAGCGAATGATATCTGTTCAAATGCAACATACAATATTTATACAAACATCGTGCTATCCCCTCTAATCCAAACAAATTGTATTGCCCGTAGAAATGTACATTTTTTTCCGAAATAAAGATCATTAATGCATTAATAATTGAATTGGCCGAATGTTTGTGGCGTCAAAAGATCGACATTAGGCAGTGAAATAGTTGTTAAGCATCCAATATAATGAATTCATTTTTTCGGCACGCATTGCACATTCCTCGTGCTAATTTATGCAAAGCAAACCCAATTATCCGTTATGTCTAGATTGGCTAAGCATTGACATTGGTCGGGTGTACGGTGCAATTAATACGACAGGTAAAATTGAAAACGGTTGCATTTTCATACACCTAATTAAAATGCCATTAAACTGTTGTTTATCTGTTGATCATTTCAACGATTTTTATTGTGAACCCGGTAGAAATGTATTCATTTGAAAATGTGTTGAAAATATGGAAAATCAATGGAAATGCATATGATCCATTGGGAATGTAGCATTTTGATAATTTTGTTTTCATAAAAATAGACATTTCGAATCGAAAAATAGAAAAAAAGATTCAGAATTCCCACGATATTCGATATTGCAACGGATTTTTTTTTTCATTCATTCGTACGAATGACGTCACATTCATTGCGAACTGTCAAAGTATCGCATGGTGTGTGTTTTTCTTTCGAATCTGTCAAACAAACCAAAAATCGGTTTTCTGTGTGTTTTGGTTGAACGAATGATTGAACAAACAGCATGAGTGCACCGCCAAAAATTTCCAGCGATATTCTATTGCGTTCCATCGATAATTTGATAAATATTTGCGAAAATGCACCGTCCGATCTAAGTCGACATCGTGATAAATTGAATTCAATTCTGAATGATTTAAATTCGGTGGAATTTAAGTATGTGCAAACATTAGACATTTTTAAGGTGAGTCATACACACCATTAAAATCACATACACATCTTTCGATGTAAATCGAAGATTCGTTTGATTTTAATGATTTATTTGGATTTTTAGCGAACAGAGGATGTGGTACGAGTGTTAATATGCCTTCCATTGGTTGAGGATACGATAATTGTAAAATGTGCCCGGTTAATTGTACAGTTGTTGGACAAACATCCAACAAATATCACAGTTCATGTGTTTCGAAATGCAATTCGATACGCGATTAATTTCATAAATGAGCATAAATTCGTCGGCATTTGTGATGCATTACGTTTGATGCAGGCGCTGATAAAAAATCACTTAAAAAATGACAGTATTACGATTGCAGACGAATCAAAAGAATTGCATCAATGCACGGAGTTATTGATCAAATTGATAAACGATCCGGATGCCATGGAAAAGTCAACATCATGTCATTACGATGGATATTCAGTGATTGAAATTAAATCATCTGCCGTATTTTGTTTGGAGATCATTCTAACATTTTACGAAAAATTACCAGATATCGCACAAAACCTCGAGCCGGCCATAACACAAGCATTACTCAAGTTGATCTACTCGGTGCGATTGGATAATGTGTCCGAACGAATTTACTGTAATTTAGTGCGTGCTGCGTTGAACTCATGCCGATTCATTGGTTTTTCAAATCGAGAATGGTGCACTGAAAATATTGGTGATATTTTAGGTGCATGCGTATCAAATATGCTATTCGGTTTACCCGATTGTGTCTATCAACCGCCACAACGAATTCAGTCGTCACAACAAACCATACAGGATACTCATAATACTAGTGCTGGTGCGAAAAAAGGTGGAAAAATGATTAAGAGTCGCAAACCACGGCAGACATCACAGTATAAAAATCGAAAATCAGCCAAATCGAATGAGGCAAAAAACGGGAAATCGGGCGAAATTGATGAATCGAATGAGCATTTTGAGCAAGCCACTTTGTTTGATAATCCAAGTGAAAAATTCGAAATTGGCAATTTCACAACTAGCGATTCGGACGCTTCAGATCCAGAAATATCGAAAACCGGCAATAATAATCGAGAAAAAGAAGCGAAGCTTCGATTGGCCGCCATTTCATTGATTGCCATTGTTGCCAAGGTTTGCATTTTCTTGTCTAGAATTGTTTCTCGTACAGACATTCTATTAATTTTCAATTTCTTATTTAAAAAAATTACCTTTTTTCTCTTTTACTAGAATGTGGAGCGAAAGATATTCTTTGGTTATTGGCATTGTTTGTTCCCAACCGAAGAGCTGATCCCATCAATGCCTGCACTGTTGAATTGCGTCCTGCGTGATTCGAATCAGCGCTGCCGAATTACAGCTCTACAAGCTACTTCAATTATCCTCTACGGAACCAAGTCCTTCCTTGTTCAAGCCGAATCTACCGATAAGCCGCCAATCAATTTTATGCCGTTTTCTATTTCACTAGGAAATCAAATCTGTATTCTATACATTACCTTAACTCAGGCCCTTAGTAACGAAAGTTCGTTGCCAGTGTTGATACAAATTCTTAGGTGCTTTGCCACTTTGGTGCAAGCAACATCATTTCAAAAGCTACAGAAACCACCAGGATTAATCCGAAAATTCGTTGAACTCATTCGACGTTTGGTTCATCACAAAGATCCAACCATCAAAGTTGCCGCTCTTATTGTTATGGAGTTTCTCATCGCTCGGCCGGAAATCACCAATGAAATATCCGACTGTGTCGGCGTATCACGGTTAGAAGCCAAACGCAATTGTCGAGTTCACGATTTTGGAGAGGATGAAGTGTAAGCATGCAATTTTTTTAATAAAATCTATTGATTTCCATGATTTTTTGGATATTTTTTATATCAATATCATGGTTTTCAACATTCATTCATTGATCTAACGTAGATTCCAATAAAAAAAAATCCGTTTCAGAATCGATGCCGATGAAAATCTAGTTGAATCCGAGTACGAAGATGAAGATGAAATCGATGAAGTACAAAAGACCGAGCCGGCAACAAAGATCTCATGGTTGCTGCAAATTGCGCTGGAAAGTTTGGGTGTTACAGTCAGTTCTTATATCGTGAGTTGTATTTTTAATATGGCTACAAATTGTCCATAGTTTGTCTCATTTGCCGATTTTAATGTATTTTTCTTTCATTCTAGCGACCGAGTCGATCGGCACCTTCAGTCCAAGTCCGACATCAAAGTTTGCAAATCATTTTAATGATGGCACCGCATTACATTTGGATCAAACCGCATTTACTACTAATAGCTGAGGCACTTGAAACTACACTTCAAGATGAGATTGCAACAGTACGACTTCGAGCAGCCCGATGCTTGGATGTGGTCGTACATTCAATTAACGTGCATTTATTATCTCAAAGTAATCAGAAAAATGTGGAATTCGAACGTGATATTGAAATTGCTTTGCAATTTTGGTCAAAAATACTGACCATTCTAACCGAGCAACTACAAGATCTAACACAAAGTTCGGCAACAAAGTCGATTTTCTGTGACGCATTTTCCGATATTGGTGTTCATGTGTACGAGCGATTGGCGGTGAGTGCATTTGAATTAAATTGTTGCACGACTGTGACCGAAGGAGTTTAATGAATAAAATTTGGTAATGATTTCAGCGGCCCAAGCAAATGCACATAATCTCATTGCTGTCTGGCATATCATTGGGTGACGAAGAGGCAATTGTTCGTGCGTCGGCAGTGCGTGCTTTGGCCATTTTTGTGGTATTTCCATCGCTTAAAGAAGGTAAAATACCAGAAACTCATTCACAAGATAGATGACACATTTTAACCATTAATTTCCCAATCGTAGACATTTGCTATATTGAAAATACGACCGAAGCCATAATCCAACTAATGCAAGACGAATGTTTACCGGTGCGCATAAAGGCATCATGGGCTCTGGCAAATATAACCGACGTTTTGGTCGTGAACATGTAATTATTCTCGATTACTATGGACTAATTTTTCATTTGCTAAATTGTTCATTTGTTTATAGTTCGGATTCGAGTATCGATCAAATCTCTGAACATTTGCTGTGGCGTTTGTTTGAAATTACGGCGCCGACATGCAGTGACAATGACAAAGTGCGTACAAATGCAGCCCGAATACTTGGCAACCTGTTGCGATTGATCAAACCAAATCAGATTGTGGTGGAAAAGTGGCAAATCGTTTGCATCGATGCCATCAAGATGTTGTGCGATCAGGCCAAATTAAGCGGGACCAACTGGAATATGAAAGTCAAATGGAATGCTTGCTATGCGATCGGTAATTTCATGAAGAATGCCGTTATCTTTGACTTGCAAGGCAATCAGTTTTGCTGGCAGGTAAGCACAAATGTTTTATATCTCATTAGTGGCCAAAGACTTTGGTCTGGGTTTGTGTCAAATGTAGTTATTTGTCGCTCATTCATACTAATGAACACAAGTCAAAGACAATCGTTTTTTATTATCTTGATCTAATTTCTTCACTTTTACTCTATTGACAGGAGTTGATATTTCAGACGTTGTCGGATATCATTATAAAATGTGTGAACTTTAAAGTTCGAATAAATGGTGCAGCTGCACTGGCCATTCCCTCGAAGCGTGCTCATTACGGCCGATTCTATTTGAGTGTATGGAGTGCCTTATCGGTGGCGCTCTATCAGGCAAATCAACTCACCGACTTCAACGAATACAACCATCGTGACAATCTACTCGATCAGGTTTGTTAATATTATTCAATTTCAATATTTGGGTGTTTTACTTGAACAGCAGCACCTGATTTCTCCTTATCATTTTTTTTAACAGCTTTGCATCACAATATCTCATTTGATCAAATTGGCTACGGTTGACGATTTGATCGATTTGGAATGCATTCTACTACAGCAATTCGATTCAAACAAACAAAATTGGATTCGTGTCATTAATCGAATGGTACCGGAAAAGGCCGCCTCATTGCTCGAAGCAAATTTATATTTAAAAAATATAGCAAGCAGCAAAAGTCTTACAAGCGAACAAAAGAATTCCATCAAAACACTTCTGAATTGTTTTGTATCAATCACTGAATACGGCGATTGACTGGACGGTACATGAAGCGCAACCATGGGTAATTATCGGTACATAGAGAATCGTCATCTCTAACTAGAGACTCTACTGAGAGTCACTCAACAACATAAATCTAATCACTTTACCTGTTGTTTACCATTTTCAACACAGTGTGATCAAATTTAATCAAGCAAACTTCTAATTGTTAAAAACAATATGTAAAAAAAATTAAAGCAAGCACCAATTCAAACTATTTTTAAAATTTGTTGTTATTTATTATTGACCAATAAACATTCACATGCATTACAATAAATTTGCAAGATGTCAACGGAATACAATGTTGTGGTTTTGAAATTTCGATTTGATTTTATTTGTTTTGTTTTTTTTTTTTTCATTTTAAATTCAATTTCCGATGAGAAACTCTCGGTCGGTTTATTTCGCTTAAATTATACATGGATGCGCCATAATTGAACACAAAATATCAAGTTTTGTGTTTGATTTGTGTGTGGTTTTTGTTTTTTCTTTTGAAAATTGATAGCTAAAATCTAAAAAAAGAATTGTTGTTTGTTGTGTTTTATGGGAAAATCGCTTAAAAATTACTTCTTGTCTAAACCGTAGAATTTAACTGTACGATCCATACTTGTGGACGCCAAATAGTCTGCATTGGCACCAAACCGAACGCCAGTTGCTGATGATGTATGATCATTGAACACACACAATTCTTGCCATTGTTTGCACAAATAAATTCTGCAAATAGAGAGAAACAAAAGAAAACAAGGCACAAGGCGGCACGTTGAATAATTTTGTATAAAAAAAATATGAAGAACGATTTTTTTGTTAAACGGAAGACATCAAATTAAAAAGAAAAATACACATTTAAGAATAAAATGGGAGAAAATAAGCAACATGAATTGAGAAACAGAAAAACAAAAAAATATTTTAAAAAAAATAATGATTTTCTTTGTGAAGAACAAATGCAATGGTGTCTTACCTAACGTCTGTACCGGCGATAGCCAAGTAAGTACCACTGTGATCGAAGCATAGATCTTTAACTTCGTAGCCATCGTCCAATTGAATGGTGCGAATGTTTTTGAGTTTTCGCAAATCCCACAGTTTAACGCAGGCATCATCAGCGGCCGTGGCCAAGTAGTAACCGTTTTCGGAGAATGAAATTGCCGAAATGGGTCCGGTGTGACCGGGGAAATTGGCAACATTACTTTGCTCTTTGACATCCCAAATTTTCACTTGTGAATCTTCGGTACCCGTGCCAAAAATCAAACCATCCGGATGGAATTGGGCCGTTGTCAAGCCCACCTCATTGATATCCATGACTTTGGTGACCAAACGGCCTGTTTTTATGTCAGAGAATGCCCAATGTTTGTCTGATGAAGTCGATAGCAAATAATCGCCGGTTGGATGCAACGATAAACCTGTAACTGGGCCAGAGTGACAGCTCAATAGGAATTTGGTTTGAGACCTGCAATAAAAATTGAGTTTTTTTTTTTCGAAAATTTGATTAAAAAAAGAAAAAGAAGAGAAAAAAAACTCACGTTGGAACATTCCAAATACGGATTGTTTGATCCGGCGATGCAGTGATGACCGTTTCCCATTCTTCACGACGTTCCGGATGGTAAATGACTTTGGTAACTTTTTTCGTGTGACCTTTCAAAACCGAAACAATTTGTTGTGTGTCTTTGTTGAAAACGGTAGCGTTTTTGTCATTTCCACCGGTCAAAATCTTGTTATCGTTGAAACTGCAAACGTCGAGAGCTAAAATACCAGGTACACTGGCTGAATGGAGACCCTGCATTTGAGATGAAGAAAAAATGCCGTGTTAAAACATTGTTGGCAATTCTTGAAAATCGAATTAAAAAAAAAAACCAAAACGCAAACATACCGGATGGGATGCCAAAATTTTGAAGTTTTTAATTTGGTCGGGAACGACAAGATCCTTGGGCAATGTGCGACCACGGTTTCTACGCTCTTCTGTCAATACGGTGGCCTTTTCTTGTAATTTCTCAATAATTTCGGGTGTCATACCAGTCTGTTCGACCGGTTGTGTGGTATACGATACTGTATCAACGTCCATTGCCTGTTGATTAGCTCCAGTCGATGTCAAAATACCGGCTTGTGGTTTCAGTGTGGCCAACGCTTCACGAGCCGCCGCCACTTCCTTATTCAAACGGGCAATGACACGGCATGCAGCATCATGCTGATACAATGCATGGCTTAGCTCTTGTCGAGCGGTTTGCAATTGTTGACGCTGTGAAAATGTGTGCAACATTAATGCATCCCATTCGTCTTGCATTGTTTTCAATGCGGCCGGAATACTGGTTGCGCTCGGTGGTTTGGGTCGTACAATAGCCGGTACCTTAACTTCAATCAATTCTTCGGCTTTCAACTCTTTGCCCGTAATCGGATCGACGCCATTCTCCAAGAGATATTTCTCAATGATGCGGCGCTCGAAAATCGCGCCCGATACTGGTGACACAACCGGCTGTTCAGGCACTTCATTTGTAACTGTATGCGAGAAAATAAAAACCAAACATCATTTTCATGGAATAAATAGATGAATTTAATATTGGTTGAAAATTAGGCGCGGCATGCAAAAAATGCACCCATCATTGATGATTGTTATTGAATATAGCCGCATCGATTTACAAGCTTTTAACTACAACCTAACCTAACATTAGTGCAAAATGCACAATATTCCTTTTTGATCGAACGAAAATTATTCAATTTTCACTTACTCGCACAGATTAAAGCCATTGTACTCGTCGTTTTTTCTGTTTTATCACCTAATTTCTGTTGGATTTTAGTTTTATTCCCACGTACTTTATGCGAAAATTGATTTTTTTTTATCACCGATTCGTTTACAATACACTTTTTGGCTCTCGCTCAATTTAATGACATCGCGACAAATCGTTTATGTTTGATGTGATACCTTTTTAGCTTTGGTATGGTGTCGACACTGTCAAATTGGTGGTATCGCATGCACTGTGCCGGTCGCTACAGAAAAAAAAAATACACACACACTATAGACCATTTGACACTAAATGTCAAACGCTGTCTCTTTAATTATTTGGTATTAAAAAAATTTGACATTAGTCGCACGTGTCCAAAAAATACAGTGTTAACTATTTTGTCTGAGGCTATTTGACGATTAGAGTTTGTTGCAGACGCATTTCTTTGCTCACTTTGCTTTCGTAAATAAAAAATGGTTTTTTTCACGTGCAATCATTGCGGCGAATCACTGAAAAAAGCAGCCGTCGAAAAGCATTACTCGTTTAAATCATGTAAGTGGTGTTTGGTGCATTTGCATAAGTTTTAAGTCGAATGAGACGAGATTTGAGCGTAAATTACCTTTATTTGTTTATGGCTTGTAGGTCGAAATGCACCGATATTCCTGACATGTGTCGATTGTTTGAAGGATTTCCGTGAACAAGAGTATGTGGCACATACAAAAGTGAGTATTAACTCAAATTATTTGTCTTTACATTCTAAACGATTCAATGTTGTGCTAATATATTTGTCTTATCCCACCAAATGTGAACTTTCCAGTGCATAACTGAGGCAGAACGGTATTCAGCCAAGGGGTTTGTTGCAAAACCGGAAAAGAATAAAGGTGCCCAGAAGCAAGAAATGTGGACAGAATGCATTCAAGAATTGGCTGAACGGCCAAATTTCGACCGTAATACGAAAAATGTGTTGCAACGAATTGCCACCCAATCGAATGTGCCACGAAAGAAGCTGAAATTCGTAAATTTCCTGAAGAGCAGCATGCGTTACAGTCCCGTTCAAGCCGAAAAGATTTGGACAATTATCGAAGAAGGTTTGGAGGAGTTCAAGAAGAAATCAGCGCCAGCTGCAGCCCCACCGACACAAGCTCAACAGCAACTAGAGGAGGCAGCTGAACCAGAATCTCCAGCTACTGCTAGTGGATCTGAGTCAATGAGTGAATCAAATGAGAATGGAGCTGATGCATCGAATGGTGGTGCCAGTGATGTGACGGTGGAATCGATAATTGAGCAAGCTCTGGCTCAATCTGACTTAGGAAAAAGTACAAAAAAAGCATTGAAAAAATTACAAAAACGTGCAGACATTCCGTTGAATGTACAGTCACCGAAGAAAAAGAAGTTTATCAAATTTTTGCAAGAGCAACTCGAACTGGACGAATCAAACAGCAACGCTGTATGGGAAATACTTTCACAATCCATCCAAGCACTAGCATCCGAAGCGAATGGCATTTCAAATGAATCGAATGTGGGTAAAAAACGTAAAAATGGTGATGCATCGGATGGTGTGGCGAGCAAAAAACCAAAGACAGAGTTCAGTTTGGCCGATTCAACGACAGATGCCAACGGTGAATCTACATTCGATTGGCAGAAACATATTTTGCGAATTTTTAACAAAAACCAATCCAACAACATACTGCCGGTCGATTCGCTGAAATCAAAAGTCATCAAAAAATTCCTGAAATCCATCGGTGAGGATGACTCAAAAAGCGCTCAGTATGAAAAGAAATTCAAAAAAATACTGAAGAAAATTAACGGACTTTCGATTTCACAAGGCATGGTTCAATTGAATGAATAGATCTTCTTTCTTCTCTCTCCTTGACTTATCAATGTTTTCTTCGGCTAACATTATTCACATTAAAAAAAATACATTTATAATAAATAAATATGGAACTTTTATTAAATGATTTGTGTACGACTTTTTATAAATAGATTCCAAGTTTAGATACGTTATTGAATTGATGACGCCTAATTAATTGGATCTTATTGAAGAGATTTACATTTTAAGAGGATTATCAAATGAAATTATAGTCTCGTTGATTCAGCTGAATCAAAGACCCAAGGTTCTTTTTCCCATGGATTTTTTTCTTCAATGTTTGGTTTTATAGGCGATGCCTGAGATTGAAACGAAACAGTTCTTTGTCTTTTCACTGTTTTTCCTTGATCGACTGTTTTATTGCAATCAAAGACCCAAGGCCCTTTTTCCCATGGATTTTTCTCTTCAATGTTTGGTTTTATAGTCGATGCCTGAGTTCGAAACGAAACTGTTCTTGGTCGTTTGATTGCATCTATTTCGTCAACCGCTTTATTGGCATCAAAAACCAAAGGCTTTTGTTCCCAAGGACTTTTCGCTTCAGTTTTTAGTTTTTCATGCGATATATGCGATCGAAACGAAACTGTTCTTGGTCTTTTGATCGTTTCCCCTTGCTCAATTGAATTTTTACTATCAACATCACGATGGTTTTCTGCTTCAGGTTTTAGGACTTCATATGATGTCTGAGATCGAATCGACATTGTTCTTTGCCTTTTCTTTGTTTCTCGTTGAATTCGATTTTTCCATCTGCAAATACATAAAATATGTGAATTAAGCGAAAAAAGGGGATATAGTTCCCCTATATAGTATATTGTTGAATGATATTTGAATGAAATTTTAAACAAATTTAAAAGTAATAAAATTTACAAACCTCTTGTGGATGAGATGCAACACATGACGATTCATAACAAATATCACAAATATCACAAGACCTTGTAAAGTGTATGAAATATTTGCATAGAAGCCGATTCCATTCATCCCATATTGCATGGTCAATGCTTTTAAAATCCATGTCAAACAAGTTGCCATATGCAGTCGCAAATGCAAAGAGAAACTGAAAGAAAAACGGAGACAAACAATTAGAATGTTGTTGATTAATAGCTATCGACTTTTGCAGTTACTTGTCTCCATCATTAATGTGACTTCTTTGGCGATCAAATTTGAACCGAACTTCGTTGTCATTACAACAACTGTAAACAATGATTCCAGTCAATGTGAAAAACAACTGTGATACAGCGAATAATATCCAAATTGGTATGTAATATTTGAGGCAACCGGCACATAAATTCCCTGAAATTAGTCACATTTGAAATCAAGATAAGAAAAAAATGGAAGAATAATTCAAAAAAGTGAAATATCAAAATATACTTTTCATATCGTCTAAAAAACAAGTTGAAAGGCTGACCCATAACTGCTCCGTAGCCTTGCTTGGTTCGATTGCATGAAAGAGTAACGTTAGAAAAAGTGCCGATCCCCATGCATAAAACATATAGAGAAGTAGTAATTTTTGTTGAGAAAATGCGGTGAGTCCATTTATTGTTCTGTTTGGAAGTTGGGCGTTTTTAAAATAGATTTTTGGGGTTGAAAAAATGGAAACAAATCAAAAAGCAAAAAAGATCACTCACCGAAAACTTTTCCACAAATTGAAGCTAATTACATTGAGCCAAGCAAACGATGACATAAATGAGAAAAAGACAGTGTACCCGATGGTATCATAAATGGAACTCTCTGGAGGTATTTTGCTTACTTTCACTAAGACAATTAAAAAGTAGCTCATTGCCGGTCCGCTCAAGAAACACATCAACATTTTCCCAAAGAAATGATCCAAATCGGGCAAATAGAGGTAAACAGTGAATGTTGCCGTAAGGAGGATCGCCGATATAAACATATCTAATCAAAAATTAAAATTATTAACATTTTATACTACTAAAATTCATAGCTGATGGTGTAAAATAAGTGCAATCCATTCATATTCCGATAGAAAACGAAATTGAATATATTTTATGTGGGCGAACAATTACTTGCAGTCGTTGGGAATAGCGTGGAGTCTGGAAAAGTCTTAGCTTCTGCCCTTTGTTCTGTAAATGAATTCTGAAAACAAACCCATAACTTTGATTCAATTTCATTCGTTGTACTATTTCGGCTAAACTCTAACGAATATTGAGTGTGGCCTAACACGTCATCAATGTTCTTGCATGCATCTTCATCGGATGCATCTTCATCGCATGCATCTCCAGTCTGGGTGGGGTTTTAAAAAAATATATAAAAATCATTGAAAGCATTATTCAATAGAATGAAAAAAAAAAAATATTTTGTTAATTGAATGCATTACATGCAATATTTGATAATCACGCTCGTCAAATAAATCAGGACATGGTTGATCGAAAAGAAATCCGAAGTAATGGTCCAATGTTAAATTTTGTTTGTTCTGCCCATCGAATTTTACTGCATGCTTCAAATTCCGTACATTTTGATAGCTTGGACAATCTTCGCCGGTCGTTCCAAACGGACAGAGGAGTCGTATGAATGGCCGGTTTTCGGGTATACAGCCACGCAAATATGAATTCGTTTTGCGGGAAGTCGTTCCATTTTCGAGTACGTGAGTTAGGTACGCATATTTTGTGTATGCGATATTTTCAAAAATAATACTGTCGTCTGCTTGAAATTTTCCGCCGGTTATATTGACCGATTCTAGGAATTCACATGGTAGCTTATCGTACCGTTTTGAAACTGTAGTGTTTATCACTATTACGAGCAGACAAAATATTCGCCACTTCATGTTGCCCAACTTTAAAAATACAGCTAGAAAAATTCAAATAAATTCAGATGTTAGAAGATTTAATGAGAAAATGGGAAAGCAACAGATTTTGATAAATTTATCATCACGCTTTTAAAACCCTTCATATATGTTATAATTATACGTTTTTTCATTATTCCTTCTTAATCAAGACGATTCATATCGCGAGAAATGCCCATAGGTTCGTAAAATGAAATATGTTGGGTTGCAATTCAATGGAGCGTAATTACTAATTATGAAACAATGTATGACCAATTCGCACAATGACACACTTGTGCGTACCTCGTCTGAATCATAATTTGGGTAAATCACAATTTATATGCTGCTGTTCGAAATATAGGATATTTTAAGGTTTAAATTGACTTTATACCATATCTGATTGCAAACGGGGTTTTCAACCAAAAAATATCACGATCACTTATTTTCTTTCAATTTTAATGCCTTTTGAAGTGTTTGTTAATCACCATTTTAAGCGGGAAATGAGTGAACAATCAATTGACAACCATAGAACAGAACAACTTATGAGCTCTTTATCCACAACTGAGACGGAAAATAGCTCAGGGCAAAAAAGAGACAAATAAAGTTGCGAGCAAAAGTGACACAACTCAGCATTGAGCGGAAAAGACGTTTTTCATTTTTCTCGCTACTAGAAATAGATAAGGATTCGGTATCTCTTTGGCATTATTGTAGAAAATGAAAAGAACTACAAATAAGTCGAAGACATCCAATCGTTATCTATTTCCAGTAGCGAGAAAAATGAGAAAAAACTTCTTTTCCGCTCAATGTTGAGTTGTGTCACTTTTGCTCGCAACTTTATTTGTCTCTTTTCTGCTCTACGTTTTTTTTCCGTCTCAGTTATGGATAAGGGGCTCATAAGATGTTCTTTCATTCTATGGGTGTCAATTGATACACAAATTGGAAGGAAAAAGGCAAAGAAAAACTCACTTGAATCCTTAACAAAATAAAATCGATTGAAATCGTTAAATTGTCCGCTTTAGAAGACAATAAATTTTGTTTGTGGAATTAGAAATGTTTAAGAAATGAACCTTTCATAATTGAAAAATGTATTTTTTTTAATGCAAAACAATAAATTCTTGTTCCTAATCAAGAAAATGGAGTTAATCGGACGAAAGTCAAATATAAACTGAATACATCAATGGGTCCCCACTCGTTAACTACAGATTATATTGTGGCAGCAGCGAATTTATCAAACCACATAAACATGCAATATTTAAAAGACGAAATAAAAAAAACTCGATTGGAGACCATTTTGGGATGGAAATAAGCATCACTTTGATAAAAGACCATTGTGGGTTGGAATTGAAAAGATAAGGATAAAAACTGAATCTTTTTTTATGGAATAAGGAGTTGAATGACACGTTCTGCGCTTTTTCTTCTTCTTTTAAAAAAAATGACGAGCAATTGTAAGGAATGACGCGTCCGTTTATTCATCACGATTTCAGTGGAGAATCATTATACACATACATACCTATTGATGGCTATCGCTCTTTCTCTTTCTCTCGGTTCGGTGTCAGGAGTTCAATCAGAATTGAGTACTTCAACTCTTTAAGTGCAAAAATAAATAGAATAAAAACCCAATATCCCAATTTGGATCATATATTTAAAACTTTAATTTCAATACGAAGTACAATCTAATATAAATAAAAGCTAAAAATGTTCTTAAAACTTACGGGCTGAATGACAATGACTTGAATAACAAACATTCACTTTTTATTCAATAATAAAATTTGTGTCGGCTTTTTCTGTTCGGTTTTGGAACTGTCAAAGTTTTGATGCGATGTTGTTGTTTAAATAGTTGATAGAATTTATTTGATTCTTTTGTCACACCAAAATACAAATACAATATAAGTTATATTAAAACATCGAAATTACTGCAAGAATTTATTATTATTCACGTGGATAAGTTGTGTGGGTGTGAGTTAGCAATAATTTAATGCATTTTTTCGTCTTAAATCAATACAATTGTGTGTGTGTGTGTGTGTGTGTGTGTGTATAAATTAATTTTAGTCGATGGATGGCGATATTTATAAAAACTACAATGAATAATTTAATAATAGAACATGGAAAAATGTGAGAAGAAATTGATGTGAAATACGATGTTGGTTTTTATTTCGAGCTTGGGGTATGTGTACAAAAAATGTGGCCATTTCGAACGGGATTTTCTAGATTCAAACATTTATCGCTTGACTTAAGTAAAGAAGAAATGCCTTGTTATGTATTGTTTTATGTTTTTTTTTTGAAGAAAAGTCTTGTTTAGTAGAAGCTAGCGTCGATAAAGTGATTCATACGAGTTAGATACTAAATATGCTGTCATTGTCTCTTAGCATCTAATATATTGTGCGCATTCTATTTGTATGGCAAGGAACAAACATCTAAAAAAAGAAAGCTTCACATAATCAGTATCATGCATATTCTTATTCCCGAAACATATATTATTATTGTTGAACACATTTATTCGACCGTTCATCGATAATAATAAATTATATTAATTTTTTCCGTTCATTTTCCGTCTTTTTGTTATCACGTTTACTTGAAATTCCTTCGACCAATTGATTTGGATGTTAGGATGCTTTTCATTTATTTCTTTCTTCGATTCACTGTTTTACGCTGTTTATTCTCGAAAATGTTCGGCTTCTTTTTCTTCGTTCACCCTCTCACTCTCACTTCTGACGATTCCGATTTTATTTACATGTGTGCTCTTCAATTACTCGTGTGCATGTTTCGCATTTGACGTGACAACACCAATGGAATTTGCAATTGCATCGCTCTTTCACCACAATTTTCTTCGTATTGTAACCACGACCGCAGCAAAGTATTGCACAACCATCCAAACCAGATGACGTCTTGTTGCATACTCGATTATGCGTTCCTGTCAGAATTGAAAAAAAAAAGATTTTAGTTCGGAAATTGAAAGAAAAAAGATTATTTTTTTTTCATTTTCTTCATAAACATGAGAGAAGAACTCTCTTTTACCTGGCCATTGGAGCTGTTTCGTGTTGCGACACCAATCTGGACTCTCATCCAAATACACCAAATCATTGGCGGTGGGAATTTTGTAACGGCTATCTTTCACTTGCAAAAATCCACGCTTATTCAGTTTCACTTGGGTGGCTTCGTCGTATTTTTCACGCAAGTAATCACCTATTTTAGAGGACAAATGATGAGAGCTCATCAGTATTTGACATTTTCTTTGAATTTGATATTTTATTGTAATTTTATTCTCTTTTTGTTTCTTTTTTGTTTTTGTTTTTTTATTTTTCCATTAAAAAATCGTTATTTCTTCGGCGGTACTTACCGATTTCACGAATCGATGTTAATTGTTGCCAGCATGTTATTAAACTGCACGAACCAGATACACCATGGCATTTACAAGTGATACGAGACTTGTTTATCATTGCCTGTGGAAATTGAATGGTGAGAAATTCGATCATTTCATTCGAAACTATTCCAAAAAACGCTAATAATGGAGAATTGGATGAGTATACATACCCGTCGACCAGCCTCGTTGTTATGAATGTTCATTTTGCTGCGAGCTTTTGCCGATGCGCTGCTCTTATAGCGATTTCGGGACGGAGTTGAGCCACCGCGTTGATTCTTTTTGAAATTCCCATAATATCCTTGATTCTCGAGATTGAATACCTTTGAATTTAGTATTTCATGGTTGATTTTTGCCTGTTGCGAACGGTTGAAGCAATTGGTTAGCAATTTTTATTTTATTTTTCAAGAGTATTTGTTTCAATTGTTCTATCTATTTATTTAAAACTAGCTGTTCTCTGCGTGCTTCGCTACGCGTTTATATTTTCAATGTCATCAAAAGTAATGTATGGAATTTATCATTTGATCTAGGTCTGTTCGGGTTATACCATTTATCAATAAAAATATGCGTTGCAAAGTTATGTATATCTACTGTTGAATTTTGTTTATTTTTCGTTTATTCCCTACGAAATATTGTTGTTCTTGATATGAATCAATTTTATTTCATTTAATATTGTAAAGTTATTATATGGAATGCGAAATGATTCGATATGCAATAGTAAATATATTTTTGTTATGATTTTCATTTTTGTTTGTTTGAATTTTTACTACAAATGCATTTCATTTCGTCAATGTTTGTCACATTACTTGGTGAGTTTCCATTGAATAGATCATTCTTGAGTTTGATTTTTTTTCGATTCAATTCTTTTGAAAATATTTGTGGGAGATATATCAAAATGGACCATACAGAAATTGAATTGATAACAAAATCACAGTAAAACGAATACTATGATGATAAAGGAATTTTTTTACTTTTTTTTAACATGGTTTTCTCATGATAAGAAGTGTTTAATGGTAATATAACCCGATGGCCGACTATGATGGCCTATTTTCATTTTCTTTTTCATTTCAAACATTTGATACCCATATTGACTATGTATTCATACAGTGAAAATGGTGTTAGGTCGTGTTAACATGACCATTGTGAACCGTGATGGTGTCCATGTTCATCTCCATTCCAAGCCCTTTCATATGATACTCATGTCGACTATATTTAAGCAAAAATGGTGTTAAGTCGTGTTAACTCGACCATGATAGACCGTGATGGACCAAGATGTTTCTAGGAACCTTCTCCAGACCAAGAGCTTTCCAACGGTATCTTTGGATCCCAAATCGGATGAACGGTTTGGCCAAACATTCGTGACATACATACAGCTCTTTTTTATATATATAGATAAGATTATTTTCCATTGCCTATTCTTCATTTTGTTGCTTCGATTCCATTCAATATTGATTATTTTAACTTCATTCTAATTTATTGTTCCTAATTCAATGTTTAAATTTATTGTTTCCAAATATTTGAATCAAAATTGATTTCATAGACTAAAAATGTTTACCTGTAGTTCGTGCATTTCATTTTCGCCGAGTTTAGTGCTCAAGATTTCCTTTGTGATTTTCTCTTGTAATTCGAGCAAATGCTCCGGTTTAAATCCAGTTGGAGTATTATCAGGTCGTGGGATGATTGGTGTTGATCCATTGGTGCTGTTGCTGTTTGTTTCATTGTGTGTAACTTTCTCGTCGTCGAGCTTTGTGTATTTCGGTGGTACTGAAACAACTCCACGTTGTGAACGTTTCCGTTCATTTTCTCGAATATCGATGAATTGCTGCGAAAATCTGGAAAAGAAAGGAAAATCGTATTTTAAGGAAACGATTTTTTTCATCAAAATGGTCAAGCTGAAGCTTCCAATCAAGTTTTAAATTCTACCGGTAAGAAATGATCAAATCATAAGTTCTACTGGAAAATCAAAGTTCAACAGCAAGTTATAAGCTCATGGAGTCATGGCTCGTTAGAGCGTTCATGTGGATGTATTTGATAAAGCCCCTCATGAAATAAATGTAATGAACAGTATGTATCGTGGCTGTGTGGTGGATAAAACTAAAGCGTCGCGTAGTCTACTTGTGGGTTTTGAGCTATGCACATGCTATCAGGCGTTCATTTCACCGAAAAAGAAGGGCTTTGTCACAAACCGAATATACGACGATTATCCACATTTTTATCAGCTGCGGTGGATAGCATGTCGTCTGTGTGTGTTTGTGTTTTGTGGTAGCTATTTACTCCACTTGCCACTCCAATTCGGTCGACGTAGAAATGGGGCTACCGTTTTCTGAACGCCTGATTCGAAGAGATTTAAAAAGCATAGTTTACCTCAAAATCCGAATTGAGATTAGAATTAAAGTGATATCCATCTCCGGATTTTCGGTTCCGTTTTAATGTTCATCCGTTGCAATAGCGTAAGCAAATGGAGAGGATCGCGGGAAAAGTTCGTTCGTTCAAAAGCAACAGCGATTGGCGAATTAAGCATAGATTTAAGTGTTAAATCTCCAAATCATGCTGGTATGGCATGGCCGGAGAATGCTCCTCCAAAGCATTGGAGCTTGTCGATGTCGCCGATGTTGTTGTTATTCCATATGAGAATGTGCTGAAGAAATGGTTCGGCTGTGTTGCCGAACGTCTAAACATTGGGGCGAAGAATTTCGTTCTGGAATTGTTATAACAACACTTCATACCATGGAAAATGTGTTTACTTCACATACTTCACATTCCATTCGCATACCAAACACTAGCAGTTTGTGTACATATGAGGGTTAAACCGTGAAAAACTGCTCGTGCTCAGTAGAGAGTGCTATGCACTGTGTACACAGAGACACACGACGCGGAAACCAATACGCACATTTTTTCCAAATCACAACTACCAGAACATTTTTGCCGCATACTTCTGTGGCCCTGTTAAACGGTAATCTTTTATACACCACGCCTTCTGTAGGAAATATTCCACTTTTAAGGCTGAACAACGAACGTCCTCCTGTTTTTTGCGTGTGTTCAACAATTTGTTAACTGGGCAATTCAACGCCAACTGAACCCTACCATTGAACCACATCGAACCGTCGCACCAAGACCGCATGCTCATATTCAGCACCCAACATTTTTTTAAACAAATTCAAGCTACACACACTCTCTCTCTCTCTCTCTCTCTCTCTCTCTCTCGACACTGACATTCATGGATATATAACCAAAATGTTTATGCAAAACGTACTTTTCCGTCCTCCTGCTCTGCTCCATCGATTAGAGAGCGTTTTGTGTCCGAATCATATGATACCATTCAACAAACAAACAAACCGTCGGGTTTTGTGTGTTAATTGCGTTATCAGAGAGGGCAAACACACGTATCACCGGCAAACGCAACACGCATACATGGGATGGCATAAATTTCAACAAAATTGCTACAATCATGCTGTTCCACGAACGCGCGAGATGGATAAAAAAATCGATATTTTGTCAACGTCGCCGTTGCCGTCGTCGCCATCGTTGTCGACAAACAGTGTCACAAACAAGCCACACTTACATGATAACCACGTGTATGCCTGCTACTCGGTGGTGTTTGCCTGTTCCAATGTTTCGAGTTGCGCAAAGCCAATAATTCAAATTCACCAGCATTCAATGGATTTGCTGCACGAATCGATCGCAAACCGTACGCACAGCGAGGGAAAATGTGCACCACTGCTTTTCTCCATGCCATCGTTCTGGTCGCCTGTTACATGGAAAATCATTTTTAGAGAAAGCTGTTTGTGGCAAATCATCGAAAATCAACCCTTGTGAAAATTGAACGAACATTACGAGATCAGATCAACCGTAATCAAATGCGATGCTCACTTCGTTACGGAACAAATTGATTCGGATGATTCAATTAAATACCGAATAATTATGGGAATCGGTTGGAAATTGCGGATTAAGCGAGAAAATCAGAAGCTTTTTCATGAAGATCATGGATTGGCTTGGGAGTTTTCCGAAAGAAATGGTGAAATTGATGATATAAGTTGATGGTTCTGATTTTTCATTGCAACGAAAAATGCTTATTTTTTGTAAAACACCACGACATTTCTTGGGTTTTCAATAAATATTCAATGAATGGCAGGCAAAGTTGAGCCTTTCGACGGAGAATAAATGAAATTGTGACCATGTTACAAAAAATTAAGTCGGATTTTTCATTTAACTGATGGTCCTTCTACGCGATTCCCACCAACCATACACGATGTTTGTGTCTGAAAACTTTGTGAGCGCTTGGACAGTGTGTTACTTAACCAACGGTCGGCAATTTTTTTTCTCGCAGGGATAAATGGCGAACAAGTGAGCAAACGCATTTCATGACATTTCAATCTCACCGAAACGGATGAACATCGGTTTGGTTTTTTTTGTTTTTGGCGCGTTGTGAAAAATCCATGAAAAGTTGTTTTTTTGTTTCGGATAAAACTTGCAAAGCCACATTTCCGAAGGAAAAGCTCATTTTCAGCTGCAAGGAAAAGCAGTACATGTGTGTTTTTCCACATAAAAATATCTAGCTATTTTCTCGTACCGTGGGAATGAATCGTTCTGAATAGCAACTCGAGAAAAAAAAAAGTGGTTGACAAGAGTGAAGGGGAAAAAAGAGGAGCGAATTTATTTATTTATGGTTGACGATCTCATGAACATCTGCGTTCTGTTGGAAATTTATAGCATTTTGTTTCTTCTTCGGGTTTTTTTTTCTCCATTCTCTGCGGCTGAATATTCAAGTCTGTCTTCGAAAGGATGTGTTTGATTTAAATTCGCAAAGAGAAAACCGTTCGTGTGTTTTTCTCTCAAAAGAAACAAAATAAAAAATGTCGATATAAATATGATTGAAGTTTTAGTTGGGATGCGATTGAAAGCGGTATATTCGTTTTTATTCAGTTGAGTAATTGCATTTTCTTCCGATCGAAAACTTTTACGACTGCATATTAATAAATGAGAGCGGACAAAAAGTACATCTGCGAAATGTTTGCACTGGATCGTGGCGTTGAGATGGTGTGTCGTTCGCGCAATAGATATCATAAAATGCACATCAGCATTTTTTTGTTGTTTCGGCTCATATGTGTGCAAATGGTAATTTATGTACCCTTCGATCCTCGTGTGTGCACGGATTTTGTGGATTTGTTTCGTTTCGTTTGTTGTTGTTGTTGTTGTTGTTGTTGTAGCAAGGTTGTGCCACACACTTGAAACAATAAATTCGTTTCAAATCATCATATTTATTCTACGGTTTGTTTCTTATAATATCGCTCACGTTTTTGTTTTGTTCATTGTACGAATCGCTTTTCCTTCTTTTTTTCCCCGTTGTTTCTGGTGCTGCTGCCGCTGTTGTTGTGTGTGCGTTTTCGTCGTTTGGGTTAGACATTCAAGTGGTTCCAATATATTGCGTTTCATAAATATTTGTGAAGCGAATGTGTGTGTGTGTGTGTGTCTGTATATATATTTTCATAAATCCGTCCATTGTTTGTCTCGCTGAACTGCGATTTGGCCCGCGTATGGGCTTCACCATTCAGCCAGTTTACATGTGCAATTTTTCCACAAGTGCACTTGACATAGACTTATTTTGACACTGCTTATTTTCCGTCGTTAATATTTTATATGCGCATTCATATAAATGGGCCGGAGCGTATATGAGGCGCTAGTCGAGCGCCAGTTCGCTCGCTCGCTCACTCTATCACTCACACATTCACTTCACGCAATTCAACGGGAACAGCAATCATTTTTGAAACTAATAGGCGAACGGATTTCGGGCAGAATCGGTTCGTCATCAAATCAAGATCTGTTGCCAGCAGAAATGTTTTTTTTTGCATCGTTGATTACCCACTTGTGTTCCTCATCCCCTTTCAGCTTACGCTTTAGCCATTTAAGCGGAAAAAATGCGTTATTGTCGAAGAAACCGTTTGACTTTTGCCATGGATATCATTTTTATTCAATGATGACGCATCAATAATATTGACTTGAAATCAAAATACGAATATTTTCTTAGTATTCATTTGCATTCTCCTTCTAATTTCATTTCGGACAAATTATATTCGCGTCGTAAAACCAATCGATTATCTAAAAAAATAACAGCCTACTGAAAAAATCATTAACACCAGAAACTTACTTGTAACCAAATTGGAGATCGTCACCGCAACCGCCCCATGTCCAATCGCTGTGCAATTGACGTGGTCGTGAACTGCGCGAACAACCACATGTTGAGAGTTGACCATCGCGACAAGCACGTGCTACAAACGAAGCAGCTGCTGCAGCGGCCATTGCATGCACAAATGCCATTTCGGGTGAACCTGCAAATAATGGAAATCGAAAAAACACAAACATTTAATATGCATATTAATTGAACTGCAACCCGTCAACTGCATTTGATTTGAATTACACTTTCTAATTATACGAATGTATGCTTCCTCCTGCGTACTTCTGCTATAGCGCTTAGTCTAACTTTTTTTCTTTCAGTTAAATCAATGTCATCGTAGCAGTTGGGGCCGATAACTGAATTCAGTTAACGTTAACGTAAGTACGGAAATTGTTTACGCTTCATGTGCGTTTAGTACAACGCCATTTCTTCGTTACCGTGACAAATTGCATGAAAAATGCATGCGTAAGGTAAAAAAAGAAAGAAATGGGGAAAAAAACTCAAAGAATTCATCGAAGTCATAAAACTTTCAAAGCATCTTGGCAGCAAAGCCGATACCAAACCGATCATAATTTTGTTTGCTTTGG
Source organism: Sitodiplosis mosellana (assembly GCF_009176505.1). Lineage (NCBI taxonomy): Eukaryota > Metazoa > Arthropoda > Insecta > Diptera > Cecidomyiidae > Sitodiplosis > Sitodiplosis mosellana. The sequence goes on along the minus strand of NW_022601432.1, from coordinate 2,432,709 downwards.
CAATGACGATAAGCATTTTGGAGAGTATACAGAGAGCATTTCGGAGGAAAAAGAAATGTCTCAAGATTTCGGTTTCTTCGAGTCGTGTAGAAAACTCTTTTGAAGATAAAGAAGTATGATTGAAAATAAAAACTAATTCAAAACAAGAAATTCCTTCTGAAAGAAGGAAGAAGAAGAAAGAAAATGATACATTTTTAAAATATGTAAAAGGATGATGAATAGTGAGTACTTTGGCAAATATGCAACAATTTCATAGATTGCAAAAACATATATTTCAAAAGAAACCTTTTTTCTATGTGAAAATGAAAGTCAATGAACGACGTCATATTGTGCGCACATTGACGTCGATGGCGTGATAAGTTGCATTATGTCACCATAAAATGATTACTCGGTTGAATCATAAACGGACCGACAAAGCGCTTACCCCTTTTTTTTCTATATTCAACCATTCTTCATCTATGAATCATTTTAAAATCGACCGAAAACTTCGTCGTCAATTCCACTGATTAGAATATTAATTTGGTGGATGTATGTGTATATATCAATGGGTTATATATATAGTTAATGCGCTTACATGTGTTGGGTAAAAAGTGTGCCTGGCTTTGAACACAAAAAACGAATGAATGAACGAGAGCGAGATAGAGTAAAAAAAAGTGGTGCACGTTCGAACGTGACCGCTCGAGTACAATAACCCAAATTTAATGAGACTGTCGCTCGAAGTTCATAGTTTGATGCATACACACACATACACATACACATTATGCATGCAACTTATTCAATTTGTCGGGCATTATGAATGGAATCTATTTGCGAACAAAACATAATTAACTGGGTGATGTGTGTGTGTGTGTCTTTCCATCATCTTCATCGATGAAATTATACCGAGTAGAAAATATGAAATTTTTAAATTGAAATCTGTGCAGAGACACTTATCGGTCTTTGTGTGTGTGTGTGTGTTCTATATCTCGTCATTCGATCAGAAAATTGTCTCAACTAAACTAATTGAAATCGAGGTCGGTTTGTAGCTAATACATGCATGTAAACTGATTGAACAAAAAAAAAAATCGGATGAAAAAAAAGAACGTATTTTGGTGTAACCCCTATTTTTTTAGTAAAACCCGATTCATCGAATGCGTCAAATGAAAAGAAAGTGAAATGATATAATGTTACGTGTTGTTGTGTGTAGTCAATGAACAATGCGAATATTTTGTGTGACCATGTTTTACATATTGCCATAGGGATCCGACCGACCGACGAATGTTCACAACATTCGAACACAGCAACAACGACAACAAAAATATAATAACTGACTATTTTGTTGTACTCTCATTGTGTTTAATTTGACATTATTACATTTTTTTTTACTGTCGTTCAGTTTTACGACTCCATAATAGTTAATGCCGCTCTTTGATCTTTATTTGAGGAATTACTTTTTTTATGGATGCGTTTGAAGAACATTTTTGTCGAGAGATACACACACACACACACACACACAGAGAGAGAGAGAGAGAGAGAGAGAGAGAGAGAGAGAGAGAGAGAGAGAGAGAGAGAGAGAGAGAGAGAGAGAGAGAGAGAGAGAGAGAGAGAGAGAGAGAGAGAGAGAGAGAGAGAGAGAGAGAGAGAGAGAGACCGAGAGAATAGAAAGATAGAAGTGTGAAATTCCACAATTTCCATTTATGGGTCCTTTTGAGTGAAGAGAAAGTCACTTACGCTACGATGATTTTTCAATCATCGGTTTAGATCTGAGAATTCGAGTCAAACTCACATGCACACACACACACACACACACACACACACACACACACACACGGTTCGGTTGAAGACTCAAGTTTGCCTCGATTTCACACGCATTTCAAGCATTTTAATCTGTTTAGGATTTGACATACACACATTCGCATTCGATACCGTACAACACGGCCAATATGCTCGGGTCCGGGCTTGGTATGAGTGCAGTTCAGCTTTGGTGTTTGAAACCAGTATGTCAATATTAGATCGGTGCGGAAATAATGCATTATGCGACAGCATATGTACGACATAGGTACGTTACTTGTTGTTGGCCCCAGCATCGGGAATTTATTATTTCGTTTCCTTTTCGCTCTTTCTATTTTGTTCGACCATAGTGCGATTGAGAGGACAAACAATGGTGAGAGAGAGCGAAAGAAAAAAAAGGCAAAACGAAGCAGTATTTAAATTCAGGAAATTGAAAATCAGTTGAAATGTTGTGTGTGCTGTCGTGTACATATTCGACGGATTTGGCCTTATCATCATCATTCACAAATTAACGACTCGAAGCAAGCATACTATGGGCTTTGAGAGCCGGCGATTGTTGGAAATGAAACAATTTAATCAGTACATTTTCGCGGTGCATTTAACCGGGCTCGCTCAAATGGAATTAAAATGATTTGTAACGATTTTGAAAAAGTGCTTCAAGGAAACTCATGACCGCATGACACAAACGAAGTAAAAATACACTGAATTCCGAGGATTTCCATTTAAATCTCCTGGCCCAAACGAAGAACGGGCTGAGAGGTAGGGAACGAGAGAGAGAGAGAGAGAGAGAAGGAGTGAAATTGGGCTGTGAAGCAAACAAATCTCGAGCCATTTGTTTTGACTCAATTTTTATGTTTTGCTATTGTTGAATTTAAACATCTTTTGCATGAATTAGTCTTCGTTCGTTGTGTTGGTTTTTTATTCTGTATCATTTTGGACGGGAGAAAAAAGCTACAGAACATTCAAGAGTCGCATTCAAAGATCTATTATATTGTCATTTTATAGTTGCGTTGGAATGGAAAGAAAGAAAGCTTGAGTAGATTTGATGGTAGTGTAATACAGAAGTTGTGTATGCTTCCTTTTGTTCGGCAAACAGGGCAAAAGACACATGGAATGAGTGAGAGCGAGAGAGGGAGATAGATAGAAAGAGACCGAGCGCTTAGATTTGATGTCGAATTCATTGCTCTTGCAATTTGTAACCCGTTGTGTTGTCGTCTCGGGGGCATGGCCAGAGCCAACGATCATGGTTAAGGCCAGTGAATATCAGATGCGCAACACATCAACATCCAGTACATTTAATGCCAGTCCATTTGTTTATGCCCTCGCATCACAAAGGGTTATATTTGCCTTCTCTCTCTCTCTCTCTCTCTCTCTGTGTGTGTGTGTGTGTGTGTGTGTGTGTCTCTCTTTCCTTAGCTATAAAATGCTTTTGGGTTTGAGTCGGTTAACATTTTGAATTGGTTTGGCAAAAGGAAAGGTTATTGTAAGCTCATAGCTATTATTATATACAAATTAGATGCAATCTCTATTCTATACGGTTATTTGATTTTTCCGCTTCATCCAGAGCAGAGTGAGAGAATGAAAAAAAGTATCGAATCACTCGCACATGTATACACACACTCGCTCCCACTGACTGATATTTTGGTTCGACTGCACGTAACTGTAATTTGATCAGATTTGATACAGAAAATGTGTGTACTGACTCACTGTTTGCTACCGTTTTTTTTTCCTCTCTATTCTATCTGCGTTGGTTTCTTTCTGCTGTTGTTGGTCTCGTGTATGATATAGCGCTACTTATTTGCTTACAAACAATGTTGAACTTGCTGCCAGCCCAAACAATTGCCACACATTGAAGCGGCCGCGCGGCAAGAAAGCGAAAATGTTATATGGGAAAATGGCTTCGAGCAAATCCAACCAAAATCTGTATACTCTTTCATATTCCGATGTGTGTGTGTGTGTGTGCTTGTCTGTGTATGGATGCATGTTCATATTTGCTTACTTGGTATGTTCACTACGTAAAATACTATACATAAATTCGATGTTTCGTTTGCATTTTTTTGCCTTACGTTTTGTTCAATGAAATGTACATGCGAACATTGCCATCGGGAAGAGAGTAGGAGATTTAACGCGCTTACAGATCTTTCGAACAGGAGTCGCAGCAATTTTCTCATAGTCATACCAATACGCATTGATACCCGATAGTTAGATAGTTTGGGTATGTGTTGTGTCTTTTTATGTGCATTTAAACACCAATAAATAATTGACAAATTCGAATTACTCGGACCGAAATTATGCGATGTACACAATTTCCCGAGACATCCGAAATGAAAAGAAAAGGATGAAGGCAATCAGCAAAATGGACACATTCATATTCAAGTGGTGACTTCCGATCTACAATGACGATAAGCTCAAGAATTGACTCGCCGAAGAAAAGGAAGAAAAAGATGATGCGAACAAAAAAAATGGACTTCGATTTCGATTATATGAGTCAATTTAGTGCCTTTGCTCAGATATGGTTCTGATTCTATGAAGTTATCAATTGTTCATTTTTTTTTTTGTTCAAACAAACGTTTTCAATTTATGATATGGCAATCGATAAATGAAGAGAAAAAGCGAGAGAGAGAGAAGATAGAGGAGGAAAAATATAAAAAACCAAATCAAACAATTCAATGTATTAACATGCCTCAAAGCGGTCAACATTTCAACTGTGTGCTTTTTTAGACGAATTGTTTGAAAACGGAAAAAAGACACGCTCGCAACAACAAAATACTAGAAAAATCCACAAAACGAATGAACCGACAGGTGTATAAATAGTTATTGTGTGGTGGTGGCGGCATTGGCAAAAGGGAGAATGGAATGAAAAATAGACGAGTCCCATTCAATGAAATCGTGAGAGCCAGCGCGGAGCCGCTGCCGCCGTCGGGCTCTTCTTTTTCATCATATATATTATATTTATATTATCACAAGCTGTACAGTTTTAACATAATAAACCGCTACTTTTGTGCGCGAAAACCCGTGTATCCTTTTATGCATTCGACAGAGGTGCGGATTTATTGATTTAAAAACGAAATGATTTGCCAGCCTTTGTTTTGATTGAAGGCAAAAGCCGCGACCGCTGAAAACAGTAAACAAAACATCAAAGTGGAATACAATTGAATTTGAATTCAGCGCCGAACACACTATTGCCGAAAATTGTGTATATAGCTGATTTATGCGTAGCGGCTCATCGATGTGAAAAGCGAAACTAGATATGAAATAATGTTGATCCCTGGCAATTCTTCTATATGTGAATATTTATTTGAACGCTTTTTAATCAAATTCAAAGAGAGCCAACAAATTTCCCGTTCTTTCACCAGTTTACTCTCGTGATATTTGTGTCGGATGCTTTTAACGGTTCGGGCATTATGGTATTTTGAATCTAATAGGCTTATAGGTTGCTATGGCTTCTTGTTAAAGACTTTTTACCATTTTCAAATCATTTTTCGTCCAAACAGTGTGTACTACACACGCACCCACACACAAAATATTCAATATTCGCATCGGGGAATTATGCGGCCACAATTTTGCGAAAACTAGCATAATCTTTGAATGGTGCACATTTGCATCGAAAGTAAAACGTTTAGCTTTTCTTCTGAATAGATGGAGATATGCTATGAAAAGGATTTGCTCTCCAACGAATTCTCATACGTATGAAATTTGAATAGCAAAAAAAAAAAATCCAAACCAAAAAGTGCAATTATATTGTTGAAGAGCATGAAATGTGCTCGCACACACGCAAACACATGAAATCTGGGGAGTAGATCCATATTTGAGCTTACATCAACTCTTGACTCCATTCCGTTCGCATTTTGGCACTGGCCAATTATTGCATCCATTAAAGAGGCAAAGTAATAACTAGCCGCATGGCCACACGCTCACTGCTCTCGCATAAGTACCACAAGATTTATGAATGGAATAGCGTATTTAGTTTGTGCAAACAAGCTTGAATCAAATAGCTTGAACATGTATGCTTCAATTTAAGCGCTTCATATATGAAGTGCCTGCTCAACCATTACGGGGTTTTTATTCCGTCTTCTGTTGTTTGTGCTTTTGTAAAATGAAAAACCACCGGTGATATTCTGGTCTCCATCACGTGCATTATGTGCTCTCAACTGAATGGATGAGTGTGTATGTTTTGAGTGCGCGTGATGGAGAGAAGAAAAAGAAGAAAAAAATCAATCGAGTGAATTCGCCAAAAGTTTAGCTCGTTATTAAAACTGTTGGACGCCTTCTGAAATGGCTAGACTATGGAATAAATATGTTATTGATTCGACTACTACAGTCTTTATGAAATATGAAATTAAACCATACAAGTGCGCCGGGATTTAACAAGAGCGTTTCCATGTTCAATTTGTAATTTATTTGCATCAAAATTGATTGTGTCGATCGGCACAATTTGCTAAACTGGCCCTAATTGACGATAAACAATAAAGCATTTGAGGAGAACAAGAGGGAGGGAGAGAGAGAGAGAAAGTGTGCGGTTGATTTTTATAGAATGTCAAAGTTATCATCATGGAAGTGGCACCATGCAGCAACTGTAATAAAATTGACGATGCAATGAAATAACCAACGCGAACCGACCATCCAATAGAAAATGCAATTCAATAGACGACGTTCATTTGGTGAAAATCCATTACGTGTGTGTGCACGTACGTTGTGCATATGCGATATTTACTGCTTATAGAACATTAACTGCATTTGATGTGTGATCTAGTGAAAGACAAGCACAACCAACCAAAACCATTTTCATGAATACGCGCTGGTAAAACAATCACAGCCCGAGAGTGAACAGTCACGGCCGAGAGTGAAAGAGAGCCGTTACATGGCAAAATATATGGCAAAACAAAAGGGCCTTTGGAAATGAACAAACGAACGAAACAAAAAAAAATGAGATGAGATCCGAACGAAACCAGAAAAACGAATGATAATCAAGCGTAAAGCGTGCATAATTATCAATCAAATTATGTTTTTGCTAAGTGAATGCGTGTACGAGTGAGTGAAAGAGTGGCTGTGTGCATGGAGCAGTCATTGAGCACTGCGATATGAATAGATAGATAGAGAGAGAAAGAGAGAGAGTGCGAGCAAGCGATACCCAGTTGGAGTGAAACGAATGCTGGATGCGACGTAAAATGATTACGGGGATTTTGTGTTTTATGGAAATACATTGAAATGACAAAAGCATTCAGTCGCAGATACACACAATTTTCCAAAATATTTCATTGTATTTTACGGCCCGAAATGACGAACCCTCGGAGAGAAAATCCGTACGGCACAACCAGCACTGGCCAACCAATTTTTTTTCTCGGGCTCGTACTCTCTCTCAACCTCGGTCTCTCTCTCTGTCTCTCTGTCTCTCTCTCGCCATCTCTTTCAACGCAAAGAACGGAATTACACCAAAAGTATTAGAACGAATCGTTAACAATGCACACCAATTCTCGACTCACTTTTCTATTCGTGTGTTCGTTGCTATTTTCGGTAGAAAAAAAAAACAAGGAAGACTATAAAGAAGAAAGACTTTTGGAGAAAATGCTATTATACCATTTGAATTATCTGATTGCGCTTATTGCGCCGATAGAAAGAGAGTATTTGTCTTCATTCGTAAATGGGACGCACACAATGAATCCTGCGAAGAAAACAATGAAACAAATTGGCCGACATTTTTGCCATGGTATTTAGGATATTTTCAATTTTCATTGGTATTATTATCGCATTTGATACGCTTGGATATTTCAATTTCTCTCTTCCTTTGATTTTATTTTCTTCTTTCTCATCCTCGGTACAAAGAGGCATTTGATACTTTTTCTAACGACGCAACATTTTCGGCCCATGATCTACTTATTCACTGGGAAATGAATGTGTAGAAGATTTTTTTTTTTCGGAAACAGCATGCAAAATACTCATCAAATCTAGGCTAATGGAGACGAACATTTTGCGTTTATTTTTCTGTGCCATTTTTTTCCGTTGAATTTGACCGAATTTCAAACCATAGCTTCGTGTTCAAACTGAAATTGTTCGCCCCTCATTTCACATTCACGCAATTGGTGTTGCTTTGCGAGCAATTTCTTCTGAACCCAAAAAAGCAAAAACTAGAACAAATTGAATGTGAAAAATAACCACTTACCTAATCCGCTAATTGGTCCAAACACCGTGTTGTCGTCGATTGTGCTACAATTCCAGCGTCGATTTTTGAACTGATGTTTGCATTCCTGTTTCGTTTGTTGTTTTCAGTGTACATTTCGACGAATATGAAACGGAAACAATAACAAAATGAATGTCAAGATTAAATTATGGCCTTAAATCGCTGCATATTTTTGTTTCTCTCTCTCTCTCTCTCTCTCTCTCTCTCTCTCTCTCTCATTTTTTTTTACTTCTCTTTATCTATCGAATAAATTAAGCTTTTCCCTTGCGTGCAATCATTTGTATGTTTATCTGTTCTCACCATATGCTCACGCATATTATATATTCTTGTTCTTGTTTCGTGTTATTATGCGCCTTTTTGAGCATTTGAAAATCCCTTTCTTCCCGATTCTATTATTATGATTTCATCGTTTGTCTATGTGTGTATGATGAACACGAATGAAGAGTGAAAAGACCACACAACCAGTCATCCATACTCTCTGTCTCTGCTAGTGTATTTTATTGACTCATTCAGATTATATTTATCAATTGTGATTACGTGTACAGTTGTTATTCTCGTCATCGTTTTCTTCTTGTTGTTCTTTGTGAAATTTACGAGCGTTGATTCTAAAAGTAAATGAATGGTTTAGCATCGCAAGTGGAACCGTCTATTTCGAATAGAACATCTGCGATGGTTAAGAAAATTTTGAGATTTTTTCAATTTTTTTTTTTCAACATATTTTGAAACTGTGGTCAGCAATATGTTTGTTTATTTTTTTCAGTTGTCGTTTTCGACACAAACATCTAATCATGCGGTCAATATACATATACCGGTTGAAAATGAGGAAGAAATTCGAAAGTTTTTCTCTTTATTCGCTCCAATTTCATCAAATGAACCTTAATGGACCCTTTCGACGATTATCGTCCATGGCTCATGTTTATTTATCGCGGCGAAGAAAACACATTTCCATTCATCATTTGTGATATTTGCATTCGAAGCCGATGATTTAAGTCATAAATAAAAACCAATGAATTTTTTCCTTTCTTCGTTCATTTTGGCCATCGAGTTTTAGTTTGAATATGGCTGGTTGATATTGAAGTTATGGGCATTTAGGTCTAATCAACTACTTAACCGTACGAACCAAGAAATTTATTTCAGTAGAGAGAGAGAGAGAGAGAGAGAGAGAGAGAGAGAGAGATTGGTACAAATGTGGAAGAGACTAGAAAAAAATTGAAATACCCGATGGACAGTATGATAACAAGAGTTGCGTAAAAGTTTTCAACGAAGGAAAAAAAAACGAAGATAAAAAAGATTTCTTCTAGTGAATTAGCGATGACAAATGTGACTTAAATGGCATTTTCATTTGTCATGTGAATGGGTTGTGATTGAATTTGATGAAATTCACATAAAAAGTGGTCTTGGGCAATGAAAACCGTGCATACACCATGTAGCCATGTGCGGAAATATAGAATGAACGTGGATGATGACAAAAAAAAAAAAATCAATGATGTTGCGATGAGGTGATAACATTATTCCGTGTCTGCGTATTAACACAACATAATAAAATGATTGTAAGAAAGAAGAAAAGAAATAGCCAGCCGAAAGGAAAGTATGGCGTTGCACGGTGTATTACAATAAATGGACGACATCATCATAATAATAATGCAATATTATTATCTTCATCATCATTAACATGTTGATTTGAGCCACCTTACCCATACCGATTATACACATAGAAGCCGATTTATACGTAGATAAAGAATCGCAGGTAAATCATTTCACGCACTGTTTGAGTTAGCGCAATAATGAATGTGTCGACCGAAGACACTGATGAAAAGCATAAGAAAGAAAAAAACACCACGGAATATTTATATTAGTTTGAAAAATTTGAAATGAATTTACATAACAATCGTGCCGCTGATGTGTGCCGGGGCATACGGGCACATGATGTGTGTTGGGTTCATACATCAATATATCCACAATTTCTTTGGGGAAAAAAAAGAAGTGTAAAATAGTGCCGTCAGTTTAGCAATGAACACTGAGTCCGGTGGAGAATGAGAAGAAGACGCAGCAGCAGCAGCAACAACAACAAAACAAGCAATAAAAATACATGTTCTGCAGGGGGCAAACAAAATACCGAAATGCGTGTTGAAGAGTGACTTGTAGACGCAGCGTTATTGAAAAGGAAAGCCGAAGATTAAAGGCAAAAACAAAATGTCAAATGAATAATTTGCAAGCATCGGAGAGTTGCTCGCATGGAAAATGTTGAGTTGAAGAACACCAAAGACACACATAGAAGAAGAAGAACAAGGAACGAGAAAAAGAGTGAGCCTTTTGAGCGACGGAATCACATCGCGCGTGCAAAATTATCAACCAGAATGGTGGGAACAGAAGAACATACCGCTATTAATGCTAATTATCACGAAATCGAGAGAGAAAAAAAAAGAGTGCGCGACCAATGAACGAAAAAAAGAAGATAATGTAAACACCTCACACAACCATGCATGGCATGATGGCATGAGTGTGTGTGTGTGTATGTGTGTTTACGCGTGAGCGCACGTATTAAATTACCTGAATGGCAGCCCGGGCACCGCGACTTATCGCCGGCATAATTTGTGTATTTGATGCACATAATTTCTGTTGACCGTAACTTAATCCGGTGATTTTATAGCATAAATCAGGATTCAAATCGATTTTTTCTTTGTACGAGGCCGCCGCAACATCAGCACTTACTGTTTCGTTTATGGTTGTAATCGGCGTTCCAATCGAATAAGGATAGTCACGACGTGACATCGTATTAATCACTGCTGACGCATTACGTCTCTGGTGGCGACGATGGCTACGAATCGTACGCTGTAAAATTGATTGCTTCAATGCATCGTCATCCTCTTGACCACCTTCGCTATCAAATCGATCGGGCCGTTTATTTGTGTTGACCGAATGTGATGATGATGATGGTGGTGGTGGTGGCTGGATACTTCTGTACGGTGGTACATAGTTCGCTTTGAGCCGCGACGAGCCTGAATTCGATCTGATTTCGGTGTTACTGCTGCTGCTGCTGCTGCCGTGGTTGCTGTTACTGTTGATCGATTGGTGTTCGCCATTTTTGTCCGTTTTGGTATTTCGGATGGCGGCCACAGCTGCTGCCGATGTCAAATTAAAACTAATCTGAAATGCTTTTGTGCAGTTTTGTTTCTGGTCCAATGGAGCTTCTTTGCATTTTTTCCGCATTTCACGTCTTAATTGCTTCTCCTTATTTCGGTTTGCGTTGGCATTTTTCTTTGGTTGATGCTGCTGCTGCTGCTGCTGAAGCTGCTGTTTCTGTTTCTGCTTTTGTTCGGTCGATACGCTTGCATATTGATTTCGTTTGGTGGATGACGACAGGAATGTTGGCTTTGGATCGTTGTAGCTAAATTTTTGCGGTGAATTCGATTGTCTTTGGTAATTGATTGCATCGTCAAGTGGTGGCCGCTCAAAACTATCGTCATTCATTGGTGTTTGATCATTTTGCAGAAACACTTGTGGTACGATTGTGATTTTTTCCGCTTTTTGTGATTCCTCTTTCGATGTTATCGGCCACGTTTGTTTCGGCACGTTCAATGATGGTCGCCGCTTCGTTGTCATTGTTGCACGTTTCGTTGTGGTACGCATCGTTGTTGTGGTTCTCACCGTGGTTGGCATCTGTTCCGATGACGATTGTATTGGATAAATTGTTGTAAAACTCGTACTAGTCGTTGTGCTTGGTGTTGTCGACAATGGTAGAGCGTCCGATGTTCGTTGCAAACTTGGGAATACAACAAATTTACTCTGGAAATTTTCATCGTTTTTCGTTAAATTCTGCAACATAAGGATGTGCCTTTTTAAATCGTCAATATTTGGCGAAGTGTCCGGCAAAACGGGTGGTTTTCGTGTAGTTGTCGTCGTTGTTGTACTAGTTGATGATGTTGATGTGGCCACTTTCAATGCCAACGGGATTATGTACTTTCGATCGATATGATCGATCGATCGTTTTCCATCCAAATCATCTTTCGTTTCGATTAAAGTGACCTCTTTTTTGTTATTCATCGCAGCCATTACGACTGGATTTTCCGTCGATGACGATGTGATCATCCATTTCTGTTGCTTTTTCACCATTTCCAAATATTGCTTCTGAATCGTATCATTACCCGCCGCTTCGAATGCATAGCTAAATGAATTGCCGCTCATCATATTATTACCAAAGCTCGGATCGGTTGTGTTCAATGAAATGCTCAGATTTGATAGCACCTCAATGTGATGCGGCTTAAACTCAATGAACGGCGACTTCAAACCAAGGCATCTGAAAATATATAAAACAAATCAAATTTAATCGCTGACGGCTTACGTATACGTTTTTTTTAAATATATTACAAATACACAATAATGCAGCTAATCGTATTTAATGATAAATTCTTGTTTTTTTTTCACGTCTCGAAATTAAATTGCTCGTTAAATTCGACAATAATCAAAATGTAGCCTCAAATTGGTTTAATGGCAGTAATCACGTTTGGTTTGAATAAAAAAGTTTCGACTTTTTTCTAGTCTCATTTTGTCGGCATGTGACACGGAAAAAAAGATTTGATTGAGAAAACACAGAAAAAAAACTGAAAGTATAAAATGATCAATTGTTTCAGCTAAACGGATTAGTTTGAAAATATTATTCGCTTTGACGTGATCAAAGAGCAATGGCAAACATTTGGATTAGTTTTGTAATTCTCAGCTTATTCGGTGTGATTCTACAGGTGAAATGTATCACCCAGACATTTGGTGAAACAAGCGATAATCCACCCGTTCTCAAAGAGAATATTAACATACATGGCGAAATACTTATTGTGAAGAAAGCCATCGTTGAATGGCCATCGAAAGATAGTGTAATTTGAACAATTAGAATGTTTCAACTTTTTTTTTCTGAAATTATTTATAATTTGTTGTGATTTTTCCAGAGAAATTTCCTCTGCATCATATATTTTGGATCAATCTTGATAAAATTGACAGCATTATTATTATTTCTTTCACCTTCTAATCATGATTGCCAATGTTGAGATCCAAAATTCGATATCAATTGATTTTCCAATTGATTGTGCTTGTCAATCCATTTTTTTGCATTTTAGGTGCACCCAACATCAAATGGAACAATTATTCGCGGCATAGTTCATATCGATAATAAGCAACCGGGACATGGACCATCGTTGCGATTCATCAATGGTGGTTATGGACACCCATTTGTTATATTGGAACTAATCTCGAAACGTGGTCATGGAATTCAATCAACAATTTTAATTTACGTTTAAACTTCCGAGATATCCTATCCCTATCATAAATACTGCTGCTGATTCAACTGCGAAGTATGTATCTTCGTATTCATTTCGGTGTGTGAGTCATGGACGTGATTAAAATCAACACGAAAATATAACGCTCTGTTTTGAATATAGCGCGATTATAAATAATAATAAAAAAAACATTCTGATAAACAGAAAAAAAAATGCTGCTGCAACTGAATGACGTACACGATACACACTCATTCCATTGTACGGTAGTTTCATTTTAATCATAAATCGTTTCGGATTCTTTCTAGTCTATTCCGTAGTTCGATGTTTTCTTTGTTTAAATCAATTCGTTTTTTTTTTATCTATCGTTTGAATAACAAAACGTGCCCTTGCGAGAAAGGAAAAAAAAAGTGCAAACAAATGAGCAAAAGATGTCATCTTTTCGGTATATATTCTTGACTCAAGTGTCATATATCTAAACACAGTTGCTCATGATGATACATCGCCATTCTCAATAAATAAAATAAAAACTTCGTCGTTCGTTTTGAAGCAAATTCTTCTTCTTCTTCTCTTTCGCAGAAAAAATTGAAGCGATAATAAAGACGAAAAAAAATTGTATGGATGCTCATCATCATTCAATTTTAATTAAAGACAAAGTAATTAGTAATGCCCAAACACATGAAATTATTTGATGACGTAATAAAAAAAAACTTTTATCGCCGTTTGAATCAAATGAATCTTGTTCATTGAGAGGAGAAAAAAAAAGCTCGGGGAAATTTGTTTGTTAACAAAAATTGAAGCGACCCAAGCGTTGATTGTAAATAGGTTATTTGGCTGCTGATTTCAGGTTAAAATTCGTGTCAAATCAATTAAAAGACAAAATGTTTCTTTTTTAAGTAAACAAATGCCGAACGTTCACGCGCGTTTGCCGACAGAGTGAACGCCAACACGAAAAAAAGAGTTCTCATTCGAGTCTCAGTAAATATCAGTGCGTTTTTTTTTGTCTATAGTTGTTGTTGTTTGTATTCTATTTTATCGGTCTCATTCGTCTTGTGTCGATGTAAGCGAGAGAGAAAATTACGGCAACCGTGAATATTGTAGTCACATACAAAAGTTTACTCAATTATTCATTGCAGTAATTTCGGTTCATTGCTCATTTGTTATTGCAAAGATATCATTAATTTGGGTAGTGCTTCCGTGAAAAAAAAAACGAGAAGATAAAACATTTTGTGGGGTTAAAAAGTGCCACGACGGAGACATTACATGTTTGAAACAAACGAATTGGGATTGTTTTGACGTGTGCAAAAAAGCAGAAAGTTTTAAAGAGAACGCGCATTTATTCGCTTTGATTTTACTACTCAATTGAGTTTCAAAAAGATGAGAATCGTATTGAGTTGCTGTCTGCTGTTGCTCTTAGCACTTTCGGGTGGTGTTTGGTGTCAAACGAGTAGCATTGTGATTGGCGAAACAAACCATCCGCTCATACACAACAGAACGATCGATATTCCGGCAGCAAAAAGACCATGGTATAAATCAATGATTAGCTTTTTCACTCGTTCGGAAAAACCTGTTCAAAATGTTAATTACACCTTCCCATCACAGTACACTGTAAGTAGTCAAAGTCTATTAATGCTGAATTGAATCGCATCAAATGTAAAATAAATTCTAATTGTTCTCGTTTTTGTCTTGCTTCTACGACATCAGCTCAACAGTTCGCGTTGTTTGATTACAGGTGTCACAGTGAATGACATCGATCTTTTTGGCAACGGTGGTTTAGCGAAAATCATTGACGGTGGTCTGGGTCAAGATCGAGTTACCATTAATTTTGTCTCAAAGCCGGGTGAACCAATGCATTTCTCTCTCAAAATCAATGGATACTGTGTGAAAATGAATCCAATGGACTCGTATACAAATACTGCTCAGCACGCAATTCCGTTGAATCGCGAACTAGTAAACACTGTACAACCGTCATACGGCTGGATGCCACCATCGAATTTGACATTGAACAACAGTAGCTCGGTTCTTATGCAGAATATCACATCTACGTCAAATTCATCTGGATGGTGGCACTTTGGGTAGCTACACTCAACCAACCAACCAACCAACCATCATTCAACTATCTATTCATTAGCATCGCACGCAATAAATTATGTAACCAATTTCCGTGGAATAAAAAAAATTACATTGTAAGCACGAAACAGCGCTGTAGTTATTTTTGTCACATTTTTGTTATCATTTTCACTGGGTTGTGCTGCACGCACACACTACAACACTCATTTCGATGAATCATTTGCAAGCTGTATGCTTGTTACGTTCAAGATGATAAGATTAGCGCTTTTGATAAGAACTAAGCCAAAGACATGAGCAGCCACAGAATCAGTTGATTTGCATATGTGAAACCGAATAGACCGAAGATGAAACTCGATCATTTTGTGTGTTGTATATTTGCTAGTATTTTGGTGATATTTTCATGTGCTCAACAATACAATTGTTTGAGCCATGACTCAACCATTGGTTTGTGTTCAAATGTATCGCGTAATAATTCAGTGCCAATTCTATCGAAAGTGATTCACAAGCCAAACAATAAGTTTATGAAATATTTCCGAAAAACCGATGTCACCATTCGCTTTCCAGAGGTATATACTTTTTTTTCTCGCTAAAATCGAACATAGATTCGTTTTTTCAAGCTGATCAAACATATCAAAAGAATGTCAAAGATTTGGTTCACACTGGTTTCTCTTATTCATTCGCTGTATTTTCTTGTTACAAACTTTTTTCTTTTTTGAAAATTTCTTTTGATTTCGATGTGTCGCTATTTTCTGATCAGGTCGGAGAACTTGCGTATCCAATTACGTGCATCCTCATCAAAGACATTGCAGCAAATGGTACAGGTGGTTTTGCGATGATCCAAGAAGGTGGCATTAATTTTAGACATGTAAAAATTTATTTCAAATCACAAACGGGCTGTGACATTCGTTTTAACGTTGATATTTTCGCTCAAACACCGTATGGTATACCACCAACATCATATGGCACACAAGTGTATCCCAATGTCGGTGCACCATATCCCAACAATGCAGCACAAGGATATCCCGCACAACCAGCTGGCTGGATCTACCCAAGCAACAACTATCAACAGCAGCAGCCATATGTTTTTAATCGCAATTGAAACATTTCATTTCTTTGAGAAAGCGAATGAAAAAACACAATGAAATTGATGAATTCCATACAATAATTTACTAATTTTAACGTGGAAAAATGGTGTTATTTATTTAATGAAGAAAAAAAAACATTGTTATTTATCTGTATAGAAAAAAATGGATCATTCGAACAAAAAATAAAAAGCTGATAGCAAAACAAAAGCACTTTCGAAAACGAGCTCATCGATCTCAATTTTGATTTGACCAGATGTTTACATTTTGGGCTACTTTTTATGCTATTTATATTACAATTTAAATGATATTCGCCACAGTATTTATCGAGTGTTCGATGGAATCATCACTTTAGATACGTTATCAGCTTTCATCAGTGCGAAACGATAGACATACAAATATTTTCTTTAGTAAAATTTGAAATCAAAGTGCAATCAGAAAATGAAAAAAAATCTGGTAGTTTTCCTTCTGTGTGCCGTAACCATTTATGGTTGTAACGCTCTTCAGCACAATTTATTCTATGGAAATTGTGTACTTGATAACAACACAGTACCCATTTACACACAAGTCGTTCTTATGGATAATCCGTATGCTGTTCATACACCAGCCAAACCAGTTCGACGTTGGTATGATTGGTTCAGTAAACTATCATTTCGGCGAAAAACTACTACAACACCCGCACCATCAATCGTCTCAGGAAAAGTGATCAACGCAACTGTTGTCTTTCCACCACCAGTAAGTATCGACTTGTTTTTAACTCGAATTGAGATCGTAATTTCGTTTAGAAAGAAAAATTCGGTGAAAACCAAAAAAAATTGCGTTTCTTTCTCGAAAAACCACGTCAGATCAGTTGGAATTTCTGTTGAACAATGCAAATTGGGTCTAACTAAAAAAAATCGTGAATTTAAAACCAATTAATTTATCATGGCAAATTAATTTGTATTTGCCTGATGATTTGTCACACAACTCGACGCCAAAATTAGTAGCGTGTAAATCACGACTCTCTTGTGTTCGAATAATTGAAGCAAAAATACGTCGAGAGAAAAAAATAATATTCTCTCACTCTTTCAACCACAACGAAAAACAACGTTTCTTCATCTCAATTTGTCATAGTTGAAAATGTGAAAATTTACTTAAAAATTCGTTTTTTATCAGATGAAATGCGTTTTGGTCTGTTTTCAATCGATCTTCTAAGCAAAAAATAAAATCGCTATTCTGCAATAGTTTCAACTTTGGTTTGATTTTCATTATCTTCTGTAACTGATGGCATTTTTTTTTTGTCTTTTTGAAGGGAATAAAAAATACACGCCTCATCAAATGTATCCAAGTGATCGACAATATCACGGATGGTCACGGTGGATTTGCATCGATCGAAAAGGGTGGCATCAATCAAAACAGCACACAAATCCGTTTAACTTCGCAGCCAGGTGGAAAAATCAACTCAAAAGTAGTAATTTTCACATACAAAGACCCACACACACCAGCAACATACCATCAATCGCCATTCGGTTGGAAAACGCAACCGAATGCAATCCCAAATCATCATCCAAATCAAATTCCGGGTTCACAACATCCATCGAATTACCAGCATCAGCCACACAAACCCTACTATCCATGGCCAAATCTCCACAAAAAAAAATAATTTCAATCAATTTGAACAATTTTTTTTTCACTTTCCTATTTAAATGCACGAAATTTCTTGAGACTAAAATAAATATACGGTTATCTGCATTCGTAAAAGACCAAGACACAAAACAATGTGATCCTTTCGTTGAGACAAAGAACAACTAGCAATAAAACTAGACTGGAGCGGCTGCTTGATTGCTCTTTGACTTGGCTGCTGCTATTCTGCAAATTATCTATTTTCACCGTGCATTCAGAGGGGATAGAGAAGAAACGGCATCAAATTTAATTGCATATCTTTAATGAATCGAATGGGAGAAAGAGAATCAAAATAATAATAAAGGAAATAAAGACAATGTTTGTAACGTTTGATTGGTTTCTTTCAATCGCGGGAGAGAGAGAGGGGGAGAGAATGCGATGTGGAAATGAAATCGCTTGGTGTGCGGTCGGTCTTGGCTGCATCAGCAGCAGCAGCAATAGCATTCATATCAAAAGATCAAAAGTTTATTAAAGGCCATTGCATGGCATAATGAGTCGTCGCATTTTTTTTCCTTTGCTGTTTGTCTCTCTACCAACAAATCAAAAAAAAAAAACAAGAAAGCTTTCAACTGTTCTTCACTTCTTTTACGATCGTACATTATAGTAGTTGAAGCATAAAATAATATCGAAATGGTGACGATAAATGGGAGAAAATACGAAGGGATACACGGGACAGAAACAAAAAAACCTCAATTGATAATTTTTTGAAACTTTAATCGATTATATATTTACTAATTATTTTCATAAGCTGTGGCATCATCTGTGTGCTACAGCCAGAGAGAAAAACCAGTTAGCATTAGCGATGTGTGTGTGCGCGAATCCGTGGCGAGAGATAGCTGCAAGCAACGGAAACCTTTCTTTAGCACATGTCAACCAATAAAATTCGAAATAACCACGCACAATAAATGTGTGCGAGGGAGAAAGAGAAAGCAAGAGCAAGAGGGAGAAAGAGAGAAAGACGACGAGAGAATGCCTTGCTATTTAGTTTTTATTCAAACGACCGCGCGCTGCTATTGCCTGCGTCCAAGTCGTGAGCAAGAGGTAGAAAAAAAAGGGATTGCATTTTCCAATGAATTTGTTACACGAGATACAAAGCAGCGCAGCAATTAAATGTATATTAAAAAGAAACTCTTCTCTCTACCTTCATGCGGTGATGCATTGGCTGTCGAGTGCGGCTGCTGCTGCTGTTGCTGTTGTGAAGGTATATAAATGTGTATCTCGAATTAATTTTTTTTTTTATTCATTTTAGAAACTCGAAATCTGAATGGCATTTAATAGCATGATAATCAAAAATCACTTACCCAACGTAAAATTTATCATGCACATTCGAATACGACGAGAGCGAGAGAGAGAGAGAGAGAGAGAGAGAGAGAGAGAGAGAGAAGGAAGAGAAGCACAAATGGCCCCAACGTAGTGAAGCGACTAATGATGTTATTAAACCATTGCTGCATGCGGTCGCTTGGAGACAAACGAACACACGAAAATAGCCCATGCAACTAGAAAAATGGATGCACACAACACAGAATTGCATATCATAGAGGCTAGAAGAATTTGCTGTTTCATGAATGGTCGTTTTTTTCTTCGTCGAAACCAAGAACCATGGTTTCATCTAACTTTCATCGTCTGCATTTAGGCTAATTCAATCAATTTAATTGTTAACCACCGAATAACATCATTATTATGCATGTTCTTCTTCTCATCTTAAATGACTTGTCAGATAATATCGCTCGATTGGATTCCACCCCAAACATGATTCAACATTTGAGTTTTGTTTTCATTCCTTTTTACCATTCTCGGATGATCGATTTTTTTGTTTTCGACTCTTCTATTTTAATTACAACATTTCCATTACAATGGCCCATATTTCAAATGTTTTATCTCTTCATTTTTATGTATAGGTTTCTGTTGCCGAACTAAAAATCCAATTTGATTAAAACACAACTTGAGCATTCGAATGAATCGTAATGGATGTAATTGAACAATTATTTTATCATTTTGTTTTCATAATTTGCGAACAAGGAAATTACTCAATTTATATACACACATAGTATGGAATCATTTTCCAGCAGCGGCGGCCGTGTCGCCGTTATGATAAATTACACATGAATCCTGTGCCGGTGCAATTGTGCAAAAGCTTGACAATTAAAATTTTACATTATTCATTTGAAAATGTAAGTGGGTTTTTCATAGCTCCTTGACGAGATTCGTCTCGAGTACACACACACACACACACACACACACATTCAAATCTGTGCGTTCTTCGGTTCCCATTCGGTGTTTCATTTCATTACTTTTTTTTCTGTTGCTCTCATCATTTTACAGAATGTGTGAAGAGCTGTTTATTCCATTTGTCTTGTTTACCATAGCTGCTGCTCGCAGCGTTAAAATGCCGCAAACGCATTCTGAATGCATTGCATTTATTTTGCTTCTCTTTCTCTCTCTTTCTCTCTCTTTTATTTTACGATTTATGGGCTTTATGACATAATTTGTTTTATGTGGTGCTCGATTTGTATGTGTGTGTGTATAGCGTTGATGATGCCCGATGCCAAAAAGAAATATCGCCCCGTGTATATATGCGAGATATACCGCGCGTGCAAATTAATTTCAACTAAATAACAAATGAGCCGTAATAATTTTTCGTATTTTGAAATAGCGGCGGCGGCAGCGGTCGTAACGTGGCTTGGAAACACACCATCGGAATCCATAACGGTTTCGCAAAATAAGTGCTAAGCCATTCGTCGAGGTATCAAGATCTCGGCGTGTTGTGAGAGACGAGTACAAGAGCAAGAGAGAGAGAGTGTGAAAAAAACAACATCAAACCGAATGGTAGCGCGCTGCTCGCGGAAAAAGAAACGTGTTAGAGACACACTGTGTGAGAGATATTATGGCAAAAAGTGATTGACTTGTGGATGCATTTCTTGTTTTTGCATTCATTTTTTTCCTTCTCGGCTTTGCCACTCATCTCATTCTGTATGTGCGCGATGTGCGCGCGATCGAATGAGCGCTTTCGTAAAATACACACTCGACACATATCCCATGAGTGCCAGTGTGTATGTATATATCATGCTGCACATGGGAAAAGAAATGCATCATTCAAAGAGCCCTAATTATAACTTAATTAACACTTTTAAATTTCACACTCGCTCCGGCATATGCGCGTTTTTTGTTGTTGCATGTACCATTCTCAATATATCAGATACTAAATAGTGTTACTGTTTGAGAATCTTACGGAAAAAAACGCGCACAGCCGACGAGGAGTATATCTTCCTACAAAAAAAACACGAAGGAAAACAGATTTTTATCTTCTCAATCCATTACCGGCAAGAATTGCGGTTCAGAAAGAAAAAGTAGAAAGCGCGGCCGATCAAGGAGCACAAGGAGATGAATAACCATATGCACAATAATGCGATGTAATATATTTTATTTATCTACGAATCATTTTTCTACATGGATCGTCTGTTTCTCTGTCTCACTTCGGTATATGATTCCAATGGCGACTAGAATATCGCTTATTTGCGCTGTTTATTTGATTCATTTCATCTTTCATTTTCTCCATAACATTAATTAACAAATGATTTTTCATCGTTCACGCAATCGCATCCCAACCGAAAAATTGTTCTTAGCCGCGTTGTTGTTCATTTCGGATCTTTTTTTTTCTGAAATGAAGATGGTATAATCGATTCGATTCCAACTGTGAACATACACACTGAATCGCATTCGTTTTCGACAATTTAATATAATCATTCGGCTTTATGCCGCTTGTTTCTTTCCTCACCTTCGTCTCGCACGTTGTCACTGGCCGTGATTTTGCTTCAAAAGCAGCGCTTACAGTATTGGGTTGCGCTCGCGCGCCGTCCGCATATATTGCATACCCTCCTGGACAGATATCAACGACGACGTACGATCGCCTAACGTGTTAAATATTTGATTTTATTGGATTTGATGACTTGATTCCCAATTATTAACACACATTGTTATCGAATCAACGTCTTTTCTCGTTCGAAGCATCGTTTTCTTCTTTCTTTCTTTCGCTCTCTTTCTCTTCACTTCTCAGTGCATAGGAAATGATGTGTACGGTGTGATAAGAATTTGGATCGTTAAGCAAAAGTCACGAATACAAACACCAGTTGGGAGTTCTAGCCGCTCGTTGAATCGATTTTCAAAAAATGAAATCTTTACTTTGGAAAATGGCCATTTAGAATGTCTTCTATGCTTGAACTAGCACAATGGAATGAATTGAAATTGTGATAAATGCTGATAATTATGTGTGAAATCTCGACTAATGATGCATTCACATATACGATCAGGCATGTTGTTTTTTTCTTTTTTCTTCTTCCTTCTCTCTGTCTCTGATCAAGCGGATCGAATATCATTCCATTGTGGAAAAAAAGAGTATGTCAGGCGTGAATCGATCCGAATACCATTTAAATGCATAACATATCTCTTGTGTGATTCGCATTTCATCGCTGTCATTGTGTTGGTTGTACAACAAGAAGTAGGGAAAAAAAAGAAGAACGTAAGCGAAGCGAGCTTCGGTGAAATACCATAATAAAATTATAACATCGGAGCGTAAAGGGCTCTGATTGAACGGGCTGTGCACAATAAATACAACAGAAGAAAAAACGGCCAAAATGAAATGAACACAAAACAGCCAAACTCATTGAAATAAAGGTAGGGCTGGATCATTTGGTTGTCTCATTTTTCCGCTCCTGAACATCAGCGTTACCAATTTCTCATTCAACTGGTTCTCGACTTCGTCGTTGTCGTTTTTTTTTTTTTAAATACATGTTTCACTGTCTTCGCTCTCTCCCCGGGACAGATCAAATATGAATACAACAACAAGAAAAAAAAAGACTAGGGAGTAGAAAAATAGGTAAGAAATGAATATAAATAATATTTGCTCTCGTGTTGTTAATATTATATTTGTAATTGGCGGTGTACATAGCGAAACGGTCTCGAAATCAACAACGTACAAATTGTGAAAACATGTTGAGATTTTGTTGTTGTTGTTGTTGTTGTTCAATATTTTCGTACAACTTTGGCTGACAAAGGAGAAGCAGAAGGAAGAAGAAAACAATATATACAAGAACTTGAATCGCACGCGAGTTCTGGTTATTTGTTGGAATTGAATGGGTCTAAATGTGCTGGCATGAGACATCGATTGGATCGAGCTCACTTCTTGACTCTCGGTTCTCTATTCTATCTGTGTATTTCCAAGCTCATTTTGCATACTGCGGCCAAATTGAATGCAAAACTTTCAATTTTCACACACACACATACTGCCGGCAACATTTGAATGAAGACGAAGTGCATTCATTGAATATATTGCATCAGGATTATTTGAATCGAACGCTCTCTCTCTTTCTCTCTCACTCACTCACACACTATCGCACACTCTTTCTCATTATATCCATGTATCGAAAGCCACAGTTGCCGATGTTCTATGTTCAGTTTGATCTTTTTTCTTCTCTCTCCTCAAATACACGGTGATTAAATATCGTTTGCCGAAACCATTTGGGTATAGGTAAAATGCAGTGTGCTAATTGTGTAGATGAAACGAAACCGACGACCGTATGAGCGAGCTCGCACGCGGGCAGCCATATATTTCTTATGGTGAACGATTGACTGTTAAGATGTTCGATTCAAAGGACCACATAAAGAAGACACACAAACGCTGAAAAACAAATAAAATTCTCGATTGAAAGCGAGCGAGAGAGAACGCACAACAAAGTGCCGAATATACGTATATATTGATAATGTTGAATATGCATGAAATCAGTCTTGTTTGGTCGGTGGGGAATTTGCAATGTTCGATGAAATTCCGTAAATGCGTATCCTTCGTTTCGTTTGAGTCCTTGTTGATTTGTATTGGTGATATTGTGCTGTGAAATCAAACGAAATCGAAAACCACAGCCGTTTCGCTTCGACTTTGCAACATATGTTTCACTGAGTCCGTACATCTTATTATTGTGGTCATATTGCATTTGATGATTGTATCGACGATTTTTGTTTATGTTTAATTTTGCTAATAATTTCACCAATGAGATTTTATGCGATTTCACATGATTCATTTATCGCCCTACCCGAACGAGAATCGCCCGAAAAAAATTGAACGCTTCGCAAGAGTAGCATATGATTTTTAGCGATTGCTTGAACATTCTTGGACCCTTGTTCACAAATCTGATAAGGTATTTTTCGGGGCCCGGAACGGAATGGAACATGAAATATACACGATTAAAGTACAACAAATTACAGGCCTGGTGGCAACACCAGCATACGCTCACATGCACAGTCGGATCGTTTGTAGTACAAATGCTGAAATCAATTCAATGATAAATAATTTTCTCTCGAATGTTGAATGTTCCTTATGTGTGTGTGTGCATCAGAAAGCAAACAAGTGGACGACGGTACACAACAAAGTAAATGCGGGAGAAAAACGTAAGAGAGGAGAAAAAAAACTTCAGCAAAAGATCAAAAGAAAACCAATCATTATTAAGAGAAAATGTTGAAAAACGAAAATGTGTTTTGACTTTGCTTTTTATTCCTTCGACGGATCGGTCTGCAGTTTTTTCTTTCTTTCGTCGGTTTCGGCTATTTTTTTTATTTCTTTATTTCATTCTCGTTTTGCAGCAGACACAAGACGAAAGTTATGCACAAAAGAAACAGAAATGTAATCAAAACGGTCTTTGGACGGTCAGTGGCTCTGCAAGACAGAGAGTTAGAGATAGAGAGAGGGAGATGGACCAGAAGCAAATAAAAACCACCTCTCAACGTCATCTTAAGTCGCATTTATTGAATATTTTGATCTTTTTCTGCGGCTTACCATAATTCGATGCAAAGTGGCGCATATTTCACCAACGCCTTCAACATTTTGCGGCCCCGGTGAAAAATGTGATCATTTGAAAATCAACAGGATGCAAAAATGTTTCAATTCATTCTCGGTCGTTGTGTCTATTTATCTCGTTCGGTGTGTGTGTGTGTGTGTGTATTGAGATTAAAACATTGCAACTGCTGGTCTGGACATGCTGATGCGGAAACTAGTTCGAACTAATATCGCCATTAACTAGTTTGCTTAAATCGCTTACACTGTGCGTGATCTTTTCAACTCACCGTCATTGGTTGTGCGCTCATATTTTTACCGATTAAATGGCATAAGGGAAACACAGAGACCAACTTCAATAGAGTTCTCTTCGAATGAGATCGAAATAGAGAGAGAAAGAGAAAAGGAAGATAGCAAATCAGCAAGAAAGCAAGAGCGCAAAAGAGATAGAGAATTATGTGGAGAAGGTACACAGCCGGAGCAAATTGGATACGCTTCGATTCAAATGAAAGAAAATTCTGTTCATGGGATTCTTTGACAGCGTTTTTCTATTTGCTTAGGTGTGCTTTTCCACATTCTTTTCATCATCGTCGTCAATTCCTGTTCATTTGACCATCCAACGCCAACAACACACACTTGATGCTGCTGCTGCTGCTGCTATTGCTGTTACTTGACAAGCGAATTGCAATGCGAACCAACCGTTTCTAGCGGTTCAACGTGTAGTGATTGGACACTTAGATCGTCTGTTCTTATTTTCTTCTCTCTATCTCTCACTCACTGTCTTGCACCTTTCTTTGATTCCATTCGTTCAATTGGCATTGCAACAAATTACACGGAAACTACTCTTTAATCAACCATCCGCAGCTGGTAATTAAGTGGAAAATTAACGTCTCCTGTTCACAAGGATCACACATTAAACACGCTCGATGTGAGACTTTTTGTTTTTGTCAGCCATTTCCCAATTCAGGTGCATCATCTATTGAAACAATGCGAAGATATAAAAAAAACCCAATTCCAATTTTCTTGTCTTTCTCCATTCAAACAGATTTCTGCAAGTAATTCACGCTCAGTCGGTAATAATTGAAGCTATATTCGCTGTGCACACGTCCATAAAATGTACATTTTTATCCATAGCTAATAATATTTATTGCATTTGTCATCTGAAATCAACCCAGCCGAGTTGAGTGAGCAAGCTGCGGAGAGACTTTTATTGAAATTTAGCCATAAAGGCACGTACAGCACCAGCACAGATTGTTAACGAAAACAGAAAAAAAATGCTATGCGATTCCGTGCATGCAATCAGCCAAAGTAATCAAATGACAAAGGTGACAGCGGTGCATTATGGTGACAACAAATGGACGTAACTATCGTTAATAGCACTTTCAACAATAATCCAGCACGTAAACATAAAACTACTTAATTTATGTACCATTAATCGAAATGTAGGTAAAAAACAATTACACAATGTGAATCAGGAACCCATAGCCAAACAACGGCCAACCAAACAAAAAAAGCAACCAAACGGTGCAAAAGCACAAATTAATAATCTGTTTTTTCTCTGCTCATGCCGAGAAAGAGATTTACATTACATTGTTAAGTTGATTTTGTGGCTACGCGAACGCATACAACAAGGTAAATATCTATCTTGGCCAATTTGCAACGCAACTCTGTTCTTTTTATACATATTATAATTTAAAATGTAAAATACCGTCTTAATTTTATGGCCATATCAGAACATTATATGAGTGCATGTGGTATATTTAGTGGTAATTTTGAGAATGTTCCATGCGGAGTGGGGGAGCCGATTATTTTTTGTTCGATATTTGTAATCGAAATGTTTCGCCAAGTTTTGCTTTTGTTTGTTATAATCATTTCGTGGAATTGGTCAACGTAAATTATTGGATTGGATGGAGAAATTGACAAAAAAATATCCAATAATTGGGCGATAAAGATAAAATGCCAGCGGTGAATTTCGACTCGTGAACTGTATGAGACATCGATGCTCAGATCCATACGTTTACATGAGAGAACTACTGTAGAAGTCATGGCATTTGTCTATTGGAAGACTCACAACTTTTATGGGTGCTGTTTGATATTGAACCGAACTCGTATTGAACAAAAGCAGATTTCGCCTAAAATGTATTCTGCTTGTTGGTGTGCGGCTGATGCAGTTCTCGTCTGAACATGGGCTTGTTGTTGAGCGATATGTTTTGCCAAAAAATGAGCCATAAGTTCTGGCATCTTCTTATGAATGTACATTATATCACATAATTTTACACATCGAAAATTCTAAGACATACACAGACCAAACGTCATTCCTCCTTTTTATACGAAAAAAAAAAACAGATTCCTCAGATGATATAAACATGTGCATTATTTTACATTATAATATCGCAGCAGGTAATTCGGCTGAAGCTGAATGTCGTCATTCAATAAAGCCAGAACAAAAAAACTGGTAGGAAAAAAAACACTCGGAGTCGGAGAATACAAAACGAAAATTGTATGTTCGGTCAACAAAATAGAGTCATCAATAAATGCATTTGCCAGAGGCAACGAAATTAAATGGCTATAAATAAATGTGTTTGTTTTTGGGTCCTTTTCAAAGTAACAAAATGTGCACACGTTTTATTGCTCAACGGAATGAATATAAAGGATTTTTGTTTCCTTCGCTCTTCAAATTTATTGATTTAGTAAATGTTGTTTTTTTCTCTGTGTATTCTTGATGTTATGAACATGAAGTGATATTTAAACTGCACCTGCTTGAAAGCGATTCAATGTGTGACATTATAAGGAAGACGAATGAAAAAAAAGACACACACACACACACACACACACACTGGGACAACGAGCGTTAAGTTGTTTTGGTGATGAAAATACAAGATTTATATAGTGTCGTTTCGAGCGATTCATTTGCTTTTAAAGTGCGATTTATCGATCATAATACAGGAGAGTGAAACATTGGGCTTCCTGTCTCATCTTCTTTATCCGCAGAAGATCCAATGAAATCTTGATTTTCAACGTACGAACGATGACTGCGATTCATGATGTCTTTTCACATGGATTGTTTTCTCTTCTCCTCTCTTATTCCGTTTAATATTTACAAACATGTTAATTAGTGGATTTATTATTATGCGTTTTTGGCCGATAAATTTATGGATTCCATTTTGAGAAAAAAAAAATATGCATCGGCTGGGAGAGAACACACAATAATAGCCCCATAGTCATAAAATGAAGAAGGCCAACAACAATAAAAAAAGGAAGAAGAAGAAGAAGAAGAAAAAGATAAATAAAACGTCCTGAACAGCAAATCAGAGGCACTCACTTCCAGGCAAAAAAAAAAATCTGAAATGGGCACCAAAATAAGATCATCTTGTCTCTCACAAGTAAAGGGTTTCAATCGTTTTGCCGAGCCTCAAATCGTTTGTATGAGTATAGCCGTCGTTTGTTTTTCGTTGTCGTCATCCAAACAAATTCAGTTATTAAAAGTTATTTTACTTATTTTTCTCTACCTCGTCGCTCCTCTCTTCATTCATCGTCATCGGTCGCGCTGTTGCTATTGTGTCAAATGTCTGGCGATCAGCTTATGATGGCGACACACTTATGTGTGAACATAAACGACAACACCAGCACTTACGCCAGCATATTATTTTAATTATATTAACACGATCGAACGGTCTGCGATCACATCAAAGGAAGGGAGAGAAAAAAACAACAACGAACAATAATAATAAAAGAACATACTGAAAATGAACAACACACATAAAATTACCGTACGCATCATGATAATATCATTCGCCTTGTTTGTTTATACATATGCGTACTAAGAGCGAGAGAGAGAGCGAGAGAGAGAGCGAGAGAAGAAGAGCATTAGTTAAATGGCTTTTCCTCGGTCGCGCTCGTGGTTCACTGTGAAACGTGTGTAAATGCGGATCGCGACAACAAACGATGGAACAAAAAATATTTATATACATTTTTCCATTTAACTAAATCAATGCGTATGACTTTTATATGATCATTGATCACATTAATTTTCTCGGCTTCATTGGAAAGGAGCGACGAAGCTGCTGCCGATAAATTCAGCCCAAATGAAAGCAACCAATTTTCAAAAGATAAAATGTAATGGACGAAAAGAAAGAAGGCGAAGAAAAAAACATACCAGTATCGTCGTTCTCTTTGGATTTTCTCCCCATTGCCACATTGGTTGCATTAAAATACCGATCGAAATGGTGTGCGCATTAAAACTGTACTTATCATCTGCTTGGATTTGAATGTCCCAGTGTATGCGCAACGATGTTTTCATTTCAACTTCTCTTTTTGTTGTTGTTGTTTGGAATTCTTTGATAGCGAATGGAGGTCTGACTACTTTGTAATGTGTCAAACGATATCTCTCTCACTCTCTCTCTCTCTCTTTGGTGATTTTTTTCTTCTTCAAATGTTTGCTAGACGCAATCACATACACGCAGGTATTTAATGCGTTATCAGCTATTACATTGTGTCTGCAATCGTTTTGAATTGCTTGCAGGATTTCGATAGCTATCGACCATCGTCAGTCAGTCCTTCCAATTCGATTCACTGTCTTATATCTCTATCTCTTCTACTTTAATTATTATTTTTTATCAACTACTTCTTCTTTTTTCACTTTTGCTGTGCACTGATATTGATATTGAGTGGGATTTAGCTTCGGGTTTTGGCGCCAATCGTCTCTTTTTTTCCGTCGATTATTTTAATGTATTTCATTGTTTTTTTTTTTTAATTCTTGAATCATGAACTCAATTAATCGATTTGCTTCTTTGCCTGGTTGTACAAACACACGAAAAATTTATCATATTCATCGAGGTTTTTCTGTTCGATTTCGTTTTTTTTTTACTACTTAAATCTTTTAAATGATCACAGAAAATTAAATTTTCCTCCATAAGACAAAATGAAAACCCAAGCAATAAATCAACGCTGTGATTTTTGTATTCATGCATTTTGACACAAAAGAACGCAACTATGCGATAACGAAAAAAAGAAGAAGAAAATGAAAACAAAATTGTGTATACACAATTTTCTCGACAGCCTTGAGGGCACACTCTGAGGCGAATGCATTAAAATGCAGACTTTGAAATCCGGATTTTGAATTTGTGTACTCTATATGTTCGTTCAACCATTCGATTTTATTGCTTCCTTTGGCTTTGCAAGTACGTATAGACCGAAAACTCCATCCAAATCAATTGTTTGAAGAAATCGTTTGAAAAGAGCGCCAGAACATTTTTTAGCTCCGAAAATTGTCTTCAATGTTTGCCATTTTCGAGTAGCACATCATCAATCATTTTCCAATAACACATCATAATACTGTTGCGTGTGTTTTATTTTTCTCGCTCCCATGCATCAATGCTGCAGAATACAAACAAACCAGAGAAGAAAAAGAAATAAAGTCATAAATCTACTTACATCCATGTTGGTACGCCTTGCAGTACACCATGCACCTCATTTCCATTGTGTGCAATGAGTGTAATTATGAGCAGTGCAACGATTATATTGTTGCAACGTTGTTTGTTCTTCCAACGCGTCCAAACTTCCATGGTTTCCCTATCTCGTTTTATATATCTCGCTGTCGCTGGGCAACTTTCCCGAAGTTTGCGGTTGTTGTTTTCTCTCCGTCTTTTTGTCGATAGCTTAACTTTCAAGTTGATACGAAATAATTGTTTTGTTAGCTTTTCTCTTGTCTTACTCGTTTATTCAATGCCGTATCGTCCTTTATCGTAACGGAAAAGTCATCATTTCAATCACAATTGTTTATTTTTCGTTTCACTTAATTCTCTTTTTTCTCCGTATTTCGCGTTGTCTTCAATGTTTCTTCCTCGTTTTTTTTTTGTTTTATGTTTTTTTTTGGGTTTAGCTTTCACAGAAATACACACTTTTTTTTTGTTACTCTAATTCGGTTTTTCCTTCATTTGATTTCAACTGAATTTAGCGAACGAAAGTCATCACTGGTTTGAAAAATTGAACAAAAAACTTTTTCCACTTTGTGTTACTTTATTCGTTGTGTTTTTTTCTTCTCTCATCTACTTGTTTCATTCGCTGTGCGGATTGAAATTGATATGGCTTGTCATCGAAGTAAGTTCATTGACTACAACTGGTGGGGTGAAAATCTATATGCACTCATCGGATGTACGGTGGAATCAAGTGCCATTGCAATCACACGATGCACGTTCATCGAAAAAAAAAATAAGAATTCGCTTACATGGATAACTTTTGTTTAGTTTTTTTTTGTTCTCGTTCTCCGGTCCTGAAAAGAGAATAAGAAGAAAGACGGAATTGAATGAACGTAAACTGGAAATGTTGGGGGAAATTGTGTCGTTTAGTTGTGTGTGTTTTTTTTTTCTTCATTTTTCACTAGTTATATGTGGTTTGTGAATTAGAAAAAAGTCCTTCAAAAGGTTACGCGTGATAAATTGGCCAAATTACACATAATATATATTCCGTGACATTGTTTTTGTTGTTGTTGTCGTTTTCATACTGGAGAAACGATGGTTCCATCGCTTGAAAAATATTAATGAAAAATTTTGTGCTTTGAACAGTCTTGGCTTGAGCACAATGCTTCTTGACTTTGTTCCAGCCAAAAAGAGGTATTTCGAGAGATTCGAGCAAAAACATGAATAATCTGTGCATCTTTGCTTTTTGACTTGCATTTGGTCCATTCGCAAACATCACACATACACACAACTTTTGTCAGTAAAAATGATATTTGATTAGTGTTGTAAGTGAGTTTTGGGTTGGTGCATGTTATTCTCAAAAGGCACCAAATGGTATCATGATGATGATCTCAAGGAGAAAGAAGGACGCGCCAAATGAACGGACAAGTGTTTGACATGTTCGGATATATTGGCGTTGGCGAGTGATGATTCACAACAGTCAGACGAACACAAGACGAGATGTCAATGATAATGATCAAATAGATTTTTTTGCAGCGATTACAGCAAATTTCAGTTGGAATGGTTTTATGGGCAAAGAAAAAAAAACTTTGGGATCAAAGAATCCGATGCAAATGATTTGGCAAACATTTTGGCTGAAAACAAAAAGCTATTCAATTCGATGTTAAACCATTTGAGGATATTTTGTTTTCCTTTTCTTATTTTTTTGAATTAATACACAGCAAAATCTTGATGATATATACAAAAGAGAGTACCGGCCCGCAAGCGGTAAACGCATTGAATGAACAAAGAAGTAAAATGGGAAAAAAGCATATGGATAAACAAATAATATAATATCTGTGTGCTTCGTTGCTGAGTGACAATCAAGAAGCTGTGTGTATGTCCCCGCGCTCAACCGAGAATAGTTGAAGCTGCTTGTTCGCTTCCATGGTTTTTCGATGAATAGAAAATGCTATTTTACCAAAACATTTATTAGCATCATCATTTTGTCGGTTAATGGAATTAAAAACCTCTCTCTTGTTCCCTTCGCAGAGAGCAACAGCAATAGCAGCACCGGCAGCCAGTAGTAGTAGCAGCAATAGCATCGTGCTTTTACATGGATTTTTGTTTTATTTTTATCATTTTTACCGAGAACAGATAGAAAAGCCATAAAAACGAAAATTATTTCTCTTGCAACAAAGACCAGCTCAAGAATCACAAAAGAAAATCACTGTACGTGAAATTATCGCTGTCTTCTTTGCTCCCCTCTCGATGGTCTGTCTCTCATTTATTTTTTTTTTGGTTCGAGCGTTGCTGAAATGTGAGGGATTCCACATCGTATACAATTTTCATCTCTGTTCCATTCCAAATCATTTGACCGCCATGTCAAAAGTCGTAAAAAAAGCAACAATACCGTGCGTGTGTGTTACTGTCTTTTATTTAGATGAAAAAAAAAAAAATAAATGCGTTGAGGCGGTCGCTACTTTACAATTTTAGACTGCACCTCAGCTTAGTTTGCGTTTCAATAGATAAGCAGCACCGATGTGTATTTCTGTTCCACCGGCCACAACTCAACTGTACAGCCACCACAGTGCAACTGGATATTTTACAATGATTTGGCTCAATGACTATTTACACTCTTCCATCATCATTGCCCATCATTGCCGTCGTCGTCGTCGTCATCGTCATCTTTTTTTCACGAAAAGTATGGTTTTCTCTTCCTTCTCTCCCGTCAGTTTAAGTTAGTAGTTGCTGCTGCTTCTAAATCACCAAACACAAATTGAATGTGATAAAAAGCAGCGCCAAGAGTGAAAATGCAGAGATTGAAAGGTATTAACATCATTTTCTGGCTAAATGAAATGACAAAAGAGCGAGAGACACAAGCTCGAAATGAAATCGATCACACGACGACGACGACACACATTGAATATGATGATGCTTTTGATGTCATTCGCCCTATTCTTTGTCCATATTCGGTTGGAACAAAAAGAAGTCTTTTAGTTTACTATGAGCTATTTCTCGTTTATTAGCCGGGATTATTGAAGGATGGCACATTGTTTTGTTTGGTTTTTCTGTGTGTCTACTTGTGGTTGACGAGACGGAAAACTATTTTCACTTCATCACAAAATAAATCACACGGCCAGCGGCGTATTCAAATGTGAAAATGCAACAAAAGGCGGGTTTCCAAGTCAAAAACCTTACTTCAATTAGTCAGATGGCCATTACACTACTCGATTTGTTTGTTTGTTCCTTCTTTAGACTGATTCATCTTCATTTTAGAGCTACAGAATTGAAGCGTTCTAATTGAACAGTTTGCAATTGCATCACATGTAAACGACCCGATGATTGCTAGATTTTTTTTTACATCAAACGCTCGCAATCAATTGTGCTGATTACTTTAGTCAGTTATTTGCTATTGTGATCAAATTTACTCCATAATGCACATAAGTATCCGCAATAATAATCCAAGATGTCGTATTTCTTATAAGCAACGCACACACATGCTTTGCATCGCAATTCTCAAACGATTTAATGAATACGAGAGTAAGAGAGAGAGAGAGAGAGAGAGAGAGAGAGAGAGAAAAACAACGAAGAACGATTCAACAATAGTACGCATTATGCACATTTGCATGCAACACTGAATTCACATTCACGATTTTGATCTGATTTAAATATTCGGCCGTTTCAATGTGTGTATGTGTGTTTTTACCCAAAGCGCAAATCTTATGCATAACTTCAATTTAATAGCACGCAATTTTTCTTTTCCTTTGCATGAACGAGCGCATAGATCTCTTGACAGGCAACCGAATCTCTGCCCTAAAAAAAAAATCGGAACAAAAGGAGGAGAAAAAAAATCAAGTTGTGCCAGAGCCGATGAACAGTGTCAGCAGTCATGTCATGTTATTTAGATGATATCACCATATAATTGTACAAATTAAACTGCCATACGGTATACAGAGATAAAGAAAGAGAGAGAAAAATCGCATTTACTTCCTCTCTCTCACTCACTCCACAATGAACAAAAAATGAAATCAATCTAATTATGCTCTTGGGATCAAAATCGACATTCACACAAAAAAAAAGGATCGGAAAAGTACAATATGCCAACCCTCATACGGATCAATTACTTGGGCTCATTTACAGTATTTAACGATTTATTATACGAAGCATGGAAAAAAAAACTGTAAAATGTAATTTTCTTGTTGAATAAAGTTTTCGATTTTTTTTTCAATTGTCGAAATGAACAGCCAAAGTATGGGCAAAAAAAAACTTTGCACAAAGTAACAATGCAAGTAGCATTGTTCCACATTTTTAATACCCCTCGAACGTCAACAATGGAAATCGTGTTCTCTTTCTCTCTCTCTCTCTCTCTCTCTCTCTCTCTCTCATTTCCAATGAATAAACGGAAATGTTGAAAATTTAATCGCATTTTGAAAAACTCCAGCTTTTGTTGACAGCTACAAACATTTTGCTGTGATTTCAATGAGTGCATGTTTCTTTTTAAATCTGGCTAATCTTGATTACACATTCGACAAAAAGCAACGTAAATAAAGTCAAATGGAAAAGAAGGGAAAAAAAATCGTTTGTGTTATTTCCTTTCAAATTGGGCCGTTGCAAGATACGGTTTGTTTATTTTCCATTTTTGGCTATTTATTTCTCTTGATGTGTGAATGGGATCGTTAAATTATTTCCACCTCAGAAAATTGGTTTGATCATCCTATGGACGAAAATGACCGTTCGCATTTCTACGTTCTCTTGATATTTATGATTTTTCAAAATATTTATGCACTTTTTGTGCGGCCAAAATGCTTTCACACTACATTTCATCCAGATGCGCATCGTCAGAGAAGCGTTCACATATTTACAAATTGCCAGCGAACGTTTCTTTCTCAAAGCTATTCCCCGAAGATAGAGTTTTTACGTCGAAATGAAAATAGTGTGCGTTGGAAAACGGATATTTTACATAGTTTTCGGTGATGCACTTAGTTCAATCGTGAATTATTAAAATTCTAATTTATATGGAATACGATGAATTATGCACAATACATATTTGATAAGTGCATATAGCATCAAAGTACTTTTCTCCCAACTCGATGATGATGATTGTTCGGCGTGTGGGTTGAACGCTAGAATATTATTTAAATGGAGGGTTTTTGGTGGTTGCAATTCTATTTGCAAAAAATTAATACCTCTCGAAAACAAAAGCTGCTCATTTGATAAGGGACCAACAACACTCATTCCCTTGCACGCTTTCACGCTCATTCATTCGCTTTTGCTCAGCGATATGATTGTTTTTGTTGCGGTGGTGAGATACTGGAAATTAATGTGGTTCTCAGATGTGTTTGGCATCGAAACGCTCGCACCGTATATGATGCACGTACTGATGAATGTTAAATTGTTAATGCCTAGCACAGAACAAAGGATACTATTTATCAACATTATTACAAGCGATTACGTTCATCACACAACACATTCACAACCCGAAATTGTAACTCTCTGTACGCGCGCTAGCTCA
This sequence comes from Sitodiplosis mosellana, assembly GCF_009176505.1. Taxonomy (NCBI): domain Eukaryota; kingdom Metazoa; phylum Arthropoda; class Insecta; order Diptera; family Cecidomyiidae; genus Sitodiplosis; species Sitodiplosis mosellana. Next base: position 2,396,952 of record NW_022601432.1, on the reverse strand, counting down.
CTCTCACATTGGTTCGGGTAAATTTGCATGCATTTTTAAAATGGTTCCTGTGTGTGTTTGTGTGTTTGCGTAGTTTGAACCGTTTAAAGTGTGCAATTCAAAATATTTGGGATATCAAGGGTACCGTATTGTGTGCGGAACAGAATAAAAGAAGAAAAATGACAGACGATTTGCGTATGAATTTGCGGCCCAAAATATGGAAATAAATGAGCGATGCCCGACAAGAGAATGCGAGAGAATGGGAGAGAGAGAGAGATCCTAGACGCAAGTCAACACCATTCAAATACCTAATTACAAACAATTAGTTAGCCCAGTAAAAAAAACACATTGAAACCTATTTGTGGATTTTGAATGAATGTGGTGATTGCGATATCGTGTGGCGCACAAATAATAATACGAATAACTACCAATTTACAGTACGCATAAATGTTAAGGACTTTTTTCTCTCGCTCTCTCTCACTCCGTTTCTTTTTTCTAGTTCTTCTTCTGAAGAAACACTTTTGTTACGCCACATAAACGGCAGCGCACATTTATCAATTCCGTACGATCGCAATCGTCTTGCCAATGATCTCGATACGATTGCGTATTTGGATTTATTCACAAAAATGAAATGGAAGAAAGCGGAGCAAATCAAATGGTAGAAAAGTCGAGTCGACACATACCTTGGATAAATTAATATTTATGAAACGAACCCTTTGATCTTGATCTATGATATTTTTGGCTATTGCAACCAAGTGTTTCGTTTCGCTTGAGTCTCAATGGTGACACATTTTACGACTTTACGTCTAATTTTGAAGTTCTTGCTGTTGTTTTTTCGGTTCGATCGTTGTTGTTGTTGTTGTCTTTTTCATTCCATCGTCATTACACACGGAGCAGACGACGCAATGCTGTCTTTGGATACTCAATTGGCAATGGCAAAATGGTGTATGTGTGATGATTTCGGCGACGGCACAAATTAACTTGAAAAATTTTCTATGCTTCGTCTCCCTCTCTTGGTTGACTGTAAATTTGTCACTTCAGACGACTACTGTTTCTCGATATATATATATATATTTTGAAGGATGTTTTCACATGCGACTTATATCTTTTCTCATCAACACAAACACGTTATCACTTATGCGTAACTGAAAAAAAGCGCACATCACTTCGGTTCGTCTAGCCAGTTTGGTTCGTCTGTATGAACAACGAATAATCGTAAATTTCAAACAAACAGTTGCACCACACACGCAAACACTCTCACTCTTATTCGCTTACAAAATATTGTTCGATCCGTGTAATTTTGCTGAATACGTACACTACGGCTTTGAATGATTTCAAAAGAAGAGCAAAAAAAATGCGCGCGACTATGAACAACTCAACGGTTGAGAATTTTTGAATTCTGCTTCGACTCGTTACGATCCGTGCACGGCGACGATTAAACGTTGTCTCACTCTCTGATCTTTTTTTTTATTTGCATTTCATTTTTTTCTACAATTTGATGCTTTTTTTTCTTTCGCTCTTTCTATCTATTCTTGCTAAGAACAATTTATGCGAACATTAAGAAAAAGCAGAAGAGGAAGAGATGAACAAAATAGGATGATCAAATCGTTTCCTAATGCAAACTGATATTTGATTGCTTAATTAAATTTTCTAGTTCTGCTGATGCTCCAGAATTAATTAAAAAGAGAGTCGGCAAACGGCAGCAGCAATTCCATGCAATGTAATTGAAATGATCTTGAACCTGTTTATTTACACAATTCGATAAAGATTTGCATCGGTTTGCATTGATGTGTGTGAGAGAGAGAATGAAGAGTGTTTTTAAGCCGTGTGATCAAAACAAAATATGCTTTTGTTTACAGAGATTATGTTGTTTAGTTTGTGTACTTTTTTGAAAATTAAGCAAATAGTTTAACGATGAGCTAATCGAATGTCGAACGAATGGATGGTCGATCTCGAAATTGTCGATTCCTCTAACACTGTGCTAGTTTATTATTTTTTTCTTCTATTTTTCTGTTATTCCATTTGAATTTCTTGCCACTGAGATTTCAATTTTGTTTTTTAACTTCATTAATTCATTTTCGAAACACGTTTACATGTGCAACTCATACACAATTCACTGCGCTTAAAGCATCTCACGCTCTTGCTCCTTCACTGGCTGTCTCTCTGTGTGTATATACCACAACCGTTCGTCACGAATGTTTGTAAACAACTGAATTTAGTTTAGTTACCGTCGTCGATTGTTAGCTGAGAGCGGTCTCTTCATAGGTTCTTTTTCTGCTTGGTGGTTGCTCTATACATTGTCTGTGTGCTGTCTGTTTTACGCACTGCTGCACGGTTGTTGTGTGTTGCGTTGCATGTGCCTATGGATGTATGAATGGAGTGTACGGTAGGGAAACGACGTGTGTTTCTTGTCGTCGTCGTCGTTGTTGTTGTCGTCATCGTGGTTCTCGTCCTGCAATTTTTTTTTTCTGAAGCACTTTGATGCTTGTACAAGAGAGGCGAAAATGCATTTTACCTTTTTTTTCTCAAATAGTGATGGCATTTTCGGTGGTGTATATGTGCTTTCGGGAAAGATGAAAGGACAACCTTGATGCTGAATGCTGATACTCTTATTCGGCTCTTGTGGTTGTCAATGAAGAAAAAGGGTGAATTGGCAAACAATATAGAATGTGTTGAAGTGACACTATTGAAAGCGACTATTTTGTGTCGAACAAGTGGTGTGTGCTGTGCAACTTTGTATCAAATGTGATCATCGAATTCGAAATGAATATAAGCACCGGTGTAATGAAACACTAGAATGGATTATGGTGTATGATTCGCCAAGGTATTTTTTTTTATCTCGTTTTTCTTTTCAAAAAGCACTAACATTATTCCATCGATCGCATCATGTGTAACAAATCTCGGCGGTATCGAGATCGAATAGCCAACATATATTAGACAGGGGGCCCAATTTTCACCCATTGATAGCGGCATTTTTTTCAAAGATCAAACGATGATCAAACACACACACACACACACACACACACACACGAGAGAAAGAAAAGATACACACATTAACAGATTATTACAAGAGTCTATCTGACAAAATAATGTCTATAATCTGGTCGAGATTTTTTTCTTTATCTAAGTTCTGAGGCTCAGCGCGCCATTCAGGAAAGGGAATCTATAAAGAAAAAGCAGAGACTTGTTTCGTATCAATTTTTTTGATCATCGTATGTGTGTGTGTTTTTTTTTATGTCATCAGAGATGACAACCGTGCACACACATGGACGAATTCGACAAGTCGATGAAAAGCCATCATCGAAGTAAATATTTATCTATTGTTTGAGCAAAGTCTATTGATGGCTCTCTTTCGTGTCGACTTTTTTTTTCTCTTCATTTCGGCAACGCTCAAGCAAACGTTTTGAATATACATATCGAACCGTATATTTAATGAGATAATAATAACAATGAAGTGCAGCATAAAATAAAATAATAAGGTAAAGAGACGAAGACGAAAAAAGAAAAAAAAATCTTTACACCATTTCCAGAAAAAGAAGTTTTTTTTATAGAAGAGAAAGAGATAACAAAGAAAGGAGAACGGCGTAATGATAATAATGATATTGCGGTAAAAGTACAAAGTGATTGTGCTAGGCGCGCGTAATGTCAATACATCATAGCAATGGACACGTTGCTGTTGCCGGTTGAAGGTTGATCTGCCAATGCAATGCAACGAAAGCACATCGTCGCATATGTGTTTCATTGGAAGAGTGAGAGACAGAAAGGAAGAAGTGTTTCACGGTTGCTCGGCCAAAATGAGCCAAATAGATAGAAAAAACAACAACAACAACAACAATAACAACACAACAACCCGAGAAAAAAAAAACAGAAAAATGAACATGTGAATTTGAAGCGAGAAACAAAAAAAGAGCGCACGAAGATAAACTGCCGAAATGAATAAACCAATGTTTTGGAAATGGTTCTTTTCACACACACATACTTGAAAAAGAGCCGAGAAAACGCAATTTGACTGCAATTCATGGTGCGTACACTCATGAAAAACGAGCCGACTCTCTGGCCGACCATTGAGGACACATAGATATCGCTTGCTTTTCACTTTTATTCTACTGCTCTCTACCTCGGATTCGTTCTTTATTTTCTCTTCTCCTTCTCTATCCTTTATGTTCATGATCCAAAACGATCCCTGTAATTACCTTTTTTTTTCTACCATGGCTTTTGTTTTGCTTCTGTACTCAACTTCCTTCATGCATAAATGGCATTTTTGGCGGTCATGCACACAGTGTCTCTCTCTCTTTCTCTCTATTCTCTTTCGCTTTGTCTCGAAAAATTTGAATTTCGGTTGAAAACCACCAAACACTACAATTGCATCTATAAGTGAATGCAGATTGAATGCATTACAATTGTGTCGCATTTCAATTTTCGATGCAATTGTAAGAAGATCGAAATGACCAACAAAACAAGAATGGGACGATGATTGATACGGATTCATTTTCCCACTCTTTGATTTTTTTTTCCTTTCAAATTCGTTTATTCATTCGTTCACGTTTGCCTTCAAATAGCACGCCTGGTGCGCACGGTATAAATGCGTTTACTATTCATCATTCGTAGCCCGACATTATGCATAACGATTTATAAAAGGAGGTGGGACTTAAAGTAACAACTAAAGCATAAAACACATCGTCTTATTATCTTATTCGTGCTTGGTGTTTTTAGTCGTTGTCTCTCTTCGTGTTGTTGTCGTCGTCGTCGTCGTCGTCGTCGTCGTTGTTGTCATCTTTAACTCTATCATCTGTTAACAGCCGTGGTGATATTTCATTTGGATGCAGGCAGGTTTTTGATTTACGTTCAACTCGTACACAATATTGAATTCAGTGTTTCAATATCAGTGTCACTGACTGAGGATAATATCGTCTCTCACTTTGAAAATCTTCTTTTCAATACTTATTGGAAACATCATCAATGGATCAACACCAACATTCAGACAAATGAATTCCATTCGCATCCATTCCACTGCACTCTCATTCTAATCGTAACACATAAAGTACCCCATTTAGCTTTTAATTCATAATCGGATCATGACGTAATAACACTCTTCACAACCGAATTTTTCATTCTTCTGATCCGCTGAATCGTAAGCATCTTGGAATATGGATCGATATTTCTTCTCGAATAGCAGTTACAATTCTGAGACACTTTAATTCCTTTAAATGAGTCTCAAACTATGACAAACATTTCAAGACGCTATTTATATGCTTTCAACCAAAATTTCTAAGTATCGCTTAACACTTCTGCACGAAAAACACCCTTGTTTTCATTTGTTGAAACATATTTCAGTTGATTACTTGGACACTTTTTTGCACATCGATTCCACAGTGGGGACACAACTTGAGATGAAAGTATTGCAGCAAGTATCCTTGCTAGGTTCTGCAAAGTATGCGTTCGGTTATCGGTTAATTTTATTAACGCAGTTTACTTTTTTGCTTATCGAAGTTTTGTAAAGTTATTTGAATCAATATCTCGACCACTAATGCCTTATTATTTACAGTTAATACGTAGCCAGCGTAAAATTAAACAACTCACCTAAACATATCAACCCCAAGAATCTGCTTCACTTCACTTCATTGTTTACAATCACTTTTTGATAACAAAAATTTACGATTTCGTTTGATTGTTGTTTCAAATGGCTACAAAATATCGAAACATTCCTCCATTGTAAATTCTTTATTTTCAAAGAACATCAGATGACATGTGGATTGAGTAGCAGTATGAATTTGTTATGGTGTCCAATTCAATACTGTACAAACACAGGGAAGAATGGTTGAGATTTTTGGTACAATAGATTTTTTTCGTAAAAATAATCCAAAATTAAGATATCTAAGGCAAAATTCATTTTTTCAGACAAAATTTGTATTTGTACCAAAAATCTCAACCATTTTTCCCTGTGTGTACTTATTCTCATAAAATGACTTCATCTAGCTCAACTAATTGACCATTAAGCATCCTTGGTAATAGGAGATCGGTTTTAAATCGGATCCAAAATTTCAAAATTCATCTTGCAAAAACAATTACCCTCACTTAGGATTTTCCATCTTGCCATCACCTGTTTATTAAGTTTATTTGTCTTATCAGCAATTCGAATGTTCTGAAACAATAGTTTTCTAAAGAATTTTTTGCAAAAAATCGTAACACGATGAAAATGAGACAGAATATCCCTATTGATGTTGAAAAAATTGCATCTCATTTTCATCATGCTACGTTGATCCACTACATAGAATTTCTACGAAATCGGAGTTCCAAAAACAGCAATACGAAAACCAATCATGAACGATTTTTCTTCAAATGTTGCGTTCATTTTTCATTATTTGCGAACAAATCCGCTTGATTATTGATTGCAAAGGGGGAGAAACATGTTTCATTCGAAAATCAGAAATTTTCCTTTGATATTTCATCAAAATGTTACGTGCATAGTTTTTTTTTAAATGGTTTGATTTGTTCAAAATGTGTCTATTCGTGAGTATTTTAAAGATCATTCCGTTGATCCTTCAGAACTCATATTATAAACGCTTGAGCATCTTTTCGAATAAGCAACACCCTTTGATTAGGTAATATCTTTGAATATGCTTTAAGGCATATTTCACATCATCGTAAATATGTTGTTCGAGATGAATGTGTTGATTTTACCCGTCTTAGGAAATGTCGTGAGTCAGCCATCTATTGGCTTTTATTCTAACTACAATCGAAGTGAGCAAACAGACGTTACTCTGCAAAGCACCGCTTGACAAAGCTGCTTGTAAAAAATTTATTCCTAGTTCTAGAAAGCTCGGGAACAATAAAAAAATATCTCAAGATCATCAAGTGTTGGGTTAGGAAATGTGGGATATGTTTTGAGAAAAAGCAAATATGTGTGGACAATGATTGAAAATGGGTTTATACCTAAGGAATATTGTAAATGATGAGATGCTGTGATCGTTCACTTTTTTACTAGCGGCAAACCACTTAGGCATCTTTTCTACGTGCATTAACCCCATTGTAAGACATTGATTTGGTACTAAAAATGTATATCATTTACGTCATGGCCACCAAAGCAGCAATTACACAATCTAATTGCTTTTTCAGATTGAATAAATATACCACTGAAAATTGCAGTAACAAATTAAAAACTCTAAGTTAAGTAAATAAAAATCATTGTTTTGAGATGGTTTTGCCAATGGGTAAATGCCTATGACGACGTAATTACATGACCCGAAAAAATACTCACTGTTTTGCTGGTCATATAACCAGTTCATTATACTTTTAAAGGCAATGCAAATGAAGTGAAGTCTCAGTTTTCGAATAAATATATCAAACTGAAATGGAACCAAGAAACATTCAGACAGGGTTTAAATGAAGAAAAAAAAATGATTCAAGTCGAGCAGATGGATTCGATGGATATTTCTTCATTTTCTAAATTTTACGAGATTACAAAATCTAATGTCGCATCAAGTTAATGATAGTAAACAATAGTTTAAAAAAAATAAATATCAATAAAAAAAAAGAATTGAATTCATTCTCATTTAATATGTTTTGTTTATGCACTTTTACATGTTTCGCATGTATTTTGCATGTATACTCTGTGTGAGAATTTCGTGTATTGATGTAGAAAAATCACATTTAGGTATAAGTTTAGCGTTTGAATTAAAAGAATCAATGGATACGCTGCAAAAGCGGTTCAGACATTGTTTTCTTATTCATTTCTATCCATAGACGACAATTCGGTGAAAACCACGTCAAAAATTCGCAACTATTTTATTATTAATTGTTTTCTTCTCTGTTGTGTCCAAATTCTCATTATGAATTTGTTCCATATTTTTGTTGTGTTTTCTTTTAATTTTTCATTTGTCTTGACATTATTGTGTAAATATCATTGTTCCAATTTCCCCGAAAAAAAATAATGGATCAATTAATTGTTTCGTTCTTGTCTTTTGCTGCGCAGCCTTTGTACAGTCAGCGGAAGAATAGTCGGTAAAATAGATAAATTAGCTAGAATAGATAAGTGTTTTTTGTTTTGTTTGTTGTTGTTGTTACGATGACAAATGAACAAACAGAATAACGTTCAAGGGACGATAAAACAGATAAAACAAATGAAAAAATGTAGAGGAAAAAGAGAGCTCCGAATTCGATCAATCGCCAATCCCAGCAATGTATGTGATTCACTCGAACTCGAGAATTTTCTTGTGATAGAACAACATGTATCTGAAAGATCAAGAGAAAAAAAAACAAGATGAATAACATTGAAATGTGGATCGCAATGTTTGGCCAAATGAATGTGATAAAATGTTCGGCAACTCACCCTTCGCTATCTAATACTTGTTTTAGTGTAGCCAACGTAATAATATGATCATCACATTTAACCCAGACATCTTTGTGATGCCGAACATAGGCGGTGTAGTGACCAATATCGAGTGATCCAATGTGATTTATGACGGCATACAGTGAGTATCGGCAATCACCGCTGCGATCGTCAATGCGTTGCGCCATAAACGGTGTCATATCCAATTCGGACGGAAATGAAATAAACGTTGAAATTTTCTTATTCACTGAACTGGAATGTTCGAAACGTTTCAAATGGAAACTGGCCACAATTGGCAGCGTACGCATTGACAATTGTTTCGTTGATTCTTGATACGTTTTGCATGAGGAGCATTTAATTTTGGCGCTTGAACCGAGATGTTCGGCGCGTGTAAAACGTTCAAGGCAGTCAATTAACGATTTTGGTGGGCCACAACCCTGTTGTACTTCGCCCAAATCAAGCGATATATCCCAGAATGGATCGATCGTTGTCGATACACCCTGACACGATTGACACACCACATCACTCTGTAATCGTCCCGTAAATATTTGATCGATAATGCAACTACATTTGGTCGGATTGTTCGTTGCCAATCCGTCACGTTTGTCTTTCTCTTTTTCACTGGCAGTCTGTGCATTTTTACAATGATGATGCAATATATCGAGTGTGGCGATAAAAAATTCATGGGCATCTTGTTGCTCATAGCCGGCTAAATGTCGTGCATGATTCCAAATTAAATGTAACAAACGATGCAACGAAATCGGACCTTTGGCGCCCGAATAAAATTCCTGAAATAGACGCGATATTTCGCATACCAAACATCTGGCCGACATTTTTGGTGAGCACTCATGCCGTTCCGATATAAAATAACGATGAAGTAATGGTGTATGAATAAGCGCTTGAAAAATGCAGTTCATGAAACAGGTGGAGCCCAAATTCAGTAAGCCACGCAAACCGATCGTTGTCAATGAGCTCATGTATCGCCGTCGTGGATACTGAAGTAATGCATCGATGCTATTGCTAGTTGTTGTCCATGGTCGCCATGAAATGCTTTTATTTAAACTCCTATTCGAATGCGAAAGAAATGTTTTTGAAAAACAAATAGAGTCAGCACATTGCGAGAGAAGTAGGCGAAATTGACGAAAACATCTCATATTTTACCTGGCTTCTTTTCGTAAGTGTTTCTCTGCCATTGCATAACATTCGGGATCGTAAACAAAGTCACGGCACGCATGACAATAGATCATACCAAAGCCTAGTTCAAGTGCAATATTGTGTCGTTTTGTTTCCAAGTGTTCCATTATGTGTGGGCCTCTGCATCCAAAGTGTATACAGTGCAGACAGGAATAGAGCTGCGGTCCAGAGCTACCGCATGTGTAACATAAACATGATAATGCCTAAAACGAAATTACATTGTACATTGACGTTAAAGTGATACACAGTTCGAAATGCAGCAAGTAAATAAGCCAGGGCACAATAAATGTAGACTTGATTCGATTGGGCTCATTTTTACGAATTGCGAGTTATGAGATGTGACTCCGAATTTTAACTTTTCACATCGCACATAATCTCAGTCAGCCAAGAGTACGCCACCATACAAATAAAGTTGGATATTGCAAAGATCGTACTCACCTTTTGTCGTCGCGCCTCTTGCGATACGCACGTACTGAATATTCCATGGATGACATTGAAAGCAGTTGGTCCAAATTCTTTAAAGTACTCGCTAAAATGTTCGCATGAAGCGTTCATAATTTATGTATCTTATGCTTGCCTCCTTGATTCTGTCGTTTATCTAGTATCAATTTCAGTCGATGTGATTCTCTTGGATCTAATGAATTGTGTTGTTTGCAATCAGTGCCTTGTCGTTCATTCGATTCACCTTGTGGTCCGTAATTTTTTTTTAAATAAAAGAAAAACAATGTGAGGATTTCGATCCCTCGAAAATAACACGTTCAGTCGATCGAGTCCGATTCTGGTGGCGTTTTTCTTTTCTCTTGTGTTTTTTTTCTCGTCGTCGTCCCGAAGTTCTTCTTCTTGTGTCGGAGAAAAAAAGGTTCTACTCATTCGTCCCTTTTGATAGACAACACACACATACAATCATTTACACACTGTTTTTTTTTTCAATTTAGTTTCCGTCGACGCAAAAAATTGCTCTCGCTTTTTTTTCTCTTCGTTCATATGTATATATGAAAATGCACACAGAAACGAAGAAAAAATTATGTACTCCGTTGAACTTCGATGGTGGAATGAAATATACACAATTGATTTTCTTTCTCTTCTCTACAGTTCTCGTCTGTGTTCTTCTGCGGTCTGCTGTTAATGGTACTGCTCGTTTTTATTCTCTCTCTCTCTCTCTCTCTCTCTCTCTCTCTCTTTCTCCTTCTCTCTTTTCTTTCCTGTCTTTCTTTCGTTTTCACTGCTTAGCTCTCTTGTGGCTCTGATGTCTTCACGCGAGACAAAAGTGAGTGAGCGTGAACGCAGTCCGAAATATTGACAGATGAAAATTCAAACAACCGAACGTATACAGAGAAAGAGAGTGAGAGAAAAAGAAACACACTCAATTTCAAAAAACACACAACATCCATTGAAAATTCACGCATTCAACACTGTACTGTGTTCCGTTGCGTGTGTGTGTGTGTGTGTGTGTGTGTTGTACGAGTCAAGTTTGTGTGTGCATACTACATTGAATCAGCGGCCACTCAGCTGTTTTGTAAAACGCGTTGTGTGCCTCTTGCACACGATTCTGACAATTCGGTTTGCCGTATGCATGTGTATTGGTGTACACAGGCACTTGGTGTCGCGACTTCGATCTGTATGATACGTCACAGGCATACAACGCCACATACAACGTTTCGGCATTTATATCGTTTGTATTTCAATACACACGCACATTTTGACCACAAACGAAACGATCGGTTTGTGGTGCGTTTCGTGAGAGCTGTCAATTGCCGTCGAGTTGAATGCGAAGAACAAGAAGAAGAACGACAAAATGTCGACATACCCAACGCATTTCAATGCGTTCCGTTTACGCGTTAGAAAATCAATTCAATGTTTACATTTTTCATCGGGCGTTTGCATCTCTGGTGATAATTTATTTAATGAATATTCTAGCCATGGATTTGATGGGTTTCATGAATTATAATGCACTTTATGCATGGCATATCATTGGCTGAGGGTAACACTTAAACATGGAAGCTTTACATATTTCCGGCATAGATTTTATGACCTTTAAATTATTCATATGTAGTTGGGATCTATATGCAGAACGATTCGTGTCCACTCACGGTTCGATTGACGCTGATTGACATGAGCGCTCATTGCAGCGGCATTTAAACATTAACATTTCAAATGCAATTAAATTGCAATTGAAAATTTTATTAGCGCAAAATGTTAGTCATCAGAGAAGAGCTGAAGTGGCATCGATTTTTCTGAAATGGTGCACATCGGGGCATGTATTATCCACTTCGAGTCAGTATTTTTGCTTGAAAAGTAAAAAAAAAAAACAAAGATGCTGAATTTGTAATTAAAATGACCAGAAAATGTGTCTCAATCTATCACTAATCTAGAAAAAAAAAACCCTGGCCATTGCCATGGACTTGATAGATTTTATTTCCCAATATTCAAAGCATTTTCGCAGCAACATTGAATCAATTAACAAAACGTAAACACAGTTTGACAATATGATTTGTGACAGAAATTTGCCGAACATTTGACATTTCTATAGTGCTGTGCTATTCTCCTGCATTTTGGATGTTCGAATTTGCAACTCATAATTTGGTATATATGTATACCTATCTACCTAGGCCAATACATGCAACATAACCTCAAAGTTTGATGTTCGAAACGACCGAAAGCAGCTGATCGAAAATGTCAAGCGAGATGTGAAAATGTTTACGAATCAGAATTGGCCATTCGAAAATTGAATGAATTGTGCATCAATGAATGCCCGAATGCAATGAAAATCAAATGCTAAACACATCCGTCGTTCGGAACAGTGTGGATTTTTTTGGAATTTCAATGAAAACTGGCAATTGTCATTCAGTAAATTGCACAACAAATTGGACTTGCGTCAACCATTCATTCTCCATATTCGAATTTCATTCGGGCTTGTTTTTTTCTTTTGGTTTTTTCCTGTATGTCACTTTTTTTTTTTGTTCGTTCTCGTTTTTATTCACTGTAGGTTGTTGAATTTTTTTTTTCCTCTCTTCGCTTTGCTTCTTGTATACACACGATAGAAAGAAGAGTCATGACCAAAGTGAAAAGCTATGTGCTGCGTTAGTATGCACTTCACATAGCGACTGTAACAGCCTAGTGTCAAACAGAAAAATAAAAATTCAATAAATATTTGAAATAACTTGAGAGCGTTTGCGGATAAATTGTGTGGCATTGGACAGTAAGTAGAAGACAAATAATATTTTGAGGAATTTTTTCTTTGATTGGGCAATTTTTTTTTTCGTTTCGTTTTGTGTGTGGTAAATTTATGGGAATTAAGAAAATTCGTTGGAAAAAAAATATCAATTTTGTTTTAAAACCAACGTTGTTGCTGATAATTGTGGCAATGTTTCATTGGATATCGTGTCGTTTTGGATACGGGCTGGACGTTTTCGAAGCAAACGGTGTTCGGGCTTCATTTTTTTTTTTTGCTTCTTTCTTTCTCTCGCTCTTTCCTTCGTTGCTCATTTAATTTTCATTGTTTTTATTTTCGTGTCGATTTTTCTACTTTGAACACAGCAGCAGCAGCAGTAGCAGCAGCAGCGACAACAACAAAAAAATGCTGCCTGCAAATAACTCTACTCTATGTGCTGGCTGTGGTAGTTTTTTTTTTCGAATATACTTTTTTTTTCTCGCTATATTCTTCTACACTTTTTGTTCAGTTCGAAGTTTGTGTTGCGTTGTGTTAGTTCGGTTGCTATATGCCGCGCCACGGCTTGTCGAATTGCTGCTGCGCTAGTATTGGTGCGTTTGAAATGTGAACGAACATTCGATTGCAAAAGCTGCATTGTGTTGCGAGTGTGCAAGACCGGGATAGGTATACAAAACAAAAAAAAACAACGAAGCAGTCACAGTACAATTGTGTGTATCGGTACGTTGTACACGGGCGTACGGTAGCGTCTTGGTAGTGGTAAGGTATACCATTTTCAGATTGGCATTGTGAGTTTGTCTTCGAAATTTCATCTGAAACATTCAGACATTTTTGTTTGTCGTCCGACCGATTTCTTTGAATTCGATGCTCAACTGATCCCAACCACACACACACACACACGCACACAAAAGAAGGATTCCATTTCGCCGTTTTCAATCAATCTCCAATTCCAAAGAGTGAATTTTAATTTGCCGTCAAAATTTTCGTGTATTTCTTCAGTGTTTTAAGAAAAGAAAACAGCGTCTTGAAAATGGTTTAAGTGGTCAGTTAGAACGGGTGAACACACAGAAACCTGCAAACTATCTAGCAAACATCGAATTCGAGTGAGATCTCAAACAAACACACCGTTTGTTCAAATCATCTTCTATTAGTATTGTGTAAGGCTGGTGTGCATACATAGATTTGTTTTTTTTTTCGTTTTCGTTATATATATATATATATATATATATATATATATATGCATTATTGTTTTTTTTCTTCTGTTTCTGTTGTTGTTGATTAATTTCCCATCGTTCATTTGACTATTTCTTTACGACGGGCTTCGATAGAGCTAACACTGCGTGCATTGCAATTTATGTGCGAATACTTGAACGAGGAAAAAAAAACTCACTAGTTTAGAAAAAAAAAGATGCGATGTAAAATCTTGAAATATTGATACGTTGATGACTGTCAAATAGTACACAAGGGAACACAAAATAAAACGAACAGACAGTTTCGTTGCGAATGACAACTACGTTCACTTGACAGAAGAGCTAGAAAAGAGAGAAAAAAGCGCGATACAAGCAGAAAGAGTGTGTGATTGAGAAATAGCGCCAAACAAAACGTGTCATATATATATATATACAAAAATCATAAAACAATTGAGTTTGTATGAAAAAAAAAACGAAGAACAAACCGTAGTTTGAGCGTAGAAAAAGAAGAACAGCAGAAAAAAATGGATAGCGAAAGTAGTCATAGCAATTCGACGTTGGAACGAAAAAACCCACGTCGAAATCGACGACTTCAAAGCAGCAATTCAAATGAGAGCGATTCGAGTGCGAGTTTAATGCAAGTGGATTTTGATGCCCTAAAAAATGATACGGCTTCCATTGCAAATGTAGACAGTTCGAAAGAGGATCCGTTATCACTGCCATCAATGGACGAAACACAAGCTCAAACGCAAAACAATAATGATGACGAAGATGATGAAAAAAGTCCCGCAAACTGTTTACAAAATCGAAGCGATACCGACAATGAAAATGCAGAAAATGCTGAAAACAATGTTGTGAATAATGTTAGTAAAATAAAGTTAGTGCCATTGGAAAAATTGTTGTCGTATACGCATACAACAAATTCAAATTCACAGTGTCAATCGGTCGAAATAAGTTCAGATTCAAGTGATCAGCCACTCGCTGATATCATCAAGACAAATAACAAGCCAGGTCCAAAGAGACGATTTTCAAAGAAGCGTCGCAAACCAAGTTGTATTGACATTAGTTCGAATGAGTCGGACAGCGATGATGCCGGTACAATGGTGCGACAAAAGCCAAAGCACAAATCAAAAGTACACCGTTCACACCAAGAAATCCTTTCGGTTAAAGTTCGATTAAATAAACTGCCATCCAATTTGGAACCGCTTCTCAAACAGTACAATCTTATCGAAATTCGTGATCGAGACCAAAATGTCATTGTATCACGTGAAAAAACACATCGAAACACTGAGGTACACATAAATCTAACCAATTTTCATTCTCTAAATGTTTCAACTAAAAAAAAAAGAAATTGTTTTCTTCTGCGAGAGACGAGATTTATTCAATTGCCAGTTGCCCATTCAAATCCATTTTATTTCCATTTCGTGTCCAGTTATTTACTTCTTTTTTTTTCATGTTGATTTAAACCGGAATCGATTTGTTTCGTTATATCCTTATAGAAACAATCGAAATCGAAATCAAGCACAAAGCGCTTATTAAGTGATGGAAGTAGTGATGCAACCGATGACAGTGTTGTCAAGTTGAAAAGAAATCAAGCCAAAAAACAGGTAACAGATTGATGCAATTTGAGAAAGGAAGAGAGAGAGAGAGAGAGAGAGAAAACGAATGACAAGATTTCCTTCGTTTGAATACAATCAATTGTGAATACACAATCTGATGTTTTGTTGAGATTAATCCAAAAACAAACCTTCAATCAATCCAACTATTGTTCGTTGTTCTAGAAACTAAGTGACAACTGTGAACCGACCACTTCGAAGCGCTCAAGACAATCTGTCAAACAGAATAAGAGATCAGATCGCATAAAGAAACAAAAACCATTGCGCTACAATATTTCCTCTGAAAGCGACAACCAAAACGACATCAACGACACCGACGACTCAGTAAGCATACACCGATTTTCAATATAAACACAATGCATTCATTTTTGAATAGAAACTAATACATACACACAATTTCGTGCATTCAAACAAACCGAACGTGTTAGAGCCCCAACAAATCGAATCCAATCGAAACACCAGTAGTGTGACATTCAAAAAAAAAAATCCGGTCATTTTCTATAACCAACGATCCGAATTTTGTGAATACGATACCGTTTTATTTCAGCGTCGCACTTTTTCTTTCGATGCAAAGCACGTGCCAATCCATTCCATCGAGCACATGTTAGCGACAATCAAGCCATTGTTTTGTTCAAATTGGTTTTTTTGTTTGTTTTGAATAAAAAGAGAAATCTGTGTTGAGTTCATTAGTTCTAATTGATTTTTTTTTCTGGAATGATTTTGACTGATTCAATAGGTTGAGAACAACAAGAGGAAAATGCGGAAAAAGAATGTGCCGAAATCATCGACCGATGTCACCGATTCGAACGGTGCATCCAATTCAGAAGATGAAATTGAAGAGAGTAAAAGTAACGAAAGCGAAGAGGACATCCGAATGAAGCGAAAACGTCAAGTGGCCGTCAAGAAGAGCAGCAATGATGATGATGATGACGATGAAGATTATCCCAAACCGTAAGTTATTATTATGAACAATGGCTGAATCGATTTTTGAAATTAATTGGATAAAGAAACGGAGAAAAAATTTAACGATTTCATGGAAATGTGGTTAACTTTTGAATCAACAAAAAAATATACGAAAAAGTTACACTGCAAACGACAATGTGTAAACGATTTGATTCTTTTGAAATAGTGCGAAACACAGACGTCGCAAGCGAATCAGAAAGAATTCGAGCAGCAGTGACGATGATGGGGAGATGGGTACGCCAAAGAAACATGGCCGAAAAAATATCCGCAAGGTGATACGAAGTGCCGATTTGGAGGTGGAAACAAAAGAGGCTGCCAAACGTGAGGCCGAACGCAAGAAGCGTATCGAAGAACGGCAAAAATTGGTAAATAATGACACCGATAAAGAGTTTAAGTAATGTGTTCTATAAATTTTTCACTGATTCGATTTCGAAAAATTTTAGTACAACGAAATGTACGATAACAAACTGGAGGAGATAAGTGAGCTTGACAAATTGGTATTGGATTTTGATCCCGAAACAAAGGAGGAATTGATTTCGGTGGATAGAAAACTAGTGAAAAAGCTGAAACCGCATCAAGGGCAAGGTGTTAAGTTCATGTGGGATGCATGCTTCGAATCGATTGAGAAGATCAACGAAAACCATGGTGGCGGTTGCATTTTGGCCCATTGCATGGGTCTTGGTTAGTTTGAAATCATATTCTATTTACCATACTCTACATTGCAAAATATCACCCGCATGAAAATAAATGGTTATCAAATGATTTTGCATTGTAATTACAGGTAAAACGTTACAAGTCGTTGCGTTAGTGCATACACTATTGACGAACAGTGAGGAAACGGGCGTGGAGAAGGTATTGATCATATGCCCAGTGAGCACGGTTCTGAATTGGGTGAACGAATTTAAAATTTGGCTACGCCATTGTGGCCACAATCGAAACATTGAAATTTTTGAAATTTCCAAGTAAGCATCGAGACCGCGTGAATGTTCCATCAAAATGATGCACAAATGTCTAATTCATTGTCTCTCTTCCCTCCCTCTCCCTCTACCTGGATTTTAGATACAAACAAAATTTGGAACGGGCAAATCGAATCAATGAATGGCACAAAGAGGGCGGTGTACTTATTTTGGGCTATGATATGTTCCGAAATTTGTCGAGCGAAAGTACACGGATTCGAAAAAAGCAACGGGACATCTTTCAAGAGAGTTTAGTGGATCCAGGACCCGATTTGGTCGTATGCGACGAAGGTCATTTATTGAAAAATTCCAAAACATCGCTGAGCAAGGCCGTCAATCGAATTCGTTCGTTGCGTCGCATCGTTCTGACCGGTACCCCACTTCAAAACAATCTCAATGAATACTATTGTATGGTGCAATTTGTGAAACCGAATTTACTTGGAAAATACAATGAGTATTTGAATCGTTTTGTGAATCCAATCACAAACGGCCAATACACCGACTCAACGCCCTTTGATATTCAGATGATGAAGCGCCGGTCGCACATTCTTCACAAATTGCTCGATGGTTGCGTACAACGTCGAGACTATTCCGTGCTCGCACCATTCCTACCGCCTAAACAAGAGTACGTGCTTTACATTCGAATGACCAAACTTCAGGTTGATCTATACAAGGTAAGAGCGCCATTTAAACCACGACTGGTTTTTATTCCGTAAGACAAAGACTAATTGATTGTACCCGAAAAAAAAAAATAAATTGCAGTATTACATGGCCAACAGACCGGCTCAAAGCGAATTTGGCAAGACACGGTCATCAATTTTGTTCCAAGATTTCCAGAATTTGCAACGAATCTGGACACATCCTCGTGTACTGCGATACAATAGTGATCGTTACGAGCAAATGGCACAAAAGAAAAGGTTTATGGCAAGTGATGATGAAGAAGAAGAAGGTTCGCTCAAAGATTTCATCGATGACGAAGACGATGAAGATGATTCCGAAATGGAAAACAGCGCATCGGACAGCTCATCATCATCAAATGGGTCATCAGTGCAATCGGTTCACTCAGACAAACCATCAAACAGCAAAAAGTCACAGGCACAGGCACAGGCACGCCGAACCAGAGCCAATGCCAGAGATTGTTAGTGAAGATTTCCCATCACAAGTTGAATATTAGAACAGAGTACACAATTTTACAATCGAATCGTTCTTTTCCCCCCTCCCCCCATTTTTTCATTAGTCGATCCGGAGCCAATTGAGCCGATAAAGGAAGAGAATCCAACCGAATGGTGGATGCCATTGTGCCCTGAGGAGGAATTGAATAATATCGAATACTCCGGCAAATTGATGCTGTTATTCTCGATATTGGCTGAATGTGAGGCATGCGGTGATAAATTGCTAGTGTTCTCGCAGAGTCTCTTTTCGCTCGACGTCATCGAACACTTTTTGGCGATGATCGACGAAAACACACAAAACCCCAATCCCGATGCCAAACTGGGCGGCTTTACCGGCAGCTGGGCACGTGGTCTTGATTACTTCCGTTTGGATGGTTCAACAAATATCGAAACACGGAATGCCAACTGCATCAGTTTCAACAGTGAGGAAAACTCAAAAGCAAGGTGAGTACAAAATACAGCTCTTTTTTGATGAAAATCATTTTCGAATTTGTTTTCGCCAATCTCTAATTTTATCTGCAGACTCTTTTTGATTTCGACACGAGCTGGTGGCTTGGGTATCAATTTAGTGGCAGCGAATCGAGTTATTATCTTCGACGCTTCATGGAATCCATCTCATGATGTAAGGAATCGAATCTTTTCCATTTTGGTCTTTTTTTTTAATCGCATTTTCCATTTATTTTTCACCCAATGTCGCAAGCTCTTAGGGTTCGTTCTAATCTTGATATTGTTCCATTTCTTAGATTCAAAGTATTTTCCGTGTATACCGTTTCGGTCAGAAGAAACCGTGTTACATTTACCGTTTCATTGCGCTCGGCACAATGGAAGAGAAGATCTACGAGAGACAAGTGACCAAATTGGCAATTTCGAAGCGTGTCATCGATGAGCATCAAATCGATCGACATTACAAAGAGAACGATTTGAATGAGTTGTACAACATTGAAAATATTGATCCAGAAGGTGATCCAATACGGCCTAAACTGCCTAAAGATCGATTGTTCGCCGAACAGCTTCACAAGTATCCTGATCGAATTTGGAAGTTCCACGAGCACGACTCACTGCTAGAAAATAAATCGGAAGAAACGCTGTCGAAAGAGGAAATCGAAGCGGCGTGGAAGGAGTTTGAAGAAGAAAAGAATCGACCAACTGTTCAACAACAGAGCTTCGTTGGATATCCAGCGTATCAAAGAGGTAGGTTTTTTTTTTCTCTCCACCGAACGATCAACTCAAGAAGATTAGATACTTAAATAGAAATTTGGCGATTTTGCAGCACCAGGCGCTGGACCAGTTACATCAAACAATATATTCGGCTTTCGTACGGATATTCTTTTACAATTGCTTAATATAAAAGCACGCCGTACCTATCCAGGCACCTCAAATATTTCGGATATAGTTCCTATGCTACTGAAACACTTGTATGAAACGATGGAAAAGAATGACACATCGGTAAGTAGCGTTAGAGCAATATTGAGCTAAGGATGAATTAGCCTTCACAATTCTCAACAATATTTTTCAATTGAATTTGTCTATTGTTGTTTCTGTAGTTTTATCAAGAGCTGCTTTTCATCCAGCAAACTGAAATGGCGGCACCGTCTCAAGGTAATAACGAAATGGTTTTGAAAACCGAAAATATAAATATTGAAGGGCAGAAAAAAATATTAAAATATTTCTTTTTAATTTGAAGGGAGCTATTTAACACCAGCTGGTCACATAATGCCAGCCTACAGCGGACGAGGCAGACCTCCACTAAATCCACAAAACAGTACCGTTGTAAGTGATTTGTCCACGTTTTTGTTTTAATTCTTCACAACTCTACCTTGATTGGATAGATCGATGATGAAATGAAGACCTTTTACTAACAAAAAGTGTGTGTTCTTTTCATTTCTCTTCTGAACAGCATATGCAACAGCAGCATTTGATTCAGCAGGCACAAAATAGACTAATGAACATAAACAATGGTAATCCACGATTGCCAGCACCTCGCGTAGAACCGCAAGTAATCGAAATTGATTAAACGAGCTTCGAGCCGAAGAAGCTGAATAACCGATGACAACAACAACAACAACAACAGCAACCCGTTTAACCGCCAGGCTTAAATTTGCCAGTGCAAATTGAAATTTGGATCTAAAATCGATCTCTTTTGTTTTTACTTTGGCTTTCAATTGAAAACAATACATTTTTCGTTCTGTTGACACACAAGCCAACACATGAAACATAACTTTGAATCAAAAACCATACGAAAAGAAAAAGAAAACAGAAAATCCTTGGAATATTTGTATTTATTATTAGAACCCACAAATCCGTGTCGAATGTTGATTAAACACAATTTTGTGTTATACGTAACACAACATCCGAATTACGGTCAGTGCTAACCAATCCGTAATACTCTTCCGAAACCACTTCATTCTTGAGACAACGTCATTTCATCCAAAAAAAAACATCGTGGCCACTTGACTCATATTCGATGACACATTCGCAACGGATCCCATTCAAAACCAATTAATTATATAAACATAAAATGTGTACTCTTTCAATTGTTTCATTGAGTTCGGAGAAAAAAGTACGTGTTGGTGCCGGCCCGAAATTGCGATTGATTGATTTCCTCTCAATAATAAAAAAAACAAAGAAAAAAAAATTCAGTACAGGAAATTTTAAGATAGTTTATGTCTTCGCAAAAAAAAAATTAACGTCCTCATACAAGGAATCATTTTCAGCGAAGATTTGTGATACGTAAATGGAAGAGAAATCAATAAAAGAGAAAAAAAAAATGAACAAACAAACGAGAAAAAAACGGTACTGAGAAACTTATATGAATAAGAGAAGCCCGGAAAAGACACATTTAAAAAAATTCAACAATTCAAAAAACTAGCACATGAAGAAGAAAAAAAATACCCAGATATATACAAATATCGAAACATTGAGCCCAAAATAAAATTTAAATTATTACATTTGAAATAGGTTTAACTTATGTTAAAATGCAAGTTTAGCTCATCCAATTCTCTTTTTTTTTTATTGGTTTTTTAAGCAAATTTAATTCCAACATTCTTTCACTCAATACAACATATTTGTTTGCAGCAAAATGTTTTATTCCATAACAGAATCATCTTGATTTTTCTTTTTTTTTCTATCAAATTTCACAGCATAATATGATTTATACCGAAAATTCATTACACAAAAAAAACAAAAATCTTGAGAAACGAAAAAAAAAGATAATGAAAATAAATACATTGGTGGGTATCATCAGTAAATCAGAAGAATAGATGGTTTTAATTGTAGCAATTGTGTTCATATTGAATGTAGTTGCGCAGTGTCAACTTCAATCGATTTCAGGAACAACAGTCAATTGTCAGGTTTCAATTCGGAACAACGGCCAATTCTAGCATCAATTGTCAAAAGGATTGCAAGAGGTAGGTTCAATGTGGCAATGATGAAAGATATTTTCTGAGTCTTAACTTGGAAACATATCAATTTCCCTTTGTAAGCTGGTTTCTGTACGGACGTAATCACTCTTTATCTGTCATTTTGTGTGATTTCTCAAAAACTGGGATGTCAACGCCAATTTAGCGATTGGCTGCATAAAACAAAGAAAAAGTTCAGAGTTACTGTAAGTACCTTCGTAATGATGTCAATATCAATCATATTACTCAAGTAATTAGGTACCAATCAAATTTCTAATACTAAAATTTAGTACGATTTTCGGGAAATTTAGTAGGGGAAGGTGGGGAAATTCGGAACGTGGGGAAATTCGGAACACCGCCAAATTTCGCCGCAAATGAATAGTTTGGGACATGTGAACAACTGTCATCGTTTTCTCTAAACAAAACCTCATATTTCCATTAGCACTTGACGAGTGTGTACGTGCGTCATCGACATGAAATCAAGTCATGAAAATTTAATATTGAGAA
>NW_022601432.1:2336969-2374379 GCF_009176505.1 Sitodiplosis mosellana | reverse complement strand
GTTCATCGACTAAAATTGAATTCCTACCGAAATAGCGGAGCTACGAAACAATCGAAAATTCGGGAACAATTCACCAAATTCAACTTCATATTAATTTCCGCAAATGTAGGGGAAGGTGGGGAAATTCGGAACGTGGGGAAATTCGGAACACCGCCAAATTTCGCCGCAAATGAATAGTTTGGGACATGTGAACAACTGTCATCGTTTTCTCTAAACAAAACCTCATATTTCCATTAGCACTTGACGAGTGTGTACGTGCGTCATCGACATGAAATCAAGTCATGAAAATTTAATATTGAGAATGTCTGTCTGCATTGATTCCATAACATTTTTCGAAAAATCAACTCAGACGAATATGTTTATAATTATCGTATACCATTAATATTTCAACTCACAAAAGGAATTTTGCATGAAAATTCATTGACTGACCAAAACACGATTATGTTGTAAACCTTAGTGAGTTGGGGAATTTCGGAACGCCCTATATACGAAAAATTCATCAAGTGATTTTTAATACTTTTCAAGTTGATATCGCTTTTTTATGTATATTTATTTTATTTCATGCAAAATTTTGGCAAAATACTCATTGCAATTTATGCGATCGAGCTGTCCACCAAAATGATTGGTAGCTATTTCACAGGCAACAATTACAGATCCGACTAACAACAATCGCTATTTTTGAACTTTTTCCTCATTAAAATTAATTCTTCTGTCTTTTCCTAGATCTCCATAAACGTTTTGCATCAAAATTGTTTCAGTTTTCTATTCATTTATGAAGTGTTCCGAATTTCCCCACCATTTTTGAAAATCGCAAAATCAAGGGTTTTTTTTGCCAACAGGGTACATTTTTTCAACTGATTCGAGTTTCAACAAGCGACAAGTGCCAAAAGTTAGATTTTTACATTTACTAAGTCGTACCACTTTAGAATTTGGAAAAGTGTTAATTTTTTAGAACGTTATTAAATTATTTCGATGTGTGTTCCGAATTTCCCCACCTTCCCCTACGATTTTCGGAAAATTTAGTACGGTTTTTGTATGTTTTAGAACGATTTTTGGTTTACCCTTTCCTAATACATATTTCGGAGATTCGCCAAAATCCATATGGAAATCCGCAAATTTTGGTGCAGTAGTAACAATAAAAACATGTATCTTATCTCACATTCAAATAAGTCAGTTTATTTGCTTACACATTATTATTCAATTTACATAGTCAATTCTAAATTCATCGTCTTAGATACATGTAAATGGGTTATACAGAGCCTGTTTTTTGTTGTTGTTTTTATTTTATAGTATTTTTTTTGTAATGTTTCGAAAATATTGGTAAAAGTTTAATACACTCTTATTGTACATTGAGTTGTTTCTTTTTTTGTTTACTTGTTTTTTTTTCCTGGGGGGGGGAGGGGGAGAGTTGTAAAATGAACGATAGAATGCTGCATATGCTTCGGAAATATGATATAGTTGATTTGCAGGCATTCGTTAAGTTCATTTGTTTGTCTTTTTTTCGGTTCAATTTCTGTTGGGGAGAGGTTAAATAAATAATGCCATCGATAATCTCGGCAACTTCATTTTATGTTTTAGCTTTGTTTAAATATATATCCTAACGCTGAAAATGCTTAGAGTATATAAGAAAGCGGATGCAGTATCCAATCTACCACTTGTTAACATTACGCGCACTTCAATCTGCCTTCTGTTTGGTAGCTGATGATAAAATCAAAAACTGGCGAAGAGAATGAGTGTGCTGAGTGTGTGTGTGTGTGAGTTGATTCATAACATTTGTGTTGTAGTTTATTAATCGTCATCGGACGAATTATTGTATTCATGATTGGCCAGCAGTGTGGTGTTGACCTCGTGAATTTCATTTTCCTGCAATGACATTTTGCAATATATTTTCAAATAATTTTTTTTCGGTCTTCTCTCATTTACTATCTTGTCTTTATCTATGAATAAAATTTTTTTTTCAATTGGTTGAAAATAAACATGAAACACTCACCGTCTTGATCTTGATACGTTTGCGTGTGCAACAGCATCGACCGCACAATTTGTCGGTCATAACGCAGTACAGGAAGAAGAACAGACAAATGACAAACAACAGACTGGCGAATATGAACGATGCCGAATGATCGGATGGATTAATCTGCAATTAAAACAGAATGACAATGTCATCGAGTCAGGGAAAAGGGAAAAAAATCAAAACGTGTAAATTGAAGATGTGAATGTTCAAGTGTTACCGGTGATGTCATCGCCCTGTAAACGATTGATGGATCGATATACCAATATGGTTTGATTGTGTTTGGTAATTTATCGTTTGCTTTGTTTGGTTCCTCATTTTGCATTCGTGGCTTTTTTTTCAACATATCATTCCGCACCGACTCCAATGCTACGGAAAAACCGTGAAAAATCAATCAATATTTGTTTTGTTTTTTTCCTCGATAGCAAAGAACTTCCACGATTCTTGACATGGTTCTCGACTTGCCCAAGCCAAGGAAAAGAAAACTTACTACTTTCATGTTGAACAGGTGCTAAAGTGGTTGTTTTGGTCGGTGTTGCATTGGTGGTTACTTTAAATAGTTGTGATGATGCGACCGTTGATCGCACTTTATCTACAATTCCGACCGAATTCACGGCAACTAACTCATTCTTATTGCTGTTAACGATTTTATTGATAAGACTTTTCCAGGCGTATTGTGTGGTAATCTCTTCACTAACAATCGGTGGATTTGTTATTGCTATCACGGTTGCTGCTACTGCTGGTGGTGGTGGTGGTGGTGGTGGCGGAGGTGCGAGCTGGTTTGGTACCTTGACTGGCGTCTGGCTCACCATCACATCATCCATTAAATGTATTGCATTTTTGTCATGTGCTTCATTTCCGAATGCAATCAATTTGTTGCTGTTGCTGTTACTGTTACTATTGGAGCTGCTGCTACTGGCTGCCTTCAACGAATCGCTGACACTGTGATAGATGGTGCCTTTGTTGTGTTGTTTATTGATTTGTTGTGATACCAGATTGCGTTCGAACCAATTGATATTGTGTTTGTTTATGAATCGCACCACATCATCTTTATTCGATAGAAGTAGTCCAGCGATCGCAATGAATGCAACAATCATAAACAATACCGCGTAAATTGGTCATCTACGCTTACGATGTCGATGATGGATGCCAAACATTTGTTTGCCATCGACACCGTCGTGTTGCGGTAAAATGGTATATTGCAAACTGTTATCACCATGTCTGATTGTTTTGTACATTTTGCGTTCTTAAAAATTCCTTCTTCGATTTTCCTCTGTCCTATCAAAGCACCACAAAATGTTAATAACAAATATAAAAATTATAATTTCTTTCGAGACAAAAAAAAATAAAATTCTATTTTATTTTAAGTTTTACTTTTTTTTTCTCAATCGAATATAAATTTCCTTTTGCTGGAGAGACTTGTATGTGTACGTATCGAAACACCAAAATATTTTTGCCTGATGGTAGAGTTTTGCGACGATAGAGAGTGAGCGTGTGAGAGGAGAAAGGTGAGATAGAGAGAGACAGCGAAAAATAAATATATATATAAGCGAATAGAAATGTTTGGAACTGATGCGCAAAAACCCTTTTCCGATTTTTGCTGTGTGTATTTATTCCGTTCGTTTATCGATGACCTGAACTCGAAGTCGAAAAATGTCTTACCACACAGTGTGTGTTTGTGTGTATAGGATACATTCCAGCTGGGAAAAGTGACGCAAATCTAAAATAGACGTCGTTCGAGCTCCACTACAACCGTAGAATGTGGTCGTTGCGCATGCTTCAACCACAAATTCAAAAATACTCACCATTGTTGCATGAGCACATACCAACGAGAGACTTGAATTGAGGGAAAAAAAAACACGCACCACCATCTATTTCATTTTATCAATCGATAATTATTCAATAGAAAATGAATTTTAACGAATACAATGTGAATGGTCTCAAATTTAAAAGAAAAATCACATCTAAAATCGAAGGGTTGATGTGTCCAAAGACTTGTCAGCGATTTTAATGCGATCCTTGAGCAATTGCATTTTATCCTCAGGAATTCCATTTTTGGCGCCACCTTTCAAAAGAAAATGATGCATAAACAGGCGAATGCTATCCTTGAATGCTTTCAATTGCGTACTCGGTGCAATACGTTGAAACACCTGCAAAATTTTAATGGATTTTTAATGACATTTTCACTTTTCAGACAGTGATTTTCGCGTTCTTATATTATAAAACACTTGTATTTATTCACCTCTTTGCATATTTCCTCTTTGCCTAGCAGTATTCCCAACAGCACTTGTCGCACCACTCGCAACATGACTTTGTCCAATTCACCGAATTCAATGACCTTTAGTACGGATATAGCTTGTGCCGCATTCGTTATCAAATGCACCAGGAGCTGGGCCAAATTTGTCGATTGGGTTTTTGTATGTGACTGAATGTCCTTAATACGATCCCAAATAGCATATTGGATTGCCAACTGATGAAAAATTAACAAAGAATGGTAACCAGTTAAAGAAGAAAGTAAATAAATGTTAGAAATAAAAAAAAGTTGAGAGAAAGGGATGAGTTAAAAAAAAATTGCATTTAAATACACGGCACACTTACTTGGTACTTTCGATCAAAATCACAGAATTTTTGCGCGACAACGGCATAATATGGATTGAAAGTCTTTTCGGATAAGCAACAGTGTATGATAACCGATACAATGACCCGATGATCTTTGATGGCCAAATGCAAGATTTTCTCGAATGCATCAATGTAATCCTGGAAATTCATGGAATATTTAATGATTTCAGTTCAATTGAATTTTTTTCCGATTTTTTAAATTTAAATTACTCACTTCGGCACTCATCAGAATGCAAAATACATTGCGCCGTTCGTCGGTATTCATTCGTTGCTTTCGAGCCAATTCTAGCAATTTTTCGCTAAATTTTTGTTCATTCTTTTTCGATGTACTGGTTTTGGCCGCACCACTAATGTCATTTATATTACCCGTCCATGCCGAACCAACGACCCACCATTTACCACGATTTTGAACGTTCACCAAATCTTCCAACGAAATATTCAATGTTGTCACATATTTGCCATTGACACACAATGTTTTCAGGATTTTTCGCAAATGTTCGGCCAACGCTGGATCGTAGTTGGGGATTCGATTAACATTATTATTTTTTATCGCCGTTAGCACATCAAGCATATATTTCAAACGTGCACTGGAACCAATAAGAGCATAGTTGAATTTTTGGTTTTTGAAAAAGAGAGAAAAATCGATTGTCAATTAAATTTTTTGATTCAATAGAACCATTAGTATCTTACTTTGTTTTTAGCTTTTCCGATGCTTCGCTAGTCTTCTTCTGTATCGTTAAGATAAGCTCTTTTAGTGCAGCCGGATCATCTTTTCGCAGTGAAAATCCAACGGATCGCAACGTTAGTAAAACACATTCCACCGACTTTTCACCAAAGTTTTCGATGAGTTTGTTCAATAGCTCGTAGACCAGTCGATGATGGAAAATCTGCGATTTAATACGATGGTTTTCAAAATGAATTGAATGTTATTGAAACTATCAATTATTTGAATTGAAATTCAAAAGAATACATAACAAAAAGGCTTTTGAAAAATCAAATGGAAAAGAATGAAATAAAACGAAACTCCATACTTACTTTGAATGTATACATGTGGCACAAAACGAAAATGACATTGTCAAGTGTTTTGTCTTCGACATCGTACTGATCAATGCCGTCCCTTAGCATCTGATGGAAGCGATCGACTAAATTCTCCAGCAAATTGGCACCGACCTCAGTTCCAACGTTTGCGTGCAGCGCAGCAATCAGCAAAGCGTGTTCCATGACCATTCTTTCTGGTGCCAAAGCATGCGATATCAAGGCATCACAAATCAAAGCCGACAATGTGGTATTCATATCGTTACGTGAGTTTCGCATGTACAAATTGTCGATTTCAGTGCAGATTTTGTGCATATTCGCTTCAGATAAACGATTCAATTGGCCTTTCAACAATCGCTTCAGTTGTAATAATTTTTCCCTGCGTTTTGGGTCCATTTCTCCTTCGGTGCTGCCATTAGTCGCTTCAGCAGCCAAACGTGCTCTCAAATGTGGTGGTACGTACTTTCCGGTGCTAGTTTGAGTATCTTCTTTGATGATATTTCCATCTTTATCGCGCTTTCGTCCGTAAATATCCTCCCAAATATCTGGCTTTTCGTCTTTTGTCCCAGAACCACCACTTTGATCACTGTCGTAATCATCTCCATTTTCATCATCATTTCCTTCTTCATCTTCCAGCTCAGATTCCGGCTCAGACTCCCATTCATGCTTTTGTTTCTTTTGACTCTTTTGATTTTTCTTCTGATTTGATTCATTCTTTTCCTTTTTGGACATTTTTTGCACCTTTCCCGCCGGTTCATCATCTGAATCCTCATCTAACGATCCCATCTCCAATTCGTCCAAATCATCGTCGAAATCATTCTCTGAATCACTTTCTTCCATCATTTCTTCATCAAATTCGGGTTTGTTACTTGCTTTTAATTTTTCCAATTGGCGTTTCTTCGATGATTTCGAAACGGTGCTGATCTCCTCTGGAGCATCATCAGAGTCATCACTTTCAGCGTTATCTTCAAGAACTGAGTTTTCTTCGTCGTTTTCACTTCGTTCAAATTCGGAATCCGCATCACTCAAATCCGAAGCTAACTCGTCATTAGACTCATCAAAGTATTTGGATCCAGCTTTTTTCTTTTCGACCACCTTTTGTGCTGCCTCTTTCGCTTTCCTTTGTTCTGCTTTGATCGACTTTTTCGGGCCCTTTTCATCCGGTTGTGGCTCTAATTCACCGGTCGCAAGGGCAAAATCTTCCTGCCATTCGTTGTCTGACTGTTGATCAGCATCGGCCGCCTCCTTTGCCGCTGCGTACATTTTTTCAATATTCTCCGGCAGACACATTTCCAACGCATAGTCCAACCCATCGTGGAACATCTTCGGAACACCCTTTTTACTGCGACTTTTATCGATTTTCAGCAATTTCTCCAACTTACGAATGGTTTTGTCCTCCTCTTCGTTTGCCATTTTCAATTGTTTCACTCGCTTTTTACCCATATCCTTACGCAATGATTGCTCCTGTTTCATCAAGCGCTGATGATCGAGTTCCAATTGAGTTGCCGGCTTTTGAACGGGTTTACTACAAATGGGCATAAAATAAAGATTAGGCATTTGTAACAATGCTAAGAAAATAAATCGAATAAAAATAATGTGCGATACACAAAAAATACCTCGTCTTAGCCATGGCTTTGGTTTTCATCTCCAATTCTTCGTCGCTAAGCTCAAAATCGGATTCAATTTCCTCATCATTTTCATCGAATTGTTCATCGTCAATGAATTCATCCTCTGCATCACTGCATTTTGGTGTTTGTTTTTCCTTTGACACCGATTTCCCGTTGGTTTTACCTTTTTTACCTGCATTTTTCTGCTGCATCCGCTCTTTGTACTCGATCTTCAATTCTTTTTTCCGTTTTTGAAAATGTACACGGTTTGCCTTCTTCTGAAGTCGCTTATCTTTTCGCACTTCTTTACGTGATTTAAATCGTTCAACAGGTTTTTTCTTATTTCGGTTACCCATTTTTTTCAAATACTTTTCTCAACAACAAAAAAATCCAAGTAATTTTCACTGTTTATTAAAAAAAAAAAATTGAAAGAAAAATCGGCTCAAAATCTCAACGATCGACTTAGTGTCGGTACACGTGCGAGTTTGTGTTTATTCTTGCCGAACTTATCGATGTGTCAAAATAGAGGGAGCGAGATGGGTGAGAATGAGAGCACTAGCTGTGTGCGAATGCAGACGTTTGAATGTGTATGGCTTTGGAACTGTCAAAACTGGCAAAACGTTAATGAACGTCAAAGTGAAACATTGAACAGCACTTTAAACAACAACTGTGTGTTTTTCGTGTGTGTGCCAAAAAGGATTCCAAGGCATAATAATGTCTTTGTTTCCAGCTTATTCGAATATTGCAAGTACCTCACAAAATGACGAAACACCAGCCACCTCTACTCAAACAGGTAAATAATCGTAAATAGATGTTAGTTTTGAATAGAAATTCGGGATGAAAAATCGGCTGGTGTTGACTGTGTTTGTGTGTGTTAATATTGTTAGTTTTTTCTCACTCTGTGTAAATATGTTTTCTTCGCAGAAAAAAATGAAGACTGGTTGACAAATTCGAGTTTTCAAGTGGCTGCAAATGTACAGCGTACGGAGGCTGACGTTGAATTTATTGACTCAGATGACGATGAACCAACGACGACGACACAACTAACCAAACAGAAAAAACATTCGAAGAAAAAAAAGAAAAAAGACCACAAACATCACAAAGACAAACGACCAAAACTCGAAACAGTAAACAAAACTGAACCAAAGTCGGAATTTACAGGCAAAGAAAATTATTATGTGGATAAAAAGCCATGCAATAGCTACTATTCGATGGAAACATTGAAGCGGGATGATTCGGCCCGTTATCGTGTAACATTTCATTACGTTGGCACATTGACATCACAACAATGGCGCATTTTACATCGACGACGATCCAAAGACAAATTGAAACGATACTTTACGAAACACAAAACTGACAAAGTCAAAACTTCGGCACCGGATGGAGATGGCGGTGGTTGCGGCGGTGGCGATGATGACAAGGAAACAACGTCGAAAAATCATCGATTGAACGAGGAGGATTTTACAGCGAAAACCAAAGTTCTCAATAAGAATCTGTTGTCCAGCCCAAAGGATATCGACTTGTGGCTGGAATATGTTCGATTTCAAGATCATTTTTACATGAAAATGACCAAAATCCAGATGGCCGAACGCAAAATGGAAATTTTAAATAAAGCACTGCGCGATAATCCAAGCAATGAGCGGCTTTATCGTGAATATATTGACATTCTGGAGCAAGCATATCCATCATTTGAAGTGAGCAAATTTTTGGATGCACTGATTCAAAAAGGTATGCATTCAATGAACTCAAAATAATCTGGTTTTCTATTTTTACCACACTTCCTTGCTCATCTTTGATTTTTCACTTCTTTTCAGATCCGGCCAACTATATTTTGTGGAATGCTCAGATTATGGCGACGCAGGGTTCAATGGCACGTTGTCGTGTGCCTGATGTCATGACCTTGTATGAGAAATGCATGAAAAATATGTACAAACGGAATCGTTGTGACGATTTGACACTCAGTGAGTAGGAGTATTTTTTTTCGTTTCTTTTTTTCGTGGAGATTTTATTGACTTTTTTTTAAGTAGCCATAAACGTATTATAATGTATGTGTTAATTTCAGGGCTTTTCAACAGTTGCGCGTTATTCCTTCGTCAATCGGGTTTGAGTGAGCAGTTTTTCGCTTTGTTAACATTGGCGCTTGAGTTGAATGTGAGCGAGAATAAATTTTCGAAAATTCAATCGAAGGAATCGGATCAGAATTCGTTGATCGAATATGAGGAGATTGTATTAAAATCCGGTTTGCCAATGAATGAGATATGGTTGCGTGTGGAAAAACTGCGACAAAACTACTACTTTTTGCCATGTCCAATGGATCGTTCATGCAGCGATCCGCAACGTGTTGTTTTAAATGAAGATATCTACCATTATATTTATCCATTATCGAATCGTGACTTTGCATTCAATTTGGTGATAATAGTTTTGAGATTGTTGAAAATCCCGCTATTCGATAATTGTCGCTTAAAATCGAGCATTTTCAATACGTATGACGTCAGCAATTGTGATAATCTCTGTGACTTTGATTGTATCGAAGAAATAACGCCAATTTTTCTGCATCGAACCATACTCCACACCAACAAAGTGTTTGATGATATTTTGTGGGGAATGATCCGTGACTTTAGCATTGGCCCATCGTTTGTTACCACTCATATTGGCCACGAGCTGTACATAAAATATTTGGGCGAAGTGCTGCTGCTGTGTGCGGAATGTTTCACCAATCGCGCCGATCAGTCGTACAAACGGAATATATTCGTGTTGCTGCTGCTGCGTTTGGAGCGAATTGTGATGGCATTTGATGTGTACATGAATAAATGGAATGAAGACAAAACCAAACGGCTTCGAACGAAAATCAAAAACCTTTTGAAACGCGATGAAAATCGAAATTGTTTGGTATTTTATGTGGAATTTGCACAGATCGAATACGATTTGAAGCGATTCGAACAGGCCGAACATATTTATATAGCGGCAATTAGTCAGAGCAATCCAACGATTGATGATGATTGCACACGATCCGAGTATTGGTATGTGTGTATATCGTTAATTGAAATGTTAATCCGTGAACAGCAGTTGAATAAGGCGCTAAATTTGCTCAATGCAATTGCATTGGATAAGAAAATCGATCCCAAAGACTATGAGGCCAGCGAAATTAGTGAAGCGTCGAATTTGTTGGCATCGAAAAAACTCGATGAACGCTTAAAAAATATTTGCTTCATCGAACGCAATGTATCGATTATGGATATCGTACAAAGTTTCCAGCCCGATTATTTGATGTGTGTGATTAAAGCCAATGTCTACCATAAAATATTGTGGCGAAAATCCAAAGATGATGCCGTTAAACAATTGGACGTGTTGCTCAAGTCATTCCCCGAAAAAAATCACCGACACGAATTTATACGCGAGCAATTGTACGAGATTTATGCCAATTTGATGCTATACAAATTGTCACGTAGTTTAAGCACGGTGACATTGACCGCAGAAAATGAAACATTTTTGATGGTCAGCCGTGGTCTTGATGAATTCCCAACCAATATGCACTTGCTAAAGTGTGCAGCCATGTGCCATAATCAACCGTGGCATCGGATACGAGCACTTTTGGTCAAACATCATTCACCCATTGCCATCATGTTTCTCGTTGTTGCCGCTCAGTTTCGTTATAAAAAATATGCCAATACACAATCCAACACGAACCCAAGTCTGTCCGTCGATTTGGATTATTTGAACGTATTGTCGGCCGATGTTAAAGACATTGAAAATGCATACAAAACCCGAGTTACCAATCTATTGAAGATGTTCACCGATCACGAGGCAGCCACTCGCAAAAACTCTTTACTATGGCGACTTTACTTACGAAGTTTGCTGGATGTTTCGAACGATTTCGATAAATGTCGCAACATTTTATTGACGGCACTCAACGAATGCCCTTGGAATAAAGTAAGTTCAATCGATGAAGATTACATTTTTCGAAGAATACATTTTTTTTTGTTTCCTGAAGACATGAAGTTGAAAATGAACGCAATTAACGAAATTTTTCCATTTTCAGGCACTTTATCTCGACGGAACAGTGTATGTGCCACAAGAGTTGGCTCATCTTCAAGATTTGATCATCGAAAAGCAGCTACGAATCTATGCAATGCCCGAGGAATTGGAGATTCTACGGAATTTTGATGAAGTTAAATAAATTAACCCATATTTTTAATTCAATCTAAACTTCTAATCAAAATAAAAATTTAAAATAATAGAGAGAAAAAAATGTGAAAAATAAATGTTTACAACGGAGTTCATTTTCATGTTGTGGAAAGTCTTTTTTTTTGACCAATTTTATTGATAAAGTTCTGTTAAATCGTAAGAAAACTGAATATTTTCCGAATAAAAAGAAATGTAAATTGTGTCGATGCTTATGAGCGTACGGCTGATGTGGCTGGCACCGCTGATTGTGTGGGCAATGGATCAATTGGTGCGAAGAATACATCACGATCAATGCCATCTTTGGTAATCACACCAACACGACACACACCACCAGAGCTACCGTCAAAGTACATGGCATGCCAAATAGCTGTGAAAGATTTTAAAATTGATTAGACAAACCCATTTTTATGTTTTATTCGCCTTTGACTCGAAACATTCGAGCAAAATCATTACCTTTCTTGACAAATTCAACGGTTTCATTACGGCTCATGCCTTCGCGGTAAAATTCCCGAATGAAACCATGTACGTATGAACTGCCCGATCCGCCAATGGCATAGCCGCGTCGAATGCACATACCACCCAATGGCACCTGGTACACTTGGCCACCTTTCTGTTTATCCCAACCAGCAACAATAATACCGGCTAACAATTGATCACGATAATTAAAGCAATAGTTTTGGATTTCAGCGGCTGCTTCGGCTACCAATGGCTCTTCGCCCGTTTGATTTCTAGTAACAACAAAAGAAAAGAATAATCGTGATGAAATTTCCACAAAAAAAAATTCACATTGAATTCATGGTTGATCAATAATCCCGTTTGTCTTCAATTTTTTTTTTTTCGAAATAATTGCACACCACACAAAGCCATATACTTACTCATGGAAATTAAGTGAATAGGAAACAATATCAGCGATTGCTTGTGTATCAGCGGCTGAACCACTGCGGCAACAGTAGATTTTGTCCGAGATGCGAGTCAACTTGTCGGTGACACGGTTCGAAACGTATGTACCAGACGATGTACGTGAATCGGCTCCAATAACAACACCACCATCAAATTCCACGGCCATAATCGTTGTCTACATATTTCGAAAATGTTTAACCAACTTTAATGCGTGACCAAATCAAATTGTTATAAATTTCAATTCAACATTTAGATCTACTTACGCCGGTACTTTCTTTGGCGGTCAACCAATCATTTGACATAAATTCCATGATGAATTGCTTTTACTTTGATTTTCTGTATACGAGAAGGAAATTTATTGGGATCAACTAAATTCGTTTCGATCGCCTTGCGAAGAAGTATAAATGATGCACGATACCAAAAAATTGCAAGTAAACGAAAATGACAAGCACAATATGGATTTGACAGTCTATTCGTGGTTCTGATTCACGTGAAGTTGGTTGGTTGCGGCTGTTCAATGTTTCTTGTTCGTTCTACTATTTTCGTTGTACTTAAGCGAATACTCAAGGGCTAAGTGCGATCTCAATATATTGAAGTATTTTTTTGTTTGTTCTGAATTTCTTTTGTTTTTCAGCTTTTCATGGGAAATTAAGTGATATTGTACATTTTTTTATTCAACATTTTAATCTATTGAATTGAAATGGTTCTCATGTAATGTAAATTCTCTAATAATTTCATCGATTACATTTTTATTTTTTTTTTAAACCGAATTTTCCCTCTTAATTTTTAAAGTAAAAAGTCTTTTATTGGGGCAAAAGTTTTCTGTTAACGTAATTCAACTTTTTTTTAAATGTATTTTCGAGCGAACATCGATTAAAAGCTTTGAAAGCGAAGAAAAAAAAATCGAATCAAAGCTTTTTCTCTCTCAACATTAATACTGTATGGACTGTTTGAAGGAGAACTTTCAATGAATGAAGGGAATTTTTCAATGAAGAAACGAGAATCTTCTATCTAGAAAGGAGAATGAATAATGTGACTGTGATTAATTTTCGTCGAATCGATTGATGATCAATGATCGATGCTGTCCCATCAATTCAAATCATTTTCAATGACGAAAAAGATAATAAAAAAAAAACTCGCCACTGTAAATACATAAACGGTATGTTTGCGAATAATTTGCGCAAAATCAAAACTTGTTTGTCCATTAAAACAAAATCAGAAATGGATTCAGTGAATTATGCCTGTTAGAGGTTGATCTATTTATAACCGTAAGACTAATTTCGAAAAATCACAGGCTAATTGGAAAAAAAAAAGAAGAAACAACAACAACAAAACGCTTTGATTTACTGTTCTTGAGCGCATTTCTGTTTTGTGTGTGCTGTTCTTTTTCTTTTCATTCCAAACTTTTATTTCGCAGTTATCTGCCGAAGTGGTCAAAAATCAGTAATCCAGATCGTTCTCACATACGACAAGAGTTGAACGACGAGATATAATCGGTTTTTTGTTTATGTTATGCGCTTCGTAATATGTCAATGAGCAATATGATCGACTCTTTAAGCTGCACTATAAAATCATGAAATTTCTTTTGAAAATGTCGTGAATGGCATACATTCATATTGAAACGAAATGGCAATTGACACTAATGGAGAGAAAAATTGACAAGAGAGAAAAATTGAATGGAATAAAATACTTTGTGAGCAATTTTCTAGCACGGTCATCAGCATAGCATATATTTTATTTATTTTGATTCAAGCATAAACATCCTCTTGCTACTTTGTTGTGACAGCCTCATCATCGAGATATATCACTCGACGAAAACGAATAGTAAGACGAAGCGAAAATCAATCAATATTTATAATAATTGAGGGGACTTCCAGCATTGCTCTTGATAAATAAGCTCAGTTTTCAACACAATTGTTTCAATGCACATGTTATTTACTGATTTTTGCTCCTTTTCATAACAAACAATTTTTATTTCGTTACTTTGTTTGCATTTGGTTGTTATTTTTTCGGGAGTTATTAATGAAAATTCCAAGGCTTGGCTTTCACTTCGTTGTTTATCTGTCATTTTAAATATCAATTCTCGATATCGGTCGAAACTGTGCAACAAAGCGAATCGTCTGTAAACTCGTCAATAATTCATTAAGTTTGTATTTCTCGGTGTATTTTATTATATATATTTTTTAACATGCGATCGGATTATCTTGCGGCAAGCAAAGGCAGCAAGAAGGAAAAAAAGGCACATATAGAACTGTTTTTGCACGTCGTTCTATGGACGTTGTCAGGTAATGAAACTTTTGTTGGAAAATATACTGATAAGAAAGTGATCAATTTGTCAAAATAAAGCCATAAACATTTAATGTGAGAAAGGGAGAGAAACGCGATTTGGCTTTACTGCAAATGGCAAATTGCGTGAATTCAACGAGTCACACGGTGAGAAATAGCGTGTAACGATAGACAAAGGATTTGATGAACAACAACGGCGGCAGCAGCAACAACAACAACAATAATAATAATAATAATACCAACAACAGAAATGAAAAGAAAAATAGCCAATTCGGTTTCTATGTGTCGTGTGTGCGGTCGTCGCGGCACACTCGTAATCATTCTCATGATAATCTTAACATACTCGAGCTGTATGATCACTGTGTGTATTGGATAAAAATGAAGTGCTATGAATCGATCTGTGAACCGTTTTTTTTTTCTTTCTTCGATTCTATGTACAGTATAGAAAGAGCTGCTATGCCAAGTGCGAGAGGAGAGCGAATATCGAGATGGGCTGCGAGAGAGTGAGAAAGGGATAACGAGAGTAAAAGAGGGACATAAAATGAGAACCGATTAGTTCCGTCTTTGTGTCTTGAATGCAAGAGTATGTGTGGGTGAGAGAGAGAGAGCGTGTAGAGTCGCGAGAGAGTGTTTTTGCTATTTGAATCATTCAACTTGTCGCTTTGGGCGCTTTGGCCGTTTGTTTGATGATTGTTGTTGTTTTTTTTTTTTTTTTTTTTGGCGCAATATGCATTCACTCAACGCACCCGTCCGCCCGTCCCCCAGTTGGCTCAGCACAAAATCCAAACCTATACATTACATGCACACAGCCACAGTGCGAGTCGATCAAACAGCAGTGATCTTAACATCAACACGTAGACAAATGTGAACGAACTTCTGTTTATTTAGTTGGTGAGACTGAGTTCATTGTGAGTGTGCCGCACAACTCTTTTGCTCTTTCGATCGCTCTCTGTGTTTCTCTGCGTATCTTTGTCGGCTGTGCTAGACATAGTTACACTTTACAGCTTTGCTGTAGCTACATTCACAAGCGGATTGGATGCTAGAGCAACAGAAGAGAAACTATGAATGATCCCTTTACCCTAAAGCTCTCTCTCTCCAACTCTTGACTCTACTCAGCTCGGCTCTAGCCCTAATGATCAACATACGTGTGTTTGTCTCTATGAATAAGAAGAGAATAAAAAATACCAACACATAAATGCACTACTATTCGATATGTTACGATCAAACCATACATTTGAAAATAAACAACAACAAACAGCACAGAAATGGCCGTGTGTCTACAGAAAAAAAAGGTGTTTTGCAAAAGGAATAGAGTTTTCTCATTGCATTTATCAATAAATACGATTTTCCATTCATTGCAAGACGAACATTTATTGATCGAATGGCAGAGATAGATAGAATGAAAAAGTGTTCAATCAGCTTGACCAACAAGCTGAAAACAAAAAAAAATGGACAGCGATCGCTTTCAATGAGATTCATTCTTCTGCGTTGCGCTTGTTTCGGGCGTTGGGAATCGATTTTTTTTTTGCTGATTTTGATTTACATTTCAACTCTTTGTGCTGTGCACTGATGTAAACATTAATAATAATTTTTCTTTATTAATTCGGTTGATTCGGCTACATACACCGTACGTAGACACTTATACACGTAAACACAAGCTCTGTGCATGTGCACACACAAAAAAAAATACCGTGTACAATACACGTATGATGAAAGAGAGCTCTGCGAGAGAGAGAGCACCGAGCTCTGTACGATTACCATTTTCGTTGTTGGTGTTGTTGTTGTTTTCCTCTTCATGTTGTTGTTTCGGTGTTTCGACCACAGAGAGTATCGCAATGTATGTTTATTAGTTGCCGTTTTATTCTAGGCAGAGTAGAAAACGGAATGGAAACGGCAACAATGAGTGTGGAAACGGGAAAGAGACGTACTATTTCTTGTGTACACGGTCTTCTCATGTGTGTAATGGATCAACGCCACATAGACTCACTCTCGCACTACTCACTCACTCACCCATTCTCTCATTCGGTTGCGGGAGCAAGCGAGCGCGGTCTTTCTCTCTCTCTCTCTCTCTCTCTCTCTCTCTCTCTCTCGGCCTCTGTGTGTATATACGCTTCGTGTATGCTCTGTGTGTGCCGTGAGCAGCGGCAGCAACGGCAACACACAGCACCGCATGCAAACAAATGTGTGTGTACGAATGACAATCGTATCCAAAGCAAACGTTCCGCTGCTGTTTGTGTTATACTTTGTGAGGCTCATAGTGAATCGTAATCGCAACTTGATTTCAGTCAAGTTAAAGCAGGTATCGGGTTGAGCACGGAATCGCTGTGTGTGTTTTTTTTCCCTTCTGTGGCCACTCTTTTTTTTTTCTTTTCTTGTGTGTTTTATTGATTACAATAAAAAAAAAATAAAAGAAGAAAAAACGAATTTCTTTACGAAGAAACCGAACTGATCGCGCAGAGAAAAAAAAAACAGTGAAAAGAAAAAATCTATACGCGCGATATAATTTTTTTCTTCTCCTGCTAAATAGTTGTTTGGTATTTTTTTCAGCCGCTGATCTGTGTGTGTTAGTGTTTTCCTCTCTGTCGATCTATCGTGCATCACTTTGGTGTTCTTTTTTTATTCCATTCTGTTTAATTATTTATTGTTGCTTTTGTTTACTTATTTTTTTTTTTCAAATCGCTGGTTCTTTTATATCCAGAATGTTTCGACTGAATACAATGTTGTGTGTGTGTGTGTATTTGCGTTCTGCTGTTGTACTACTGCTTTTAACACGAGCAGCAACTTCTAATTCTAATTGAATTATGGCTAATTGCAATTTCATCTGTTGCGCCGTCAACGTGAATCAATTTGCCGCAACAAATAACAATGACAACCGATTCGACGCCTCTCTTCTCCCATCCATAAACAACAAGTGCTTAAAAATTCAACTTTTTTCTTCTGTGCCACAGTGAAAAAATAAAATCGTTTGACACGAAACGAAAAAAAAAAGAGTTTAACATAAAACGAACAACAATCAGTTAACAAATGCAATTCCAAAATTTGGTGCAAATGTGTACGAAAATACCCAATAAAAAGACAGAGAAAAACAAATAAAGAAAATTCTATGAGTTTTACGATCGTAACACGAGTAAGTCATTTGGAATATATTTTGCGCAAAGTTTGCAAAACGATCGCCTGTTTAAAAATTCATGATCACTTGTTGTGAGAACAAAAGCACACGGTGTGCAAAAGACAACACCACACAAATACACACACACACAAGAACAACAACATCAAGCAACGATTTCATACAAAACCTTCGATTTTCAAACAGTTGTGGAGCCCCTTGCACGTCATGTTCAAACGCCGTCAATTTGAACGAGTGCAACTCAGTATTATGTAGACACGATGAAAAAGAACACAACAAAATTGTCATACATTTATTTCGTTGTTTCTGCTTTTATTTTGGCCAAAATCCATACTCAATGTTCTTTTGCGTCATTCACGCTGCTCACGTTTTTTGTGTGTGAATCGAACGTTTTTTTTTTATCGGTGCGATATGCGGAGTGATTTAGAGTGAGAGCTGAACTGAAATAAAGGGTTTTTTTTTTGTGAATATCAATTTAAGCTTCCATTTATTGAAAAAAAGAAGAAAAGTCAAGAAATAACGACACTTCTTGCGGCAAATTTGAAATTGTATTTATAAGGAGAAAAAAAAATTGTTATAAATTGAGAAACGAACTCTTGTTGTCTCTCGGCGGTCAGTCATTCGCTTTGTTGGCGAGTACGATCACCGATCGCTGGTTCAATCTGTTCTCTTTCTTTTTATTCTTTCGCTCGCTTACTCGCTCTCGCTTTTTCTCTCCATTCCACTGTTCTCGTTTGACTTCTGCTTCTTGCTCCGCTCTCCGAGAAGTTTTCTAAAAATATATGAAATGAATAAATTCAAATGCTAAATAGTGGGTGTTCCTATCATTTCATAAAGAGAAATATACCGATTCTTCACTTCTTTTTTTGTGTTCTCCTCGTCACTGCTGACGCTGTTGCTGTTGTCGCTGCTGCTACTACTGCTACTACTACTACTTCTTCTTCTTATTTTCTGCCTCGCCAACAATTTAAACAAAATATTAATACAAAATGAAATGGCCAAGAAAGTAAAACATTGATAAACAGCGCACAGTGTGCACGTAAGCCAAAGGCGCAAAAAGAACATACACGTATTTAAAAAAGAAGGAATGGAAAAAAAAAATCTTAAAGAAAAGAAGCGAGAAAAATAAACCGTATATATAGTATAAAAGAAGGCAGCCAACAATTTGTTTAAGTGATGCGAATGAAAAATTCAAAAACACCGTCTCACGTATCAAAAACGTGTAAAAAGAGAACTCAAACACGGCGATGACGACGACAACAACAACAACAGCAACAGCAGCGACAAACAATCAAGTCGATAAAATGAATCGCGAGCTCATTTCAATTCATATCAAATGAAAGTACAATTTCGAAATGAAAATCAGATAAACAGATAAACGACAGACCGCTCCTGAGTCAGCGCGCTCGCGCTCGCTCACTTGTGCGTTCGCTTGCGTTCATACACTGATTATTGACACAAGGTAGAGTGAGTGAATGAGTGAGAGAGGGGAGGGGGGGGGGGGTAGATAGGAAAAACAGAACGGGAAAATAAGTTTGGAATTTTCAAAGTGATAGCAACGATCTACGAATCTTCTCGGTGCCAGCAGATGTGTTGATGGCACGCGCACCGAGCGACACCAGAAAACACAAACACACACAGAACTAATGAAAATAAGAAGAAAATTTAAACGAAACCAAAAGAAAAATCGATGCGAACGAACAATTTTCAACAAAAATTTTGTTGATGCGTGCGCGCGCGCGCGATGGTGTTTAACACAATTTAATTATTTGTTTTGGTTAATTTGTTTCTAGTTTTACATTTTGGTATGTAAGTGCCTCGACAATAAGTTTTCGCCGAACGAAACACACCGAAGCGACGAAACAAAACGGCAAAGGAAGATAGAGCAAAAAAAGAAAGAGAAAAGAATAACACTAACCATAAGTCACACACACACACATATATATATAAAAATTTGCTCATTAAAAGATTGTCTTGTCCGGGTTCGAGTGGTTAACGAAATAAAATTAACAGAATTGCTATTTTAAGTGAGGAAATTTATGGTAAAATTTCCAACGTCAGTACCATATATACTCTTCACCATATATAAATCGATGTATGTGTTTTTACGTATATTGGCAGTGCGGAGAAGAACTCTTATGTGTGATAAAATGAAATGTGAATGAAAATAGCACGAGAGAGAGAAAAAAAGCGAAGAAATCAAGAATTCTCTCTTCTTTGTATGAAAATTGTTTTTTTTTTCTTGTAAAATATATGTTATTGTTCTGTGAATGCGATCGCGGTATAAACGCGAATTGATGTGTCTTTGCATTGTTCGCATGTTGGAGCTTTGCACGAGTCCAATTCAAGAATTGCAGATTCTCACTCTGGTTTGGAAAGCCACAGCATCAGCCGAGCAACATGTCTAGTTGACAGACGACAATTCTTGAAAACAAGAAACACGAAAACAACAACCACCACCACAAGCAGCAGCAGCAGCAGCAGCAGCACATATTAAACGCATAATCGACGCTGGAGAAAGAGAAAAGAAATATATATATGTATACCAAATGAACCGCAGAATAGAGGCTTAAAGCTCACTGAATACAAAATCTCTCTAACAGTCCCAACATTGCAGAAATCAACGAAGAATAAAAAGAGAGCTCAACAACAGCAACAATAACATATCCACGTCAAACGCGATACTGGACCTAATACAACTGAATTAGTTCAGCACTTTTTTCTTCTGCGTCTTCATTTGCTTTGAATAAACAATACCGATCGCAAGCGCGAGACCACTGTCGCTCAAAAAGAAACACACAGAGAGAGAATAAGATAGAGCGAGAGAGATAAATAGAGATCTGTCCCCAGTTTGAAGTAAAACAACAACCGAATAACATACGAATAACAACAACAGCAACCGAAAACATGGCTCTGAATAACATAAGCAGCACAGCAAATAGTCCGAATGTAACCGCTACAAATGTAAACAATGCAACGACCAATGAAACGCTGAACTCGTCGGCAATTAACAACACGGCCGGCGTGAACAGTGTGACCACATCGACACCGAACAACTCACAGTCGGCGGCAGTTTGTGAGAATTTGGTTGTGCGCATCGATGAAAATTCGGCCGATAATTTACAGGCCCTATTCGATATGGCATTAAATCAAAAGGCACGCCCATTACAAGTACCATTTCGTATGCGAAATTTACCCGATTCATTCTTTAATCCACCGTCAACGGGCTCAAAATCACCATCCGTATCGCATACACGGGAAAATTCAGTGGATTCGGCATTCGGTTCGGGCACCACCACCATTTGTTCACCGAACGGCAATAATGCGGCCAACAACAATGCCACCGGCGCTACAAAATTAAATGGCAACG
Organism: Sitodiplosis mosellana; assembly: GCF_009176505.1. NCBI lineage: Eukaryota > Metazoa > Arthropoda > Insecta > Diptera > Cecidomyiidae > Sitodiplosis > Sitodiplosis mosellana. Next base: position 2,353,242 of record NW_022601432.1, on the reverse strand, counting down.
CCACAAATGCAACCACGGCGCCCATTAATCCGCTTACCAGTCGCGTACAAGCTATACATTTGCGTGCACACAGCAGTCCGGCTTCATTGCAACAAACTTATGCTGGCTTAAATGCACAACAGTCCAATGCAAATCCAATTGTTGCACAACAGGTACGTGCCTTATTTTCTTTTTTTCATCTCGTTTGTTTGTTTCTTTCTCCATTGCAATATTCGACATACCAAAGTGACGGGGAAAAAAAACAAATAAAATAAGTTGACAGTATTCTAGCGGTTTTATCCTTCTCAATTTGTTTGGAATATAGTTTCGTGAACAAGGAACATTATCCCATTGCCGCTGTTGCCATTCGGTCGCTGTTAAGAGATTCACACATACATGTGTGTTGTAGAAATAGCTAGAAAAAAATGGAAAAAAAATCTTTCAATCGAATCGGTCATTGCGATTGTAAGTCGGCGAATTGTGCACTAAAAGCTCCTTTGAATCTTTGATTCGATAGAATCTTTTCGCGACTCTTTTTTGTATTCAAATCTTGCATTAGACATAAATACACACACGGAGATTATTTTTCATGTGCCAAACACGTTTTCGAACAGTGTATGGTGTGCGGTGTGCACAAAATCCATTGTTTATGTTTACAATTTTATAAATTGGAATGCATTTAATGCTAATTTATCGATCGAGAATTGGGAGATTGGACGCGATTCGATTGATTCCTTTCTAACGTGTTCATTGCACACACATAAGGTTCATTTGCGCAATTCGCAACACTCACAATCTACAATCGGTTTTGTTTTTTTTTTTTTTTGTTTTTTTTTTTGTTCGTTTTTGCGACAGCGGCAACAAATGATCGGCGAACGATGCATGAAATCAGTCGGTCTCAAGTAACATTTTATTTGATATGTAATTTTTTTTTTCTTCTGTGTGTTGTTGTTCCTTCTGTCCGTTCATTCGGTATGTTTGTTCATTGATTTTGTCTCGTTGCTATGGGCCCATAGGTACAACAACAGCCGCCACAACATCAACAAACAACACCATCAAAAATGGTGCCAGAAGAACTTGATTCAAGCTGTCATCGTAACATCAATCAAGTGGAATCACCACTTGAAACAAACATATTCAAACAACGAACAACACAACAGGCTCAAGCAGCTGCAAATCAACCCATTCACAATCGGCATCGTTCCTATGACATAGTCAGTTCGATACAATTACAAGACGAATTGGGCGATCTTCCACCTGGATGGGAACAAACTCGAACGCCAGAAGGACAAATCTACTATTTGGAGTGAGTAATTTTTATGCATAATCATTTTTATTTTTTGAGTTTTTCTTTTGGCTCCTACTATCGAGCCACAAATCACCAACCGTATTAAATTCATCGAAACAATAATCTATAATGATCTGTCATCATAAAAAAAATCTTGATGTCAACAAATCCATTGTTTACGTATTCCTGCAAGGGAATGATAATAAATTGTGGAGGCGTCTAGCCGATGGAGCTTTTGCCCCCAGCACTTATCATTTTGTTGCAAAGGCGACAACTTTTTCGAGGACGTTTCCAATTGTTGTTTTCATTTCATTTCGTTGTTGTCTCTTGTCGTGTTTGTGCTGTACTTTTTATTCTGCTTCGTTTTTAATTTTACGGGGTTCAAGCGATCAAAAACCATAAAACTCAATTTATTGGCACATGAAAACCGAGACGAATAAAGATGTGAAAAAAATACACGTAATTCAAGTGCGCAATTATTTTGGGACCGTCCATCGAGATCGGTATACCCATTATCATTTTCGTGGTTGTCGAGATAACACCATTTCATGTTTCCTTACTTACTTCCCTTCCCCGCTCAATTCAATTCTCTCTCAGTTGTTGTTTTATTTTCTTCTGGCTGCGGTTGATTGTAAGCGACAATTTAGAAATTACTACTCATCCAACTTTATCACTAACGACACAGCATAAAATTCGCAATCAATTTTATATACCTGTAAAGAAAACAGCAACAATCAAACTCGAACGAATATACATACATGCATACGTATTTGTACAGAAAAAAAAATGGGCACACCGAGCGCACATTAACGACAACAACGGTGTCCAAAACTACGACGGAGTTATTCCGAAAAAGATAATCAATAAATCTTGAGTGTGTATGTTGTTGTTTAAGCATTCGGCTCATTTCGCATATGAATGGGAGTGATTTGTATCGTTTAAGAGATCAAGAGAGGAGCGAACCCAAATGAGTCGATGCAGAGCGAAAAAGAGAGAGAGAGAGAGAAAAATAGCGAGCCACGGAAACATAGAAAATAATTTCGCTTGAGCTATGGGCACGTATAATGACAATAACATTGCATTTCTAGCCATTTGCATAAACATAAATTTGTTGTGTGTCTCGTGTGTTTGTGCACAATTCCCGATGCACCCATGTTCTACATTTTACATTAAAAATCGGCGATTAGTGCAAGAAAAGATAGATATAGATGGACATTAAGAGAAAGAGAGAGAGAGAGACATTGTGAGAGAGGGAGGTCGAACAGAGAAAGGTAATCTCTTGAGTGAAAGAGTCCAAGATAATTAGTTTGAGAGTAAACCGTGTGATCGCCTGAATTATAACCCATTCTACAGCAATAATATCCATGCCATAAAAAGAGAGGCCTGCATGTGGAGAGCAGCAGCATCCATGTGGTTTATGATGTCGCGACACATATTGTTAAAAGATCATCAAACCAAATTCGATATATAATATCTAAGCGAATGCACACATCAAAAGGCAGAGATAGAGCGAGAGCCCAGTGTGTGTATGTAGCTTTTTGTTGAGATGTGCAAATCGCGGGCGCGAGCGCACGTACATACACATCGTACAGCCTACACAATGACGAAAGCTAAACACACAGCACATTGATGTATGGGCAACAGCGTCTAACAACAAAAATATAAAACAAACAACTGCAAAAATAATATGAACAGAGCAAGAAAAAAATAAAACACAAACACACAAACATACAACATATACAAAACAAAAATGGCAAAAGAGCACACACAATATAGTTTCGATGAGCACAGAAGAATAAAATAAAGCACAACAACAACACCACTGAAGAATGGAAGTGCCATTTTATTGCGGAACATTCACAAAAACAAAAACCGAAGAAAAAAAACAACGAAACTGAAGACCAAACCATTTTCGAGTGCATGTTCATGTTCAGTTTGCTTTTAGATAATTCATGTGAATATGTAAATATATGATTGTACAATGCTCAATAAGCGACACGATATAATTTTGATGACAAAGAAGAAGAAGAAGAACAGGCAAAAATATAAAAGAACGGTGTGTCCTCGCACAGAGCGTTCAGAAAGACAAAAAACACACACACACACACCGTACCGAGTCTTCGCGATATGCCTAGGTTACTTAATCGTTCTGGTAATAAAAGTAACGAAACGCAAAGAGAACGCCAATCAGAAAACCGAACAAAACAAATATATCTATCTACCATTGGCGACCTGAAACCGAATAGCAAGAAATACACTATTAGACAGAGACAAAGGAACAAAGTCTATTTTGTTGTGCAAAGGCATGAGAGAAGAAAAAAACAACACACACCGAATCAATCTAATGAAGAAGAAGAAGAAGAAGAAGAGAAAGAAAAATGGAAGAAGAAGAAACAGAACAGGTACATTTAACAGGGCTGCCTATCGTTACCTCAGCGCGTTGTGAGCTAAGTTTAAAGATCATTGCGTTGTTCCTGTGCTCGCGTCGCACAAGCATTCCTGTAAACGACATCTCTCCCTCTCTCTCTCTCTCTCATTTTTTTATACAAACACTAGCATGTACACCTATAGCAAAGCGGTCGAGTGCTGAGATGTCCAAATTCTCATGTATTTGGCTTCGAACTAATCGCTTCGGTTGACGGAATAAAACGTTTCCCACAATTCCGTCTCGGGACCACTCATGATCATACACAAACACATGCAAGCACATATTCTCGATCGTTCACTAATACACCTGTATGAAGCCTGCATACATTGTGTGTGTGTGTGTGTGTGTGTGTGCGTGTGTGCGTGTGTGCGCTCGCACTGCACACGGTGAGAGAAGAGAGCGCGCACAGGTATTACAAACACCGATAATAATCTTCTAAAGACGTTTTTAGAAGAGACAAAGCACGAACGAGACAAAAAAAACACCGTATATTATTATATATTATAAAGAAACGAAACGAAATGAAACCTTCACGCGTTCGGTGTGAGTGTGGGGCCACTGTTGAGTGCAAGTGTGCGCGTCTAGCAGCAGAATATTACCGCGCGATATAGACTCATTCGGTTGCGCGTTCAACTATGATTTCTTTTTATATGCGATATTTCTGGGTAACATTCTCTTTCTGGTTTCGGTTTACTTTGAGATGACGATCGTCAGATTTTTTACTTTTTTGCATTTGTTTCCCCAGCTGAATTGGTAATTTGTTGAGAGTCATCTAGTTTTTCTTTTGTATATTTGTAAGCACATTTGGAAAGCAAGAGAAATCCAGTGAAACAAACAAGAAACAAAAAAACTATCAATGATCGATAGATACGTGATTTGGTCTTAATTCTCTGGTTGCTTTGTCAATGCACTAGGCCAAACGGTGTAACGATCGTTTTTCATCAAAACTTGCTGAAAAGAATGTTCAAGTAAAAACCAATTTAATGGCTGACAAAGAGCAGCATACGCAGGCCATAGTTTCCATTAGAATCGCATTTCAGGTGAATTTTTTGCTTTGAGCATACATGTTGCATACATTAAACTGAAGCGATTAGCCAAAGGTACACTTAAAATACGTTAATAGTTGTCATCGTCATCAGCACTATCATTACTAAACATAACACGTATTTCTGCTCTTAACTGTTTTTTCTCTCTTCTCTTCTCTTCTCTTCTATATTCCTCTTTTTCACAAAGTAATAATATGATGAATTAATAAGTTGTACGTGTGTGTGTGTGTGTGTGTGTGTGAGTGAGAGAGAGACACTCACACATGCCCATATCATGAGAGGAACAAAAATAAATAAGAAGAATGAATTAAGTAGCCATGATGGAAAAAAAGGCATTAAAATGCACGTAACACAGATAGCGGAGACCGAAGAGAGAGGGAGAATAACAAAAACATCAATCAAAGAAAAGAACGTAAGACGCAAACAAAATGTACAAACGCAAAATAAACGCAGCGATTGTGAACGTTTACCTGTTTATACACACACATATGTGCGTGTCTTAGGAACATGCAATCAGCATACTGGCCAGATACCTGCCGCCACCGTTGCCGCTATTGCTGCTGTTGCTGCTGCTGCTACAATAATTTCTCTTGAACGAAAATAAACAGCTCGATCGGAGTCAGACGACAAACATACTGCATGGGCTATGCGATCCGTTGAATCGACAAAAGACAAAAGTCTTTGTAGCCAATCGCAACAAGTAAACTCTTATAGTGCGTCTCTCAGCATAGCGTTCGATTTCAGGCTATCGGCACTTTGTCTCTCGCTCATGCTCTGACTCTGTATGCTTCCTTTTCCTTCTTGTTCGTGTCTGCTTGAGATGTGTGTTGTTACTGCTGCTGCTGATGTTGTTGTTGTTTTGTCAGCGTATTGCGCCTGTTTCTGTATCGGTTCCGTTTGAATGATGTAAATATACTTTTTTCTTTTAAATAACATTATATAATAATCGTGATTTTCCTATACCTGGCGCTGGTTTTTGGATTCATGTGTGTTTTACCCAATTACCATCACATCTCGGTGTGGATGGACTCAGGAGTACGCGCTGCAAATGTATGTGGAGCTCAATGTTTTTTTTTCTCTTATTTTTCCTTCTCAACAACAACGTTCGCTGTTGTTGTTGTCGTCGTCGTAGTCATTTTTCCGTCTTTTTCTTCTTTTTCTCTTCTTTAATTAGAAGCTAAAGGCGAGATGTGTGTGAGATTAAGACTATGTTTGTCGATTCAGCGTTTGCAGTATACTCAATCGAATGTGAGCGCTCGCGCGAGAGAAAACGAGAGATATGAGAACAAAAAAAAAGTAAAGCCAACAACACTACCAACCAAAAACAGAGCAGAGTATCAACTAAAAACAGTATTTGACTTGTGTGCTGCATACAACTACATGCGAAAATAAGAATCAAATTTGAAATACATTCATGACAAAGAGATATCATACACAGAACAGAGAGAATAAGGAAACGACGCTATTCGCTGTTAGCATTTCGTAAGTCTCAAGCACACAAAGCATCGATGTGATTATAGAGAGAGATGAAAAAAAAAACACAACAAAAAGTATACAGAAAAAAACGATTGAGAAGAGAGACGAAACGAAAGCAGGAAAAAAAATCAATGTATGTAAGAAACTAAAACGAGTTGACTACAGTGTATGCTGACTGAGCGGCCGTCGTTGTATACGTCGCGACCGAATGTATTCTCTCAGTTCTCTTACTCTCTCGATAGACGATGAGTCATCATCCCGATGATCTTTGCCTACTCATTGAACAACGGCAGGCTCTCACGTCACCACATGCATTCGCTCTCCCTCTCTCTATCTCCCTCACTCTTGCTCGCTTGTTTGCTCGTATCGCCCGATTCAATCGACGACAAGGAAAAATGATGTGTACTTTTCTCAAAGTTCTTTGTTTTTCCATCTCGCTCACTACCGAGCATCGTCGATCGCGTTGAATGGCTCTCGGGTTGATTCGTTCGTGTTTTTGGTCTCGATTTTTATTTTATATGTCCATCGAAAAATTTAACGCCTTTTGATGTTTTTCACAAAGACCGAATATAACAATTAAACCGATCGGCAATCAAAAACAAAGCATTTTGTGCATTATACTAAAACATTTAAACTGGTTTCCTCTGGTCACGTTAATTTTTTTTTCGCCGTGTAATTTCAAACTTCTTTGGTAATTGCGTGCTAATAACAAATCAACCCAAAAAAAAAAATTCCACGAAAAACAAAACGACCATATGAATCCGCCGCGTGCTCATACTATGCAATTCAACCGAATCTTTTTTCAGGTGGATTAAAAAAAGGGAAAAAAAACTCGTGTTAAGATCATTTTGAACGATCAAAATCCCATTCAAACGTGTAATGAGTAGTCGTACGAAGATAAAAACGCATAAATAACACTAATGGCAAGTAAAATATATAAAACAAATGACTAAGAGCGATTATGAAATGTTGTCGAAGACACACAAACACACACATGTGTATATGAAAAAAGTGAAATGATCAAATCAAAAACCAATCAAACTGAGAAAAATCACGACACGAACAAAAAACAAACACTCAATGCAGTGTACTGAATATATCATTTGAAGGTAGAATAAGAAGAAGAAGAAGAAGAAGAAGAAGAAGAAGAAAAAAGAACAAAACTTATATTTCTCATGCTTAAAGGTACAATTAACACAAATCTATTCCACGAAATCCTACCCATCGAACATTTTTATCGGGACGGGTGATCTGATCAAATTGCAAATGGGTATATCGAGAAACAACCTCAACCCGGAATTGAGTGATGAGTCAATTAGACAGGACAGATTACTGAAATATTGAATTGTTCTTGTTGTTGTTGTGTGTTTGTTTGCCCACAATGACCACCATAGATAAACATTACATCAGGTATGGATTCGAGTGCAATTTGCACACTCACAAAAAAAAACTCTGGCAAACATTTCAATGGCAGATAACGACCGATTTCGATAATGTTGTTGCAACATACTTGAAATGCTGTTTTTCGCATGAATTTCAGCTACTTTGTTTTTGGTTGTTGCTTCTCTTCGTTGTTGCAAGTAATTGTGACATTCATTCCGTTTGACCTGATGAAAGAGGATTTTGTTATTATCGTCGTCGTTGTCATTGTCGAACTACCTGCTGTTAATCACCTGGAATGGCAAGAGGGGAAAAAATGGCATAGACACAAATATTGTGCACAAATCGAGATAATTAGGTTGAAAATGTGCACCAACAAAAATGATAATTGTTAAATCATCACTAATGAAAAATCAATCGATTGTGTGTCCGTCGAGTCAGAAGTCGCATAATATCTTAACTCTCTATATATATACTCGGTTAGTTCTTATTGATAAACACCAGATTAATATCAATCAGTGATATTAATGGGCCACCGTTTCAATTTTCGGTTCACATAAAATGTACAAAATTGCCGGCAAATTATTTTATGCGGCCGAATGTGAAACGGACGGAGGGGAGAACAACCGAAGTAAAAGAGAAAGAGAGAAGGAAAAATTAAGAGATTACAGCATTAGCACTCAATGAATCATTAAAAATTACGTAAACGATTCACTATTTAACGCCATCAAATAAAATTCAATTAAAGTAACAAAAATATATACATATCTTTATTGTTTGGGAAACCGAAACCCACTCTAGGCTCTAGGCATTGTGCATTTGAACGGCATTTGGGTTGGTGTACGTATGTGTGTGCGTGTGTGTATGTGAACCAAAACACATATATAGGCAAGAGCAATTAATTTCAAATTCAATTCCGACGCATAACACCCAACGAGAGAGTGAGAAACATTGCGAGAATAAGAACCGAAACATAATCAGCAACAGTCAACAAATGCTAACGACACGACAATTTCAAGCCCATATATATTTCTCCTTCTTTTTTTTGCCTCAATTTGATGTGTCGCGCGCATAATGACTCTAATTAGTTCCAATATTGAATTTTTAGATTGTCGATTGATTGCATTAGATGCATTGGTAATAATTGTTCGATGGCAGCGGGCTTTGATTTGATCGTTGACCAAAAGCGAAACGGGTCGATGGGAAATCGATCCGAAATGATAGGGAGAAGTTCACACCATTTTCATGGTTTGATTGCATTTGCCGGTTGAAATTCGATTTTCCATTTTGTCTCATTTCACTCTTTCACATTTGGGGAATAAGAGATCATTCATTTCGCCCTGAGATGCACAAATATCAAACGAGTGTGCGTGACCGTGTGCGCCCGATTCTTTCTTAAACCATTCTCGTTCTCACTCTCTGGGCCGAATGAAATGCGCACCATCTTTAATTGCAATTGACTGAACCAATAAATGCGATAAAAGGCCATTTAATCAAGCGACTTTCTTTATTGTTCTCTCGAACTCTTGGTGTGAGTCTGCATTTGATTGATTTAAATTAATTCAAAAGACAAATTTAAATAATTTATGCGTGCTGTACAGTCAATTGAAGCGAGTAAGATGAAGGCATTGAATGCGGAATAAAGATTCGCCTCCTATATATTCGGAGCAATTATACGTGTAATATCTTCATTTTGAGCAGCGGCCCAATGTGCTGACTGCTGGTTTGACGTTGCCACACAAAACGAAAACACATTTTTCAGTACAACACGAACAGCATTGTCTTGACAATCATGTGTGTCGTTTCGTGTTGCGAACTGAGAGAAAACGAAAAACCCATTTTGACAATCAAAAATACATTCAACGACTAATTGCTCGACATATGATTGTCGCAGCAAAGGAATTGAACTTGAATGCATTTGAGTAGAGAGATAGAGAGAGAGAGAGCGCGACCGAGATCGAGAGCGTGAGTGAAAGAAAAAGTCGAACCAAAGGGGTTCAGATTATCATCAAATGATTCAATTAAATTTCTAATCGTAAGCATTCAATTGATGTGGTAATATTGTGCGTTCGTTAGACACATCGTGCACCGAACTTGTCACTTGTGATAATTCCCTGTGTCTGCACTCTTAAATTGAGTCATACCGGCAACGAACTTGATTGCGGCCGATAAGAGGCGTGAATGATTTAATTTTCGGCATGTTGTGCGTATAATACTCATCCACTCTCGATCACATATCCGAATTGAACCAAATGTACGAAACGTGATATATTCGCACTAAGTCACAAGTGACGTTTTTTTGTTGTTGCAAAAGGCAGATTTTACAAACGCAGAAAAAAAAATTTGCGCAAAAAACCCATTTCAGTGACGATTTGATCGTTCTGTATGTATTGTAGTAGCTTTTTTTTTTATACACATTTCCATGCGGTTGTTTGTTATTTCGTCTCACCGAACTTCCGGCCCATTCAGCACAATGTGCACAAAACTGTCTGTTTGTTTGGTCTTCGCGTTATACACAGACACACATTGTGAATGAATAAGCGTTCATTGTTGAAAGTGATGCGCGAATAACGGGATAACAATCACAATAATAATAATAATCATCATCATCAAATCGCATTACATAGAAGAAAATGTACACAAAACACAGCCAAATCAAACACGTATAGAGGCGAATGTGAGGCAGAAAGTGGGAAAGAGATGAAGAGAGAGAGAGAGAGAGTATTCATGCAAACGGTAGAAAAGATCGAGAGTGAGAATATGAATTGCAAGAATGAAATTGGCTGCAGTTTGGCCGATCACATCATTCGCACTAGATGAAACGCTACTAAAAAGATAACAACATTTGCAGCATATGAACGATTGGCCTGAATTTAATTAATTTTTAGTCATTTTTAGGGCGAATGAAACGAACAAAAAAAATCAGCCCAACAATGAATGAAAAATAAGAATGTGTTTTTCATTTTAGCTTCAATGACACACCCACAGTCAATGGGCAAATAAGAATAACGATGAGCATTTTTTCTTCTTCTTTCTTTCGGTTGAATCGTCGTGATGAAACATGAAAAATTACGCTAATAAACCATATCTCACACATCTCTCGAAATTAGCAACCGAGCGAAAAATTTCCATTCAGAAATGAGAAGAAAAAAAAAACGACGAAAAGAACGAGAGAACATATAATACGATCAACACGATCGATCAACATGTAAATGAACACATAGCCAATTGAATTGAAATAAATAAACAAAATTCTTCAGTAAACAGTTGACAACGATGACGAGCGCGCGCTCACACATTTCATGGCTGTATGCGTTGGACTACTGGTTGGCCGCGGACGCATCGAACAAAATTAAGCCTGTTATTTAAATAAGAAATGTGTGTAAGATTTATTCGTTTTTTTTGGTTTCTATCAACGTTTCAACCGCTTACTTTTTTTTCTGTTGCTTCTTGTTCATACAAGATCTACATTGAACAGCGTTCATGGCAATTGTTTACAGAAGCACATACAGTTTTTTTTTCTCTCGCTGTTTTGGTCTGGCCTCAGCTCTATAAATCGGATGATAAATTAAGCGCAGCTAATTCAGTGATCTCTCTCTGGTTTGTCTCACACTCGTTGTCTATACACAGTAGTCACCCACATCAATATTAGACGCGCCTGGCAAATTTGAATTCAGTTTATTTAGCTTGTACTGTTGCTAATCAAACACACTTTCATTACTCTTCTATGCGTGTTTGTTGCTTTTTTTTTTCTTCTTTACTCTAAATAAATGTATTCCTTTGATTTGGCCTCTTGTACCGTAATAAATGGCCGTGCTTGATCAACGCCAAATCGTATATTTTCCACAACGACAAACTCGCACACACAGAGAGATAGAGAGAGATAGTCATCGCCGCACATTTGGCGATAGTCTGATGGAAACAATAACCAAAAATGAACATGACCTAGGCTGAAAACCAAATACAAAACTGACGATCGACCAAAAGAATTTTATCCAACAAATTTTTGTTGTTTGTTCTTTCTAAAGAAGATCCGTTAATTTTGGCATTAATAATTGTTTTTCTTGTAAAAATTTCTTTTCCCTTTTCGATTCGATCGAAAGCAGAATGAAGTAGAATGCGAAACATGAGCACCCAGACTCGGCCATGTCATGGATGCTACGAACGATGAATAAAAAAAAATGCAGTTTGATATCAATGCTTCAAATGAGACGAGATGTTCTTCTTACGGCATGTTCATTTGCATTAACATAGGTAGACGTGATGAATTGCAAGTATATAGAGTGTGTATGGACAGCTTCAGTTTCGGTTTTAAGACGCAATTTTCTATGGCTTGCTACAAACTTGACACTTTACAAATTTTTTTCTCTTCGTCATCGTCATGATACTTGCGAATGACATATGCAATTGTTTGAACGAAACAGAAAAGCAAACAATATTCGAAAACATTATGTGACTGTATCGTTATTTTAATTCCAAAAAAAAAATAACTACAAACAGTCATGCATTTTTCGTGTATGATTTGCCAATGCAGTAATATTCTATAAATTGCAACGCGTTTTAATTGTGCGCGCTCGTATGTTGCAATAATCGAACGAACAAACAAACGAACGATCGAAATGAAAGAAGAAAAAAAATATGTGTTCACGTCGTACCAATATTTGCCATGGTTTCGTCTCAACCATCATAATTTTTACCTATGATTTGGCCATTTGTTGTTTTCATAAACATATTATTTATTTCGATTTCTGTGCCATACAAACACGCCAACTCTAAATAGGTAGTTCCAAATGTACCGTCGTCGTCGTCGTTGTACTTTGGACACAAATGGTGTGGTACGCTTTTGGTATTTGTTTATTTCACTCTCTCTCTCTCTCTCTCTCTCTCTCTCTCTCTCTGACTCTCTCTGTTGTGGTAGCTCGCATTATTCGTAATTCATAAACAAAGCGTGTGGCACAGCACACACGCATTGCTATACAAATCATTTTTGTGTTGAATAAGTATTGAGTTCGTGGTTAATTACATTGTGGATGCAAAACTAAACCGAAGCGATCGAACAACGCAAAATTCGCCCAATCAATCTAAAACTGCATATAGTATGGAACAGAAAATCGCATACGAAAAGCAAAAAAAAGTTATCAAACCCACCGGCAACATACTACAGTCAGTTACAGTCAATTTGCAAGCGGGCGGTTTAGCGATTGCATCAAAACATAATGCACAAGAATAATGCAATTGAAAAAGGAAGTCTTTGGTCGCATATGCTATGTTGATTTCATGATTATGGTGTTCTATCCAACCATCATCGTCAGGTTGTGGCCATCGTAAATTTTTATAATAGACTACAATACGCCGTTTTGTCGATACATAATAATAATTGGTCCGACATATTCTTGTTGGTTTCTAGTGCAAATCAAGTCGTTGCCAACAAAGAATTTTTTTTTCTCGCATGGATAGATTTTTATGCTCTTTCATTCTCTTTTTAATCACTTTCAAATGCAATTCAAATTACCCAACTCTGTGTACGTTTTGTGTCAAATAAAAACGAAAAAAATAGTGTATCACCGTCGATTTTGTCCCCGAAAAAAACCCATATCAAATAGGTGTTATACCATTAAACACGATCAAATGTTAGCTCGTGGGTACACCTTTCATTGTGTCGCTCGAACAAACTGCTCATATTTTTTATCTCCTTCTTCTCGTCTATTTGTTTTCAACGAAATAATCTGATTCACTTGCGACATTTGAGTCTGTCTGCTTGTTATGTGCTTTCAAAACCAGATGATGACATCTTTCGGCTTGGATACACCAAATCGTGTGATATTTACTCTTTGTGTGTGTGTGTGTGTGTGTTTGTGTCGGTGTGAGGATCCGAATATGTTGTGCTTTACTAATTTAATGAGACAGGTCAATGTAATAGAGAAATCAAATGACGAATTCGCCGATGTTTGCCTTGTCGTTTTCACAGCATCGAACAACACCAAAATGTTATATGGTGGCAAAATGAGCAAAATCGAAATCGAAATCAATATGCAGGCGAACGGATGAAAAAAACCCAAAGTAAGACGAAACGTGCGATATCATACTCTACTCTCTATATATTGTAAGTCATAAAAAGTTGGTGAGCACAACTACAAATATATTCGGTTGGTCGGATTTTGGTATTGGGCGCCTCGATATTTCGCATTTGATCGCGTGTGTGCAGATGCACACTCACACCAAATTTTGCACACATTGAGGCACAAAAACAAGAGACGGCAACAGCACATCCGCAACGAATAAAGCTGATGAACGATGATCTATATTTACATAATTAATGACATTCGTAAAACTGATCATTAAAAATTTAAACGATCGCACAAAACTGTCGTTTTGTCGGTGCTTTTTCACTTCTTCTTCTCTCGCTCTCACTCGCCTGCTCTGGTTGGGGTTTTTTATTTTCGAAAATTTTCTGTTTGCTGTGTGTGACACCGTCTCTTAATGTGACTTTATTTCCCCTTACATCGTCTATTTTTCACAGCACACGTGATGCATACACTGACGCTTTTGAGTCATGTGTTCACACGAAAAACTAAACCAACGGACAAAAGCGAGATAGGTAGATGAAGAGAGAGAGAGAGATAGAAAGAGAGAGAGACAGAGTAAGGAGAGTGAAGCGCGATGAAGAAAAAAGCGACAGTCATCAGAACAGAACTGTTTTTATGAGTAATTAAAATAAGAAGAAAAAAAAATTATGTGTATAAATTTAAAAATATGATTAAGCGCGCCTCTGGCCGTTTCCGCCGTAATTTATATCAAGGCGACCGATTAGTCTCTCTTTCGTTTGTGTTTCTGTCGCCGTTTTGCCATAAGAAGCGGTCTATTTTTTCATGACTCCCAGGCTGGCGCATCATATTTCCGATAACAATTTTTTTTCATGCGAATTATGAGAAAAAAACCAGAAATAAAAATAAAAATAAAAAATCTTATACATGATTTGCCATGATTTTTTTCTTTCTTCTCTTGCTCTAAATTAAATACGATACGATATCGTGATTGTAGTCGCTTTCGTCGCCGCCGTTGTCGTCATAATTCGTTGTCATCGCAAAAGAAAAAAAAATCAACAGTGACGATGAGTATGGATTTCGAATGAACTCGACGATAGGTTTCATAGTTTGCTGATAATGCAAACACACACATGCACCTAATGAACTTGAAAAGAAAAAACACGCACCAACACATATCGTTGGACGCGATTCGTCACGCGCACCACTTTCAAATCACAGAATCAAAAGTGTCGTTTATTTTCATTTGCTGGGCATTACGTTGTTCTTCTCGTCTGTCTCTCTCTCTATCTCTCTCTATCTCTCTCAATCTCTCTCTTTCTCTCTCGCTCGCTCGCTATTTTTGTTGCTTAGTTGGTTAAAATTTGTTTTGCTTTGTAGCTTGACATTTGATACACAAAAACCGTATTACCATGTTTTTAAAAAGGTTGTCGCTATTGTAGACTAAAACTGAATGCTATTGATACGTGTTTCCCACCTTGCGTGAGCACTTCATCTTCTTTGCTCTTATTTTGTCCCATTTTTGTTGTTGTTCTTTTTCTTGCTTTGCACACACGACACGCAGAATTTTGAACAAACAACGATGAGACACCCGAACAAAGAAAAAAAAATTAAGTGTACACAACAACAACATATCAACCCAACTAGAATCACTATCAAAAGCAATATTCGATAATGTATCGCTACTTTTATCAGCATTTGATATAATCCAAGGCGTACACGTACTCAATTCGATCTCCTTCTTCTTCTTCTTTTCTAGTCAGCGAATATAAAAACCTAAAGTCAATTTTTGTGCGTGTGTTAATCTCTCTTTTTCTCTTTGTTACTCGCACACATCGTCGCATGGATCTCCATTGAATTTTGTGTGTGAAAATCCAAAATCCAATCGCAACAAATTTCACTCAATCTTTTCGACGCGTATAATAAGATTTGTCAAACATTCTTTGGCGTGTTCAAATTTCTCTCAAAATTCTCATCAAATGGTGTGCTTTAAACCCACAAATTATTCCCATGGTGCGGCTGTTGACACTATAATTCCCTATATTTCGAATTGGCGCGCTGTGTAGTTCCGATTTGAAATGTTAAATTACATTGATGTTCCCTTTGAAATTGGGGGCGCTCGTGTCGCCTCAAATGACTTTGACGTTCAACAGCCGCCACACGATTATTCCATTCGAACAATGTTGGATAGTGTGAATGGTGCGCTTTTTTTTTTCCATACGGAATGAGCTGTCAAAAATCCGAAGAGACGAAGAAAGAAAGCAGAAAAAAAGCTACATAAATCGAATTAAATTTTCAAATAATAAATGTGGATAGAATCATTTTCAACGGAATCATGTGAACACTGAATGTGTGTTGTTTGCCGGGTGATTCAGCGTATACCCAATTCCCGGAAAAATCTGAGCGTGCTACAATAGTAGCAGCGACAAAGACAGCGACAGCAACAGCAGCAGCGTATTACACACTGTAGTGGTGGCGCCAGTGCTCATTTTCATTCAATCGTTTGAGTTCATCGTACATTTTTCATACGATTGTAAAATGCCCTAATTTCCATTTATTCGCCGTAAATTTTCACCATTTCTGACTCATGCTCTCTCTCTCTCTCTCTCTCTCTCTCTCTCTCTCTCTCTCT
>NW_022601432.1:2306512-2336959 GCF_009176505.1 Sitodiplosis mosellana | reverse complement strand
TCTCTCTCTCTCTCTCTCTCTCTCTCTCTCTCTCTCTCTCTCTCTCTGTCTGTCTCTCTGTGCTTTTCGTGTTTTTTTTATCGTTTTCCTGATTTTCTTTCTCACTTCAATCACATGTATTAAAACTTGAAACAAAAGAACCACACCAAATAACCTTTCAGATGGCTTTTCAAGCGAAGAAAAAAGAGAAAAAAAACGTGATTTTTCTGTGTGAACATGAAAATCGGACGGAATTTTTTTTTTCCTGTTAACACTAAGACATTTTATGTTATTGTCTGCAATCGGTTCTTTCTTGAATTTCAGCCGTTCATCCATCGAGTTGAGGTGTGCATGTGTATATCTGTGTGTGATATTTTGCAAAGTTTTTCAACGTGACGTTAGTCATTACATTTTTTTTTTCGTATTCATCTTCATCTGCTTAAAGTTCATGTGAACATTCAATTGCACTGGATGCAAAACTTTTATTCACACGGTGATCAATGGTGTGAGTATTTGATGAACATGTGAACGAAGAAAAAAAAACATATTTGTGCACAGTGCACACGCTTTGAACTCCCTTGTTTCTCAGTTTCATTCTCTCTCTCTCCCTCTCTATCCGCCTTTTTCTTCCTCTAGTTAAATGCTACGGTGAGAGAATCTCATTGCCGAACAACATTTTTCCAGGTGAAAAACCGATATATCAGAGTTGTCTTGTCCATCACCCCCAAACCGAAATGTTCATTGGATGAGCGTTTGACACAGTCGGCTCAAGCACCAATCCCATAAAACCTGTGAGAAGAAATCCAAGTGCCATTCAATTTCATTTCTTCTGTATTTTTATTTGCCATTCTTTTCGGTTTAAAGTGGCGAAATGTCACAAACAATGAAAATTCGCTGAGAAAATCGGAGTTGGCCCAAACCAATTTCTCGTCTATGCGATACACGAAAAGAAGGAGCAGAGAGAGAGAGAGAGAAAAAGCATCACCACCAAAAGAAGAACCGATTTTTATATAAACTCTGAACAATTCATCAAAGCGCCTCTCATCAGTCGATCCAATTCAATACGCTGAGATTCTTTTCTCGCACACACACACACACACACACAAACACACAAATGGGAAAGGCCGAACGAGCAAGAGAACATAAACCGAAAAGTATAATTCATAATTAGAATCACTTGTTATAAGCGGCAAGTAAATAATAGCAGTCAAAAGGAACAAAGGCGCACTAACACATGAACTCTCTGTTCGAACGAAAGCAAGAGAACGAATGAGTGAAACTACACGAACATAAAAGGACATCGAGAATGAGGCAAGACACAAACATAGAAAAACAAGACCGCAGATCGTCGCTTCGCTCCGCTTCCCTCCGCTCTGCGTTCTTGAAGCTTGTAAATTTAAGGGGTTTAATTAATTTGATGTTTCTCATCAAATTATTATCGTAAGCACTACATGGAATGTAGTTTTAATCGTTGGAAATGTCTGTTTCACAAGTTTTAGTTATAAATCATTTTAATATTGTCAATAATAATAAAATAAATTCATATGATGATATTGTATTCTTCACTTATGTGTTTTATGTACAATGTACACTGTACGTTCAATGTGAACGGTCATCGTACATAATTTCACATTGGCAATGAAAAAAGTGTAAAATATTTTTTTTTCTTGAGTTATCTCAAAATTGAATTACATGAACATGATATTATTTCATTTTTGCAATCGGGCGTAATTGTTTCATTTGAAATAACAAATATGGATATTAAAATGAATTAGTTTACGGTCCAAAAAAAATGGCCTAAAGAGTCTTAAAATTTTCTCGTAAAAAAAGTCACTACAATAGCCTAAATTCCATGTAGTGCTAAAAAGGAACAAAGAAGTAGACGAAAAGAATTGTTTGTTTCGATTATACGTGTGCGTGTATTTGTTTGTTTTGTTTCTTCTTCTCTTCATCATCATCATCGTCATCGTTGCTGTTTCTCGTCGTTCGTTGTCGTTTTCGGCCCTCGATGGTTCGATCGTACGAACAAGAAGCGGAATAAACGATGCAAACGATAGATGAAAGAAAAACAACAACACTCACACACATCCATGCATACACAAACACACAAGAGACAAAATAAGAAGAGAAGAGAAAAAAAAAACACAGAAAACGATCGGTAACAAGGTATAAATTGTATTTATCGATTTCGTATGTCAGTTGATTTGTTGTTGTTTATCGATCCTGCGCTTGTATCAAGAGCCATTTCAATTTCATATATATACTACTTCTTCGGCTCGAATAGTTACACTGCAGGCATCTCCCTCTCTCACACTCTTTATTCGTCTCAGCATCATTGGATGCGTTCGCACGTCTGTGTGTGTATATATGCGGCGCGCGGATTGTGTGCATGCAATGTTGTTCACAGTGAATGTATGAGAGCAGCTCAATTCCTGGAAAAGAGATCGCTTGGATCAAAGCATGTTATGTATTTAATTCTCTGGTTATTTTTTTTTCTCTCCGTTGATTCGATTTCTTTCCCATTCCCTGTGGCTCGTTTCAATTTATAATCACACAAAACGCATTGATACAGAAGATACTTAATTCAAATTGCTGTCTGTAAATTCAGATCGTTTGATCACTTCTCTTGCCTCGATCTCTCTCTCTCTCTCCACCGTTTTTTTTTGTACATATATGCGTTCATAATTAATAGATCGAATTTCAGGGTATTACATTCTTCAAAACGTCCTTTTAAGACGGATGAAAAAAGAAAACAGTTGAAGAAACGAGAATTAACGAACCCAAACACAGAGAAGAGGGAGAGATAAAAAAAAGATGATTCTTGAATTGTTTGGTTCGGCCGGTTCGGATTAAAAATGACATTAGATTTAAAAATTAAATGGCCAATTTTTCATGTGGCTCATCAAGTGTCCCATGTGGTTGGAGGGTTTTTTCCCATTGTTTCATTTGTCGTTCTTTGTTGTTGTTTTATGCAATTCGAAAATTAATTGAAACTCATTGATTTTTTTTTTCTCTTCTCTCTTTACAGTCACAATACAAAAACAACCCAATGGGAAGACCCGAGAAAACAAATGAACACACAGCCAACATTGACACATAGTGCAGAATCGTTACTTGTATCAACTGCTCCAGGTAAGATTCATTTCCAAATCGGTTTTTTCTTCGAATATCGACCGAGTCCAGTTGAGAGACAATGCGGATTTTTTGTCGTCATTCAACTGTGGATAGTTTGATGTTGCGAATTAACGAATATATTTTTATTTTGATTGTAAGGTCAACACCGACGACAAATTCAACCGCTTCAGCAATCGCAATTCGTTTCAGCAATTCGGCAGCAGCAGCAGCAACAACAACAGCAGCAGCAGCAACAACAATTACAACAAACAAGTAAGTAGGAGTTTTCTATCTGAAATGAAATTTGAATCGTTCGCTTTTTTTTCGTCCTCTTGAACGATGAACATATGAAGAGAGAAAAGAAAAGAAAATGCGATGGCCATCTGAGAAAAGTCATTATAGAAAAAAAAAAGCAACAACTCATCACATATCACGCTATTAACGCCGTCACAAACATCAAGCAGCAGAGAAATAAAAGCATGTACGCGTATGTTTGTGTGTATGCGTAAGCGAGGCATCAGACAAAATAAAATTCTGTCGTTTGGTGCATGCGTTGTTGTGTGAGAAGTGCAATAAGTAAACAATTTACACACAAATGAAAACGCATTAATTGCATTTCATTTTCGCCGTATGGGTTGGTGGAAGGCATTCACTTGAATTGGCCAAGCCACAAGTAATAACACACAGAAATTTATTATATAAATAAATGGCGAATGCGACGGCGATGTTGAGGCGCGTATGAGAACGCACCAACAGCCTGACACACATATATGTATATCAACAAAATGATTTTGAATTGCGTGTGCCGAGAATAAAATACGCGTTGTCGTTTGCAAAGAAAATGAGGCGTCCGAAAGGTGCGGGCAATTTGTGGTATGTGTGTGTGTGCTTCTTTTGCCTCAGTCGCTTACTCGCTCTCTCGCCTTTTCTCAAATGCATATTTTGCAACAACAACAGCAGCAGAGCAGGAATCAGAATCAAAAAGAGAAAAAAAAACACGTCAGAATAGAACAATCTAAAGTGAAATGAGAGGATAGAGTAAGTGCTTTAGCTCCATGGCTCTATGCGCATTAACAACAGATGAAATGTTTGCGAAATTACCCATGTCAACAAATGATTGTAACATTGCCCCGTTTGAAAAAGTCAATTATTCCAAAGAGAATCAAAGAACGAGGCGTAAATTCTTGCAGATTTTTATACCATTGTGCTTTCAAGCAGTAGTGGAGAAGTTACTTACTCAAATATACACTGTACTTCAGTACAATTGATTGGTAAATAATCATGGCGGCTCCATATTATTGCAAAAAGCACAAATGGTATAAAGCCTTCACACATTCTTTGGAGAAGAAAAAAAAACATTTGCTTAAGATTAATTTTCGAGCATACTCCATATTTTGAGAGTTACAATCCATCCAAGTATGTAGGGTGAAAATTGCTTGAATACATTTTCCGGTTTTCCTTTGCACAGTTGAACTTTATTCTTTCGAATGGCCGTGAAATTGAAATGAGAGCAAAGGAGAAACAATGAATCCCACTATTTATTTGCTGACGTTAGAATAGCAACAAATCGGAGTTGTTGCTCCTTTTTGCTTGACTTTGACTTGTGTTCCACTGTTATCAAACAACAAACTGCTTCAATTGAGCGACAACTTTGTGTTTATTTCTGTCGTTGTTGCTGTGTTTTTTCTTTGTTTCCTTCCTCCTACATCTTCTTCCACGCTTCAGTTCAAAATGCCCACAATGAACTCTTTGAGAGAGAGAAATTGCATCAGTCAAGGGTGAAGCGCAAAGAAAGAAACGAAATTGACGGTTGAACGCAGTCAAACGTAACATACGTAGTTCATTTGCACTGCATGTTTTTGTTGTTGTTGCTATTTTTTGTGATTGTTTACATCGAGCTGTGGTCTCTATGATCGGATCAGATGCGGCTTGCCTGATGTTCAATGCAACCAGACACATCAACAGCGTGCAATAATTCCAAAGTCCACTGGTCGTCGTCTTATTGATATGACTGAACTTTCACACAAAACGAAGGCAAGCACACACACCGAAAACAGAAAAAGAAGAAAAAAAAACGACAATAACAGAGAACACAGTGACGACGAGCGCTTGATTGCGCTAAAAAGAGAGAAAAAAAAATCATACACACACACTGAAATAATGACGGCATGAAGAAGAAGAAAAAAAAACACGTCAACACGATACACTTATTTTGCTGTGCCTCTTTTGCCACACTGTTGCCGGTTACTACAGGCGATTTTTATTTTGTGTTGATGAGAGTCTATTTTTGAAGCACTCTAAATATAATTTCCCGTCTCTGCGTTTTATCGCTGTCTCTTTTTCGCCGTTGAATCACACACTGATTTGAAAATCGGTGGATCGAGGTGGATTATTTCATATTTCAGTTTTTTTTTTCGTTCATGATTTTTTTTTTCTCGTCATTCGACGACTACCACTGCTGTTGCTGCTTCTCACTTGTTGTATTTCGTCGTCGCTGCCGTTGTCTTCTTCTTTTTTTGTCGGTGTGATCATTTTCATTCTGACAATACGTAATCTAAAAATAAATGTATACATTTGTAAATGGCAATACAAGAAGAAGAAGAAAAGAAGAAAGAAAAAAACACACACACAGTACATCGATAAAGAGAAACTTTTTAGCGTAGTTTATTATCAATAAACGGTTGATAATGAAGCCGCTGCCGTTTTCTGTTCTTTCATGCTGAGCTCATTTTTCAATTCTCAGTGTCTTTTTTTATCGAATCGTAAACGCCGTTATCAGGAAATTATGGTAACGTTTTGACTTCTTCATGGGCTTTTTTTTTGTCTAATTTCTTGTTTTGTGGTTCACGTACTGTCATCAAACAACTGAAATCACGTCTACGAGTAGATGTGTCTTGGTGTTTTAAAGTATTTTCTAACGTGAGCTCATCCATTTAATGGCACACTAATCGGGAAATTGTCGTTCATTTTTATGGCTACACCAATTGTTTTTTTCTTCTGTTCAAGTTCAAGGAAATGCAAAAAGGAAACCAATAGCAAAACAAATGAAATGAATTGTATTTGCTAATGTGTTTTGTTTTTTTTTTCTTACTTGCAGCCGCTCCAAAATCGCAGCCACCAAGTACGGGCTTGGGTCCATTACCGGAGGGCTGGGAGCAGGCAATTAGCAGTGCTGGTGAGATTTATTTTATCAATCACACTACTCGTTCTACGTCATGGTTCGATCCAAGAATACGTACGTATTATAATTGAATCGTGGGAATGCCGTTCTTCATCTCTATTACTAAGCCCATCAAATTTGAACCTCAATCGAATGAAAAAAAAAAAATAAACATACACTTGGCTTATGCGCTGATTTTTCATATATATCTTCTGTTATCTTTTTTCTGTGCAGCGGAACAATTTCAACGAGCCACCACACTGAGTGCATCTAGAGTCGAAATGAATCCAAATATATTTAATATCAGTATTCATCAGCTGAAGCGTGAGGTTGATTCATATAAGCAGCGTCAACAGGAAATTGTGTCATTCGATCAAGTAAGTACTATCGGCGGTGCCATCTCGGTTTTCTTTTTATTTCTTACTTTGTCTTCGATGAAATATGCTTTCTACGATGAAATCATAAATAATGGGGGGGTTTTTTTCTCTGTGTGTGTGTATTGTAGGATTTTGTAGCACGGCAAAGTCAACAGACGATCGGCCTGCAGATGGATCCATTTTTGTCGGGTGGCACTGATCACACTCGTCAAGAGTCTGGTGACAGTGGTCTAAGTCTATCATCAAACAACTATTCAATGCCACACACGCCCGATTTTCTTGGCAATATGGACGACAGCATGGACTGCATTAGTGGTATGTACATAAGAATCACACCAAAGTTCAATCAACAATCTTCTTAACAACACCATTTTCAATTGAATTTTTCAGAAAGCGGTACAATGGAATCGATGAGTGCCAATTTAGATGCAACAGATGACTTAGTACCATCATTGCAACAGGTGAACATAATCGAATTTTGGAGCATTAATCTGTTTATTTTCAAAGATTTGCCTCCGTTGAGAACAATTCCAATAATTCATGTCCATTTTCTTCCGTCTCTTTGTTTATTTCAGTTGGGTGATGGATTTGGCAATGATTTGCTTGATGATAATTTAATGCACAATTTAATAGATACTCAAAACACGAAACCGTTGACTTGGATATAAGAACCGAATTGGAAAATTTCTGTGAAAAATTCGAAGAAAATGAGAACGAGTCACCACCAACACATATACATCGATTAATTAAACAGCTAATGAAAGAAGAAGAACGAAAGAAAGAGAAAATTTTAATGAGAAAACTACACTCCTTCCTCTACTCCCCTCTCATTGATGCGTGTCTTTTCTAATCGAATAAAAAAGCAACAAAACAAATTCTATGCTAAATTGCACATAACTGCTCAGTCAACACAAATAAAATACAGGATAACACACGAAAATCAAACAAACCAACACACACACACACACACAACACACATCAAATGTTTGTAGACACAGAGTGAAATGCAAATCTGGTACTCAATCATCTGTTTGATTTTTCTTTACTTAAGTCATCGGTTTAGTTTACATTGCTAGGTTTTAGTTGATTAGGACAAACAGAAGGAAGAAAAAAAAACATGTTACGACAAAATGAAGAGAAGAAATAGAGAAAGAAAAAACTAGAAAAGAAAGAGGAAAAAAAATGAAATTATGTAGTAAATGAACATAAATATTGTTATCGTGTAGTAATCATGTTAATTAACGGTTCAAAACAGTGACTTTTGATCCGATGATTTGTGGTCGATACGGGCGAATAGCACACTGCACAGTCACGTGCCCGCCACACACACACACACACACACACGCGTCGATAACAGCAACAATAACAACCGGGCGGGGGAAAAAAAATATATGAATGAAGCAGTAGAACAGTTTCGATCATTAAAAAAACACACACACACCTTGAATGAGACAAACGAGATCTTTGAAGCTGTGCGGTAATTTTTTCCCTACCCGGGAGAACTCAAACGACTGTATGTTTCATTTTGAGTGAGTGTTTTCTTTCCTCTGTCGCCGATAATTTGAACTTGAACACTGTGCCCGCATTCGTTTGAAATTAATTTCCAATGAAATTTTGCTCAAAAATTGACGATCTTTTGACATTTTCTTCTTTTTTTTTACAACAAACCAACAATTTCGAAATTCATTTCACTTATTTTCGTGGGCGAATGAATCTCAAATTCGACATTTTTGGGCAATTTTTCTTTTCATTTTTCAAATTGCAACAAAAAAAAACACCATTTGCGTGGATCGTAAATCGTTAATGCAATTTTTTTTTTTTGAAATACACACAACATTTGTTTGGATTTAGCGGTGCCAAAATTTCGTATTTTGGCACTTGATCGCTCAATTTAAGATTTATTATACAATTTTTGTGTTATTGTTGCTGTTTTTTTTTAGATTGAACAAAGCACAGCGATAATTATTCTATAAATTGTGCAAAATTGCAACAACAACCCAAAAACACTGTTAAACATACACATGTCTATATTGTGCGGTTGTCTGTTTCTAAAATCAAACTATCCAAAATGCGGAACACACTACATAAGGTCATATAGAGTCATCGAAAAATTTGTGCAGTTAAAATAGAGAGGAGAAACACACAAACACAGTGACATATATATATATATATATATATATATATATATCCACACAGCTAAGAAAAAAAAGAGATATCCAATGCAACAGTACTAGCAAAAATATTGTATAATATACATTTTAAAGTTGCAATTAAGTCGTTTAGTTTTTTTTTTCTCTCTCTCTCTCTCTCTTTCTCTTTTCTCTAGTGTATAGTTTATAATTCGTGTATTACAAGGTGTGTTTTTATAGGCGAAACCAATAGTGGTTTATCGTATTATGTGGTAATTGGCCACTAATATCGTCAAATCGTTTTGAGTCATAGAAAATGTGCCTTTTTGTTGTTTAAGGGAGAGCAATGTTAAGCACTTGATGTATACACAATGCACGTTAGTGCGTGCATAATTGGCGTGCGTGCGTGTGTTACGAGTGTAAAGTAATGTTTCTTTCGTGAACAAAACTAAAATGAAAGCAATCAACAAACGAAGAAAAAAAAACCGTAAATTAAGAATACGCATACAAAAGTAACAACAACAATTAAAACAAGAAAGAAAAAAACCTTAAAAGTGTAGCACATAAAAGCAAGACACCAAAGTCATCTAATTTCAATATGTATGAAAATTCTGAATTGAAAGAGAATATCGAGACATTTTATAGTCGTTTCATATATTCGAGAACGTCCATAAAATATAGAGAACCGAAACAAAACAACAAATGAAACAAACATTTATATAAAACGAACAAAGTGCCTTAATCCATTCAAGCTCGTGGTTTATCTTGATATGTGCAAAAAAACAAAAAACAAAACGAGAGATATGAGATATAGTAAAACAGTGTCTTATTTTCATTGCGGTAGTTTATTATTATTCTAAATGTGTAGTAGTTTTGTTTTCGTTTATTTCCGTTTTATTTTGTATACAATTTTTTTGTTCTATGATCTTATTATTGAATTTTGAATGGTATGATTTCCGATCCGGTTTCGGTTTTATTTGTGACGCCGGAAGTCATATTATCCCCCTCCCGATGACGAACCGTACAGAATGTATAAAGAGAATGTTTGAATTGTACGCACAGCAAAGCAAAACCGGAATAAAACTGATGAGGAAAGAAAAAAAAAATGCGATGAGAAGAGCAATTCATGAAAGAAAATTGTGCGATAGATGAAAAAAAAAAACTAGAAGAAGAGAAAAAAAAATCACACAATTTGTGAAACGAATGGGAAATATTATCGAAACAAAACAGAAAAAAAAGTGAAAATAAACAAATGATGTGCCTTAAGTATGTATGTATATTCACGGGACGAATTCAAAGTTTGATAAGGAAAATGGACGAAAAATGAGCAAAATGATAAAAAGTAAATAAAATGCGTGAAAAGAAACGAGATGAAATTAATAGGAAAATGAGAATAGCAACGAAATGGTAAACGAGACAAGCAGTCCGCCTTTTTTTTATATATATATACATATGTGTCACGTTTCTCTTTTTCTTTTCGTCTAAAGTATACTTGTAAAATATTCATATTTACTTAGATGTTATTGCGTATTATAGATTGAAAACAAGAAACAACAGAAATGAAAACAAATAGATAGCTATTTTTAATGCAACATTGTATTACGATTTGAAATATCGTTTTAGAATTAATATCACACAACAAGTTTTTAGCCAGCAATAACTTTGATAGAGTTTGTGACCTTTTTTTTATAGGAAAGACTTTTTAAAATGTTGACACAAAGTCAAGCAAAATATATTCACACCCATTTTAAAGTATATATATATATATATATATATATATCATATGAGTATAAAGCAAGATACACACGTACGAAGATAAGAATAAGAATGGAAATTCCATTCTTGTTTCTTTGTTGTTTAGTCCTTTTTACGTTTTATTTATGAGCTTTCAATGTGTCTTCATCGTTTTTTTTTCCTTTTCTTTTTGTTTTCGAGTCGACCATAGACAAATGTATGCGTTGCTTTTGACAATTGAACTGCATCGAAATGAGGTGCGAACTGCACCGGAACGCTTTTTTTTGTGTTCACGCTCTTGAAAAGTTCGTTTCTTCCCCATCCATCACTCTCTGTATGTGTTGAAGTACGTTCGTGAGCTTACTTCAGTTTTGATCACGTGCAAATTATGCGCTCTCCTCCTTCGAAGCCGTCGAACAAATAACAACATCGAACAATTGACAGCATTTTCACCGGCATTGGTTCATGGTCGAATAGTTTTGGTCGACCCTTGTCGACAAGTGACCAACAACAACGACGACAAACAAATTTCCAAGAAAATAATAATAGAACAAAAACCATTCGGCCTTCACGCATGATGTCATCCAACCATCTAGGCCATATTCTATTTTCAAAAAAAAAAAGTAAGAAAGGAAGACAAACGCCAACGATCCGAAACCAAATTGGATTTTCATTAATTCGTTTTGTTTTCGGTTTCGGTCGTTCTTTATTCATGTATCATTCGATTGGTTTGGCATATCTACACGGCTAGGCCACAATCGTTTGTTTTAAAATTCATAAGCTATCCATAATAATTTACTCGTTTCAAATAAATCTTTACTGTCAATATGATGGCGATAGAGAGAGAGAGAGAGAGAGAGAGATAACAAGTAGCGATGCTAAGGTATGACATAAAATATGTGCGTGTGTCACATCGACACAAAAATGCGTCAGTGCGGACATCGAACGCTGCTTCTAATATGAATGGAATTGCATAAAACCACTTTCTATGGTGGAAATGCGTGCAATGTGAGCCGAAATCCATTGCTGTCAATTGAATATTATCTAGACTAGATTTATTGAGGTGCGGCCACATGAGCCGCCTCACCCAGTCGAATAAGACCTGAATGCAAATGCACGGCTAAATGCTATCACGGGCGAGATCAAAATTGAAGCATCTCACAACAGAAATGAGACCAAAGTTTCAGTCAGAGATATGGATAATAACAACAACAAAATCAACAAAAGCACACTGATGAAAACCATTTGCTCAATTATTCTATAAAATGAACCCGAATGCCGTCCAGCATGAGAAGTATAAAACAATGTTAGAAAAATGGAAAATATGAGAAAAAAAAATTATATTCGATAATAATAAGTATTTGTAAATTTGATGCAAAATGATTTTCAAGCTTCTTTTTTTAAAATTGCATATTTGGAAATTAGACCACTGCGTTGGTGGTCATCAATCCAAAGGGGTTTAGTCAAAAAGGCAATCATGATCAATGCAAATTGTGAGCTGAGCATTCAAAGCAATCATGCGACACGAAAAGCATACGAAAGAGAGAAAAAAGAACAAATCTACGTAAAAAAAATATGATGAAAGCAATTAAAACTGCAACAAAAAAAAAAAAGCAATAATCTTTTGGACGGTCTTATACTTATTGGATGCAAAGCAATTCAAACAAAACAAAAATATGTGTATCATTCATTGCAATACAATTCTTTATTTGCTCATAAAATCTTTATACATTGTCGATAAGAATATTAACTCATCTAAGTTTAATACGCAACACTGAACTCATTTCGTTCTGATTTTCTTCATCATTTTAATGTTCTGCAGAAGCTTCGTCACATACAAAACAAAACAAAACAAAATAAAAATCTAACAAGCAATAATATTTCCAAAAAGAATTGACAACCTCATGGGAATTTGATCGTCTGCCATCAATTCTTTTTTTTTCTATATAAACAAAAACAACACACGCAACGACGATCAAACGAGAGAGAAAAAAAAACCAGAAGCTATTAAAATAATATTTGTGATACAAAAGTCAAACGTTGGAAAATATAAAAACAAAAAGCCCTGCCATGAGCGCATTTTGACAATCCCTTGAAAATCGTTCGCCATTATTACTTCGTCTACATTTTCTTGTTTCATTACGAAGCAAAATCAAATTTTAGCCGAATTGCATTCATCGGTCTTTAGTCCATGGCAATTGCCACAACCCAAAATCATATCAAGTCAAAAACCGTTGAAACACATCTCTCTAATTAATTTCTTAGAGATTTGATGTTGAACAGTCGTTTGGAATGGACTCGCTTCAAAATAGTCAATGCTTTTATCGTTTAGAAACGTGTAGTTTCTAGACAGCACACAAACACATATACACTCTGTATAGACAATGAACAGCGAGAAAGATACCAAAAAAGATATATAGAGAATCTGAAAAAAAAGAGAATGCAATAAATTACGGAAATCCGGTCGTCGATAAATTAGCAAAATTTGCTACTGACAAATTTTGATGCAATCATTGCAGCTGGATTCGTGTGCACAATTAAAAAAAAAAACCTCTTCCTTCAACCCACATAGTTTGTGTGTTATACGATTTGTTTTCCACTTGGCGATAAAACGATTATTCTTGACGAAAGCGCGCGCTGCAACACTCAATTTTAGAAACATTACCATCAGACACTTCTGTATACAGGACACTTCATCTATTTGCTTCATGTTCTATTTTCCCCCGCTATAATGCAATATGAAAACAAACAAAAAAACAAATTGCAGCAGCAAATTGTCCACACATTTTTCCCACAAACACTCACACTCACGCATACACTCACATCAATCACAGAAGTCATGAACTCATGTCAGATTCATGTTATTTCCCAAAAAGCGCATGGATACATTGAAAAAAAAAATGAGTAAAATCCAACAGAAATTAGTATTACACAATATATACGTATATAACACATATCATTGCAAACAAATAAAAGAAACAGAATTTAATGGTCAAGCTCAAGCTGGTGGAAAAACAGTTTTTTTGGTCTGAATAACAAACGAATGAAAAAAGAAATGCAATTTGTAACAACAACAAAAAAATGAAGAGATGAAAAAAGAAAATCACACAACGTATGTTGGTAATCAGCTTCATTGAAGCCGAAACATTGAACTTGTTTAGTCATTCGCATATATACACACCTACCCACCCACACATACAACAATGCGAATATGCACATATCAAATCACTGAAATCGATTAATAATCAACCGAAGAAAAAAAAAAAACAAAAACCATTTTTTGTCTCTCTTTTACAAAACGAAAAAAAAAATAAATTAAATCCAACAAAACAAACAAAAAAACGATAAAAATCGTATCAAATTCAACACAAACACACACACACACACAGCAGCAGCAAAACTAAGTACATAGAGTATCATTTTTATTTTTGGCATGTAATTTTTAATTCAATTTGTAAGCTAAAAAACAACAAATCAAACTTTACTTTTAAATGAAAAATATACATATATTGTACGTTTAAAATGAAAAATTTTCATCCATAAATAATTGCGTTTTATTTGGTTGTCTTGTGAATATGCGAGTCTTGTTGGTTGGTTGTTTCGGTTTTTCGATAGAAGGACACAAGGTGAAAGAAAGCATTTCATGGTGTTTTTGACCCGTTGACATTTTCTAGCGATATCCTGTGTAATGAATTCAAAACGTAATCGATTTTACTACACGAAGACACTCACTCACTCTATCACTCGTTGTCTGTCCCGTTTTCGCTCTGGGTCCCTGAGTTAGCTATCTACGTGGCGCGTAACAAATGTTCTGTAGCTGCTGATTGTTAAAAGCTGATTTAGATTTGTCAACGTTAGAAAGCTCCATCGAAATCGATAACATTGAACAATTTGCGACCCCAAGCACTGTCACATATATTCGTTACGACGCACAAGTGCAAAGTGGTTGTTTAAGTGCAAGTTCATAACGCTATCTAACGAGATATGAGAGGGATTTAACTTTGATTATGGATGCTCGAAAATGCATACACTGTGACGATTTTAATGAGTATGATTGTTGAACAGCAATCCAGTCTATCGGATCGAGATAATTCCTTTATGCGAATCTTTTAGTGTTTAATAATAAAATCGGGACATTTAATGGATGGATTTCATTTTAGCCAAAGGAGGGACCAAGAGAATATTCCGTAACGAATCCACTTTCATGCGTTTGCAATATCAACAGGGAAAAAACTACCACGTTCCATCTGCATGGTTTACATTTTGAATATTCACCAACTTTTTAGCACTACATGGAATGTAGAATACATGGAATATAGGCTATTGCATTTGTTTTTTTTTCTTCCCAAGAAATTTTTAAGACTCTTTAGGCCATTTTTTTTAGACCGAAAATTAATTCTTTTTTCTATATAAAGTTCTAATTTGAAATAAAGCAATTACGCCTAATTACAAAAATATAATAATGTCATGTTCATGTAATTCATGTTTGAGATAACTCAAAAAAAATTTAATATTATTTTAATTTCCAATGTGAAATAATGTACAATCCACGTTCACATTATCATTCCCAAAACCAAAATAATATAATTAATAATACCATAATTTATTTAATTAATATATATTAATATTTATTTATGTTTCCATATGATTTATAACTAAATTGTTTAATGTTTCTCTTACATATTTAATTTTATCAAAGTAAAAGTTGATCTCCAGAAAAAATACAGTCCGGGTCGAACATTATTGATTTTGATTAAAATAATTTTCATAAAATACAGAAATGACTACTTCGATTGAAACTACATTCCATGTAGTGCTTGAATGAATAATTTGATGGAAAAATCAAATTAACGTAAAAAAAAACCATTTTAAACAACGCAAAAAGAACGCAGAGAGGAGCGAAGCGACGATCTGCGGTCTTGTTTCTTATTACTTTGAATTATCACTTGCAAAGAAGGATAGAATGTGTTTGGCCTTGTTTTGATGCTGCGTTGAGCAAAGGCAAGCCAAATCCCCAATGTATACACTGCCAGTTTTGATTGTTTTGAAACTTATTTCATTGGTTTTTAATTTGTTTTCTTTTTCCGCACGCAAAATCTGCTTTTGTCCAGATAAGACCGTTGCGTTCATCGTATTACGGCTTCTGATCATACATGTGTCAAATAATATGCCTATGCTTTTTTCTTCACTTTACTGAATAGTCCATAAATACGAAGTGGTCGTAGATAAACAACGAGGAGGGAAAGAATACACACAAACACCAAAACTTCAAATTACTGACGAAGCGATTAAAATTGGTTTGGTCGAACGTGCTGCCATAAAAAGGAAATTATTATCGCACATTTTATATACATTCAAATCATAGGCGAGAAAGAGATAGAGACGGTGAAAACAGTACGGAACAGTTTCACAAAACATTTGCTCAAGTTCAACAAGAGTGGCTTATATTTTATTTATAATTCAATTAAATTGGCTCATTTTTTGGATTCACTTATCTTTTTTTTATATACAGTCATGGACAAAATTGAGCGTATGCCTATAAATTTGTGTTTTATTTTTTCCAGTAACTTTTCATCTCAAATGTAATATATCAATGGGAAGTACATGAAAAATGAATAACATTGGCAATTTTGAACATCAAAATTGGCCGGCCAATAGGCGGCTTATGGCCCTCGGTAAAAACGGCCAAAAATTCAACATTTTCCCCAGCCGTTCGATTTAAAAAGTTTAAATGCAGTTTCGAAGGCCTTCAGGAGCAGATACTTTTAAACGCTGAAAACTTTCTGATTGGTTTCAATTTGGCCAAGTTATGGCCGTTGGAAAAATGGCCGATTTTTTTCGAAAAATTAAACCAAGCGTTTGATCGCGAAATGTCATATGTCGTTGGAAAGCCCATTTAATGAAGATAATTTTAATAGTATAAAACATAGAAATGGGTTACAATTTAACCAAGTTATAGGCGTACGAAAATTTTCGTCAAATTTTTTTTGGGTTTTCCAACGGCCATAACTTGCCCAAATTGAAGCCGATCCGAAAGTTTTCAGCGTTTAAAAGTATCTGCTCCTGAAGGCCTTCAAAACTGCATTTAAACTTTTCAAATCGAACGGCTGGAGAAAAAGGCTTGAATTTTTGGCCATTTTTACCGAGAGCCATAAGCCGCCTATTGGTCGGCCAATTTAGATGTTCAAAATTGCCAATGTTATTCATTTTTCATGTACTTCCCATTGAAATATTACATTTGAGATGAAAAGTTACTGGAAAAAATAAAACACAAAATTTATAGGCGTACGCTCAATTTTGTCCATGACTGTATATATATATATATTTGGACACCCTCCCTCGTCAATGCTCTCCCATTCGCTATCCCAATCGTTCCCCCGGTCTCTTTCTCTATATCTCTTGTATTCTATGCGCATATTGCTATCACGTTTGACTACGATGACTACGCCAAGTGTCTGTATACGAAGAAGTGGATCTAATGTCGACAATGGAACAATGTGCCTCAATGCCTAGCATCATTGGCCGACGAATAAATTGAACCGAATGGCGTGTGCAGAATATGATTTAGTATAGAACACAGAAGCCGCAGGCAGTATTTTAGACAAGAAGAAGGCCACTTCGCAGAAAACTGATACGGTAAATAGAATACAAGTCACGTGAAATT
The DNA here is from genome assembly GCF_009176505.1 of Sitodiplosis mosellana. Classification (NCBI taxonomy): domain Eukaryota; kingdom Metazoa; phylum Arthropoda; class Insecta; order Diptera; family Cecidomyiidae; genus Sitodiplosis; species Sitodiplosis mosellana. The sequence goes on along the minus strand of NW_022601432.1, from coordinate 2,319,802 downwards.
CACAATTGAGCACACACACTTACACACACAGACAAATGCACAAAAAGTACAAAAATGTCGCACGCTTTTCTTTATCTATCTTTAATCAACTTTTCAACTAAAAGGTAATTGTTTCTAAGGCAGTTTTCCACAAAATTTCGTTTGGCTGCTGGTGTTGTGAAAAACAACGGTTATTACACACTGTAAGCACATTTCCCATAAGAAAAATGTAGATTTTATTTTCAATTGAATTCCAAACGAAACATTTCGTTATTTCAGCAGATTCGAATGGATAAAAAATCGAAATGTGTTTCAACAAGAATGAATATTGCTTGTATCCTTAAGCATAAACGTAAGAATTTTGACGCTTTATTTACTTTATTGTGTCATTTTATTGCCGGTAAAAAAAAGGCACACAACAATAACATCACCATAATTAGTTGGTTGGCGTTTTATTTTGATCGGCACTTGAATGGCTTAAGTGCCTTTTATCTATTACAAGTGAATAAACGCTTCCCATTCATTCTGTCAAGTGGGATTCATTTTTCTCAATATTATTCATGGCAACTGAGCTACGTAGCACATCCTCAAGACACTTCATTCTGCCATGCAGCCAGCACAAGCGTGCAGACACACACACACACACAACATTTCTATTCAAATCACACATAAATTTCAACTTTTCTTGACCTTGTCAACTTCTAAATCACCGCCTCTTCGAAGCCAACTTTTTTTTCATCTTTCTGCTACTTTTTTTGTAGCCATCAGCTCTTGTGTATCATGTTGAACTCGAGCACAAAGAACCAAAGTGAACTCGACCGACTATACGCTTTATACTAAAACCAACGCAAAACACGAGCCTCGTAATTTTTCGTCAAAAAAGAAAACTTTTTTGAAATATCGTTTCTTTTTCGTAATACTTCTACTGCTACTGTTATTCGTGTGCACTCTGCTGTACCACAGCAACAAGGCATCAACGCCGATTTCTTGCATGAAAGATCGTTTAATTTCAGTTTTCTAATCCTCCGATTACAGCAACGTAATGATGGGCGACAATGTTCGGTTCCAATATTATCTTTCGCCGAAAAGTAAAACCAGCGACTAAGATGACTGACAATATTAGCCGCAAATGTTATGGTGTACGCTTACAATTTCCACCGCAGCCAGAGATATTAATTGAACGGTGCACTTTTGACTTAACCGCATACCGAAAACCATACAGAAACCTACACAAAACTCTAGAGAATCCGTGCAGACTGTTTGAACACAGTACCTTAATAATAATATCCAGAGCTGACATATGCACCTAGTTGATGCCGGCACTTACTTCTTTGGGTGCGCACATTATTTATGTGATGTACTCTCCAAAACTGGTCGTACCACCTGAAAGAATCATCCAAAATATGCTGTACATTTTTCAACAGAGCTTTTGTTACCACGTACGCATCAATTACATTGGTTATCGGGTAGCGATTGTTTTTTTTTTCTCAACGCATCTGTTAAATTTAATGACGATAGAGGCAACAAAAAACAATTAGAGAGTTCAGTCTTTTATTCACATATATCGGTTTACGCATGTATGCCACAAAATACTGTCTGGCTGTGTTGTTCGATGCCGTGAAATCTTGTGCATGTCTGGCCGCACAATGTGCACATTCATCGATTCATTGCCTTTTGGTGTATGGCTTGGGGCATAATGTTGAAGCTTTAGTAACGTACATAAGTGTAGGCCAAATCAAAGTACATGCCATTCACATCTTCTCTCTCTCTCTCTCTCTCTCTCTCTCTCTCTCTCTCTCTCTCTAACCCGAAAGCGTCTATCGCTTACTTGCCTACTCTTATCGGCTGGCGCAAAAATTCCAAATAACTGCTGTGTTTCAGCTGGTGAACATCGGCGCTCATTTCATGTTCCCACGGAGTAAATCTAATCTAATTTATAGGCTTTATAAAACCTCTGTCATTCGCTAACTGTTTTCGTCGCTATCGCTTTCGCTCTCTCTGTGTATCCATTTTTTTTTTGCTTTTGTCAGTTCATGTATTTTTTTCGGGCAATTTTTTGATGTCTCCGTTGCTAAGCTCTTTCATTAGATGTCATCAGTTGTTGTCTTTTATGTTCTCGTTTTTTCACTTCTTGTCGTTTCGTTCTCAATTTTCCATTGTTTCTTACGGGTTTTAAGGTCTATATTAGATACTATTGAAGTGTATTTAGCAAACATGCGCTTAATCACGTAAATAGACTTTTCGACTTGATACGTATTTTTTTTTTCTGTGTGTGTGTGTGTGTATTAAATGAAGAAATGGAAAAAAAAACCGTGAGACATAGCCCAGTTAAAATGGATTAACCTGAGACAAAGCACGTTAAAAAATGTTGCTATTGAGCAGCTGTTAAAGATGCTTTAGTTTTTTCGGCTTGTGCGTTCAAAGTGAAAAATAAACAGAAGAAAGGACATGCATAACGATTAGATATTCCACAAAGCAAAAAAAAAAAAATGCCAATTAGAGTGTATCCTTTTTTTCTCCTTCTTCTCCGTCTTCTTCAATTCAGAGTGTTCCAAAGTGAATTGAGACGAATGGATGCGTACGATGACAGAAAGAGCGACAACCAACCATTGACTTCCAAAAATACAACCGTTTACCCTTTTCAATGGCATGGAAATGACTGAGTGACGAGAGAGAAGTCACTACATTTTCAAGTATGCAAAATGCTTGAGTACACAAAGACGTGTGGCGATTCTATGTTTACTCATGTAAGCGGCACACGTGAGCATAACGCGTTGTTAAAGTCAATACAGAGAGGGAGAGGGAGAGGGAGAGGGAGAGGAGGAAAAAACAGCCGAAGAACAGGCAAAGAGCTCAGCTACAAATTGTTAAAAAAAAGAGAGCCAAGTTCAAACTGCAACTTTGATAAAAGACGATCCCCAATTCATTTTGACAGCAAATTTACTTGATAGGGTTTCTATCGGACTTCATCCGCTAGCAGGGTTTTGCGTTTCTAATAAATATAGTTGTCAGACAGTGCGTGTGTATTGTTGTTGTTGTTCTTATTATTGCTTATGGTCATTTCTCAGCTCATTGTTGGTTTTGTGTGTGTGTGTGTGTGTGTTTCATGCTGTTATTCATAACATTCTAATTTTATTTTTTGGTACGTTTCCATGGATTGGTTGAGGTAAACACAAATGGATAGACATAAAATTGAATTAGCTTCTGCCCCGAAATATGACAGTATACAGTCCAAATATTGACTCTAAACTAATAATACGAAACACTTGTTGAGGAATATTCCATTGATGCCCGACGATGTACGAAAATTCTGCTATGGACGCACGTGTATGTGTCAAAAGTTGTTCAAAATATTGTGTGAGACATTGACACAATATGAACATCATCACAATATCCCCGGGATATCACCGGAATAAATCCAATAATAAAGCTTAACAAGTCTGTCCACTTTCTCTTCGGCTTCAGCTTCGGTTTCTTTTTTTTGCAGCTTCCGATTTTATTTTCAAGGAAAATTTTCCGCCTAGAAACCGACACATATGCTGCCTTTGAACCCATAACAATTTTTTTTTTTGCTTTCGCATAATTGGACGACCGATTTGTTTAGGAGTTATAGCCCGGTCTTGAGGCCGGCTAACTTTAATGGTTGAGGGAAACATATTTTTCATCGCCTCTCAAATCAGTTTGGCCTTATGAGTTTTTTTTTCTTCTAATTTGCAATGAAAATTAATTCGCTGAATCGATGAATTCGGAATGAAAAGCGCCTAAGTAATAACATGTACGTCTGCACCAAATACGTTCAAAATGATTTTTTTTCTTCATGATGCTTTGAAGCCTCATTCAATCTCAATACTTCTGACGAACTTTTTTCAATTTCTTTCTTTCTCTCTCTCTCTCTCTCTCTCTCTCTCTCTCTCTCTCTAGTTTGTGGCTATTTAAAATTCATCTATTACATTGCCATAAGTCGTTCTTGAAAATCAATTTCAGAAGAAGCTTTTCAAATGTCATCTTTACTGAAAATTCAAAGCAATAATCGGTTAAAATGTTGACGTCCACCAGAATGATGTAGGTATGTCGCATGTATCAACATGATTTTTTCTTTCTATTTTTCGAGGAGCTTGTCAATATTTATCTTTTCCGGCGGCATGAGGCTGTTAAACGAAAAACCATTTAAATATTTTTTCTTTAGTTGATGTCGGGAGTCTTAGAATTTATGCCATCATATAATCATATTGCAATGAAATCAAACCGAAAGAAAACAAAATCCATCATTCATGCGATTTCCCACAGCAATGGTTCAACTGACAAATGACAATATATCAACGCGCGTATATTATAAATTGAAACAGCTGACTGTATTTTGTGAGGGTCAAACAAGTATTTTGGTTATGAAAGGTGACAGGATTATCCAAGTACCAAATACCAAGCTGATTCACCTGAATAGCAGAAAACTTATGAAGCATGTCCCATGTGCGTCAAATATAAGCTTTTCTCACACTCTGCCCTCTCCATCTTCCGCTCTCTCAGCCGCACCATATGAGCCATGACATACGATTATGATTACTTTTGGATATAAAATCGCTTGATTCGATGGTCTTCGTTGTCGTGTGTATTTCGTTTTCGATATATGTATACATATATCTAATGTTCACATTGATGTTGGTGTTTATTGCTTGAATTATTGATTGATCGGTATCTTTTCGTTGATTTCATTATTGTGTGGCTGCTGAACTGAGTCGAAAGATATGCCAAGAGTTTTCCATAGAATACGAATGAATCGAAAGCGACGACTCATTTTCAATTTAATGGTATGTCTTGTTTATGGCTGCTGCTTTTTAAAGGTCGCCAAGGATGGCGTGTGACTGTGAGCTTGTGTATGTGTGTGTGTGTGTGTGTGTGCGCGCGCGCGACATTTTCATGGTACCGGCAAACAAAAATGTGCAAAAGTTTTTGTACACATTTTATTGGCTATCAATTTTTTTCTTCTGGCTGGACTTATTTGCCATCCATCCAGTTTCAAGACACATCGAATTTTAATAGCAACAACTTCCGATCTATTTAGAATTAAATGGCTATAAATTTTATATCGACCATGCTTGTGCCATCGTCTCATTTGGTGTCGTACGTTGTTTGTGAGTTGAAAATGCAATAAAATTCTATGAAAATGATGAAGAAGAACGAAAAATATTGAGTGAAGCGCGCAATAAATTTTAATGCCTCGATTATTAGGCGTTTTTGTTGGACGAAAAGATTAAAATCTGGCAATGGTGTATGGAAAATATTAAAATATTTTGGAAACGCGTTTAGTCAACGGTTTTTCGTGTATGTGAATATCATCATTTCGACGTATTTTAGCACAACCTCAGTGTGCTAGTCTTAGTGAATAAAACCGGTTATGTCCGATGCCCACATGCCGAAATTTTCCAACACTTAATGACTCCGACACTTTTCACCTCTAAGCTCCAATCAAAATTTATTTCCACGATCTTTAGATAAATAATTCAACAAATATGCACAAACCTATGGAAAATTAGTTGTGCGATTTTGATCGAAAATTGTTTACGTTGCTGGAAAACTGGCTCAGCTGGTTTATCGATTACATTGTTTTGGTGAAAAGTTTTCCGCTTGCATGAGGATAATTTTTCGTGTCAACTTCCCGAAAATTAAACAAATTTCCGTCTCACATTCCTCATCCTTCTCCCCATGAACACTCTTTCTCCATCCTTGGCTAGCTGATTGGCCTACACTTCTCACAAGATGATTCAGCAAAATGTTCTGTTTTTAATACACTATATCTTTGCATGAATATATACGTGTGCTGTGGTTAGATACGACTGAATCGCTGTGAACCATTAAATTTGCTTATCGATTTTGCGTCTATTTGCGAAGCTATAGTTCGAGTGGGTTTTCTATATTTATGACATCTTAATATGAAAACGCGGTTAATGTTCGAAAAATTACGTAAATCCGGTTTAAAATGGATGGGGCAAAAGCCATGCACGCGGTGACCAAACAAAAGGGAATCGGGAGGAAGAAAGACATAGAGACAGAGAGACAGAGATGCAATGCCTTGTGAAAATATTTATTTACAGCTATTAAAGTTTATTATTATTATATAACCGAGTTGAATCCTTTCGGCTTACAATTCAAAGGTTGGCATTTGATAAAATGGCTTTTTCTTTGTCTCTCTCTCCGGTCAGATTGAGCGGATATATTTTAACCAAAATTACACATATTCAGATTTACAATAGATAAGCCTATTGCACCCTGTATACACAGAAACAAAAACAATATAAGCCCGGATTCAAATTAATGCCGATGAAGCCATGGATTTAAATTCATTGCCATTTTCAAAATAACATCATAAATATAATTAGACTCTCCAGATTAGATGACATTTTTTGGTGGCATTTTCGAATTTCGGTCGAATTGAATGCGATGCCTGAAGGGTTGGAACATTCTCCGTGTGTATTGTGTTTTTTTTCCCTATTCTCTCCGTTTCGGTTGAACTCAGATGAATATCAACTGAAATAGAATAAATATTTTGATGAAGCCATGAAATCGATGTTCGGCAATTTTCGGGTATTGCGACATATTATTTGAAAATTGTTTATTTCATTCAAATGTGAAAACTCTTTTTCGTCCATAATGATTGATTCGTTTGCAATATAATAATCAACGAATACCATTGAATACCGATAAATCAGCAGAGATCCAAATTTAATTAAAATACGACGCCATCGATTCGAATTGTAACAAGTTATATGGAACAATCGATGTTGATTTTCATTTTCCTTTGAAATAAGTGATCCATAAAGTGATTTCTTGATATCAACTGTACGCTGTTGCCACCACAACAACAATGACGTACGAAAATCAGATCGTTAATCAATTGGCAGGCTCACAATCGTAATTTATTGCATTCAGAGCACAAACTGCAAAACAAACCTTTTGCCGATTGGCGGTGTCAATGTTGCAAACATTGTTAGTTTGTTGGGTGGCTGGCATGAAATGCTACAGAGATTAGATTCAACTTGAAGGATATAATCGGAATTTCGCAAAACATACTTGCGAAACACATAAACAAACACTTGGCGAAAATTTCTCCCATTTTGCGGCTGTGTCTGCATTATTCGCATTTCTCTCGAAAATTGCATTTTAGCGATGATTTGTTGCATTTGAATCAAATGATACGTAGTTTCGCCTTTGCTGTGAAAATCATTTGACGATTTACATTTGCAAAGTGCGGCAAAAAGGATGGATATAACGAATGGGGAGAAGAAAAAGAATGAAAAAAGTAAACAAAACAATCAACATACTGTTTGGTGGGGGATTATAGCAAAATCCACAATGGCTGCAAGCAATGATATAGTGTTGTAAGGTAATTTCGCTATCTGAGAACCACATCTTGCTTTGTCCGCTCAGTTTTTGGTGTTTGCGCATTTCATTCTCGAATGATTAACGACACATCGCCCAGACACTGTAAATAAAGTGAAAAATCTCTGTGCTGAAACCCATTCTATGCCACTTGAAATTAAATTGGCTACAAATTTGTGAGTTGCATTTTCGTCGACTCGATATTGTTTTCCACCTAAAGCACAGAGATTTATTCTCCAGAAATGTGGATACGGAAAAATAAACGATTATATTGATTTTCTCGTGTTGCCTTTTATTTCGCTCCATTTAAAAGAACCGAAGACGATGACGACGATGATGATGAAAAAAGCGATCAAAACAAAAATGCGACAATGTTCGTATGTGAGTGTGCACTGTGCACATTGTGTGTATGAAGCCAATACATTTGCTTCTGTATCATCTTTTCAAATCCGTTTCGATGTGATTTTTTGTGGCGGTCGTAAATCGATGTGTAATTTCGATGCTAATATTCCGTTTGATTGAAACTTTACAGCTTTGCCCATGGCAGGGCGTTAACTCTTTGACAAATTACAGCACACAATCACATTCGTTCCCTCCACTTTTTTTTTCGAGAATGTTCTCTGGAACCTTGTAGGGAGAACGAAAGGCGAAAACTATTGAGATATCGTAAAATACAATGGCAAAAAATTGGTATTCATGTGATTTCCTTTGATTTCCATGTCTTTTACATCATGAATTTCTATTAAGTGTGTGAGTGTGATTTTGGTGAAAGGGCCCAGCCCGGAATGAACATACGTAGCTGTTCATGGTGCACAATGACATTATGCCTGGAGTGAGTGATATTTGAATGAGTCGTCAATAATCGTTCCAATACATACGACCAATGCAAATATGAATAGTTCTTTGGTTTTATTGCCAATTGCAATGTCAATGGCATCTCCTTTCCCTTAGCGATAATTAAGTTGTGTGTATGTGTGAATGTGATATACATGCTCAATGTGGTTTTGGGACACGTTCATGTTGTGGTTGTTTACGTCTCGAATGTACCAGCACAACGTTTGCATAAAGCACACAAACAAATCAAATCATTCGAACGACGTAGATAACGGTTTTGTGGCATTCTACCGATGATCGATGCGCATAATTGGTGAATTATACGCGATAATAACAAACATGCCTTAACCTCGACATCACATTTATTAAATTCCATGTAACGTGGCGCACACACACAATCATTTCCATTTCTGATTATTATTGCGCTTATTAAAACATTGGAACGAGCATGAAATGATTAGAAAAATTCAAGAGAACGTGGCCAAGAGCAACGGTTTTGGTTAAATCGCAAGCGACATTCGTGACAATGAGCTAATGATGGTGCAGAGTTGCGAGCATTAAATGCGCTTTTTCGCTAACATCCACTCTACTACATACTGACACACACACAAGCCCATAAAAACAATCCGTGATGAAATTTTATCCCTTCATTTCATTAAAAGATTAGGATGTAAAGCACGAAAGAATTGCACACAGTTTTAATGAATGCTTATAAGCGTGAGCTCCCTCGTCATGATGCACTAAGTACAACAGCATCAACTATCCCGATGCCTTGGCTTCCATATCGCGATATGCTTTTGGAACATGTCATAAATAAATTTACTCTCGTAAATCATGCGAAAAGAATTCATAAAATCATCGACGAAGTGCGCACCGCGTGGCTCAACCGGGCTCGAACGGGAAACACAGATAAAAATGCGACAAAATGAAATTATTCATTTCCATTTACTATCTTGTGTTCACTTTTATTCTCATCATCATTTTCGTCGTCGTCATCGTCGTCGCAATCTGGCCACATCATGCAACAAATCGGTACCCCGATTCGATCACGCGCCAGCTGCACTGTGGCAAGAGAAGAATAACATGAATGAAGCACGAAGGATGAAAAGATGGTGGAACAACGGCCGTTGCATACGTAAATCCAGTGGAAATATAATTTCATCAACGACAATGAATAACGCCGCAAGAACAATTCGACAAAAGACAAAATGAATCAACAGACAGAATAAAATGATATACCCATACGAAAGGATGCGTGCGCACAGATCATCATAATTGTTAAATTGTGAAATAAAACTTTATCTGTAGATTTTTATTTGGTCAATAAAAAAAAAATTGTGTGCGGCGTTTCAAGTGCTGAGTGGCGAGAACGAAAATCATGTCCAATTCTTTTATGGTCACAGATTAAATTGCACGTCACACAAATGATATCCAGATTATTTTTTGCGCACTTTTCATTAAGATAGAGAGAGACAGGCGCTGAGGCGCGTACACAATGTGTTTTTGTTGTTGAACAAAAGTGCAAATGCCCCATATCTTCTCCCAAAAGAATTTCTGGTAAATACCAACCGAAAATTGTTTCTCTTCATCTTCGTATCGCTTATCAGCGATGTGGCAAGCTGTTTTTTTTTCTTTTCCAGTGGCTCTACATTCATGACTAACGCTTTCATTTATTAATGCTACTCAATTCAAAACTTTGATTCTATAAACGAAATAAATATCCGAGTTCCTAACCATAAAGCACTGTAAATGGCTAACATTCATGTATTTTGCACTGAATATACCAGCATTAAAACTCTTGAAGAATCCGTGCACACAACACATTCAAACCGAATAAAACTTTTCACAGCCAAACTGTATGCGCTCTTTCTCCATCTCTCCAGTAATGAACTAGCATATTTCAAAAGGGTGTATGGCCGAAATAGTGCGAACACACAGAAATGTGTTCGCATCACAAAGGGATGTAAATGGATAAAATAACAGTTAATCAGTGAAAATTGTGCATCGTCCCAAGTGCTTCTTACCACAGACGGCAGTGACATACACACACTCATACAAAATGGTATCATAAAGTGCTCTAGCTCTCTCTTTTTTTTCCCTGGCCATTTTGGATTGAACTATTACATATAAAATCAAATGGCCCAATAAATCTGTGTGTGAATTCAAACATTTCGAGTGGCTTTCATCCGGAAAATTTTCACTTTCGAATGGTTCGTTTAAATTGAAAGTCAACATCCAAAACACAAAAAAAAACTATTTTCAATAAATTACGTGCTTTAGTTTAACAGTTGCACCAAACGGATTTCGAACGAGAATAGAATGTGTTCGATAGAATGGCAGTAGAGTGAGAGAGAAAAAAACGAACATTGTACGAATTTTGCATATGCCAACACCATGAGGTAAATGACCTCCGAATCGGATGTTTCCATTCGCTGGCGCTGCTTGCTGCCGGTACTCCAGCTGTTGTGTATCACCGCCGAATTCATTTGAATGTTTCCATGTGGAGATGAGCTTCCCAAAATGGATTATCGAAAATGCCATTTGCCCAATAAAAGGAGCAAACGAACAAAAAAAAGACAAACGGCGAGGAAAAATCAGTATTGTTCCATTCAAAGCGTTGAAATTATTGGTTTTTCTGTGTTGTATTTTGTCGTTTCTTTCGCGTTTTTCATATTGTCACCCAGATAAGTCACACACTTGCCCAAAAATGAAATACACCGTTTGCCAGGTCATTTTATTATTATTTTCTCGGCCGTTAGAATATACACCACGATACAGTGTAGCCATTATTCGAATTATTGAGCCATTGAATCGTTGCCTTCTGAATAAATGTTAATTTTATCGCGATTTACCGAAAAATGCGCTTGGAACTTGATCACCGTGCGTTGTTCCATGGCACAATTTTAAATTTATTCATTTCATTTTGCACGGCGCGACACGATCACCCCACGACGAAAAAGGGAGAAACAAAGGAAAAAACTTTGAAGCACACCGTTGTATGCTTACGCATTTTATGTCAGTAGGAAGACTGAAATCGGATTAATGCAAACGTGTTACATGCTTTAAAACAGCCAAGACAACAACAACAACGAAAATACGCACATTTTTTTCCGCTCGTTGCGCGTTTTCGTTCGTTGCTATTTCTATTCCTTCTCCGAAGTGAAAAACGAAAGGAAAAAATAAATAATCATATTATGTAAATTTATGTTGGTTTTTCCAAATGACTTTTATTATCATTCGTTCGAAAATATTTTCACGTTAATTTTTGTCATCTATTAAGGATAGCGTTGGTCGACTCTGTGCGAAAATAGAAATGACGAGCAACTTTGATGAACCAAAACGAGAAAATGACGAAGAAGGGAAAAAAGTAGCGGCAATTTTCTCGGTATTCATATATTGCCATTCTTGACATGCAATCGCCTTCATTCTTATTTCAAACTGTATTATCCCTTAGCTTTGTAATGTAAGCTTGCCAACGACGATGACAACGAGCTATTGCACGCGCACACACAAGCCCAGATGGTTCTTCAGTTATCTTCGACATCTTACTCTCTATACGTTTGTTCGTGTTCTGTCCGCTTTTTCCTCTTCACCCTGCCATTAAATCATAGACTTGAACGCATTCAAGCACACTTCGATTCGATTGAATCCTCGTTTCTTCTTTGCTTTGTTCTCTCGGTGATTTCTCTCTCTCTCTCTCTCTCTCTCTCTCTCTCTCTCTCTCTCTCTCTGAATATCGAAAATGGTTGCCGAACGGAACCAATCTTCATTCATGGCATTGCATGCAGAAAAAGAATGCAGAGAATGCGAATCGGTGTGCTCCTAGCGAAATGCAACACAAGGAGTGAAATTCAAGTGGACTCACAGTGATTGAGATAGAGAGAAATGGAAATGTGCAAATAATGCAAACAATAGACCATTGGCAGCCTATTTTCTCAATTGATGTATGACACCGTTTGTCAGTGTTGACTATCTACGTAACACATTTGATTCAAAGCAACATACACACACAGAACACACCTACGTATCATTTACATGGATTGCAATTCGTTTGTTGCTATGTTGCATCTTCATATGATGAGAAAGAAGACATCATTGTGGGAAATCCAATTTTGGTTTTGAGTGAATTCAAAAGGAAAGAATGGCAAGAAGTTAAAAAAATATGGAAAACATACTAATGTCATAGGCATTTATAGAAATGGTCGCGGGTAGAAACAAGCATACCATTTCATGCACAAACGAAAAGTGCGAGAAATAGAGAGAAAGAAAGAGAGAAAGGCACAAAATGAAGCCCATGTACGGCAAAATCCGTACTAACTGAGCAATTAATGAACCAATCGAGCTGTACTGATTCAAAATTTCGAAGGCTTTCACAACCGACCGACCGAAGATAAAAAGGTTTGCAATGGCATCAGTTCATAAAGAATAAGAATAAAAACTCACCGAATGGTTTTCATTTGAGTTAGTGTTACAAAGCAATTGGCGCTCAAAGCGCAAACGAAATCGAAAATATAATGAAATGTATGTAGGTGTGTGTCATCGTGACATCTAACGAAGAGTGGAAATTGAAAAAGGAAAAAGAAATCGCCCGTGCAAATGTCGATCAAGCGACTAAACGTCTGACTAAACGCAAAGGTTGTGCAGACAAGCGAAGCTGTACACCGTGTGTGCGTGTGTATTATTTGTCGATGAATGCCGGGATGACTATGACGGCTGATGAAAAAAAATTAAATTTATGTATAATCGCAAAAAAAGGGCAATAATTTAATAAGACTGTAGACAAACCGATACTGTCGCCATATAGCCATCGAAAATAAATACTTCCAAAATAATTGCCATTTTCACTATCGTGGCCCAATTTTTTTTTTCATTCCCTTCTACTTCTTCGTCAATGTGTTCGCTCATTTTTCGTGAAGTTTGTTTTGACGATGATAAACTCAGTCAGTCTGAGTCGAAGAAGAAAGACTGCAATACTTGCAGTGCTCGTCCATCGTCAGTAAACATGTTCACTCTTTGCAAGGACACACACACACACACACACACACACACACAGAGGGAGAGAGAGAGAGAGAGAGAGAGAGAGAGAGAGAGAGAGAGAGAGAG
>NW_022601432.1:2298417-2306412 GCF_009176505.1 Sitodiplosis mosellana | reverse complement strand
TTTTTGTGAATTTTCTTGAAATAAAGGCAGTGAAAATATAATAATGAAAATAAAGTGAAAAATCGACAATTCTGTATGAGAGGTACCCGTAAACCGCACCTCATTGCCTTTAAACTTTCTGAGGTTTCATTTATTTGAGAAAAAATAAGATTCTGAAAGTTTCATGTTGATCGCATTTGCCATCAATTTTTTCCAAGAAAATTTCGACAAAAATTGAGGACAAAAATTGAGGACAAAAAATCAAACTTCTGCAAATGCGATCAACATGAAACTTTCAGAATCTTATTTTTTCTTCAAAAAATGAAACCTCAGAAAGTTTGAAGCCAATCAGAATCGATCAACGGGTACCTCCCATACAAAATTGTCCAAAAATCGGTAATTTTAGTCAAAATTTCAAAAAATTCGTATGGGAGGTATGCGTAAATCGATTCCGATTGGTTTCAAACTTTCAGAATCTTATTTTTCTCCCAAAAAATGAAATCACAGAAAGTTTGAAGCCAATCGGAGTCGATTTACAGGTACCTCCCATTAAAAAATTTCAATTTTTTGACATTTTTCTTAGGGCAAGTACCCCAGGGTCAAATCGAAAATGGCTCATCTTCGAACTTAAACTAAGTTTTTCGGATACAAAACTTTTGGAACTTTCAGATTTGGATTATCTAAATTATTTTTTGAGTTATCGTGTTTACAAACAGCTACGACAACGACGACAACGACGGCACACGAACGGAAAAGTGTCTCAAAAAGTGGTTTTCTACGTTTCATGACTTTTTATGATGATCTAAGCTAATTTTGCGAAAAAAGTTTTCGGGACCAATTCCTATACTTTCCCTTGACACGTTGTGTACGGAAAAGTAAAAGAACGAAAAAGAGCAATCACTCTATGTGACTTCAAGTGCGGGTGTTGGATTGGTCCGTCTCGTCGACGAATGCTAAAAATGTGATCACATTTGACGCGGGCGCTCGCTTATTCGCTTTCATTTAATACTTTTTGTTTCACATTCAGTGTCAGTCAGTGCATGCATCTGCATTTGATGTTTTGCTATAATAATTGCCAACAATTCTAACTGAATTTCCAGATGGAAATTCATTTATTTCTCTTTATTCTCTTCGCTCATTCTTTTGAATATAAGAATGGAATATTTAATGTGTGTTTATATGTACACGTATATCATTTTGTGTTGCTGTCGTCAAGTACGCAACATTACGTCTGTCTGAATGAATTGCAATGCTTTGGATGATGCGTCTGATATGCTGGCAGATGTGGCAGCGCAGCATTTTCTCGCGGTTTCACTTTCAAATTGGAGAGTTGGTTTTATATTTACATCGGGATCATAATGTTGAGAGAGAGAGAGGGAGAGAGAGAGAGAGCGAGCAAAAAAAGAAAGCCCACAATGACAAAACATTGCATTTTACTAATCTGGACGGTGAGCAGCCAACAATACGTAGGAGATTTTAAAAAAAACAACAACATACACACAAACACAAAAACCATCGTCGGTTTTGGCTGGAAAATAAACCACGAAAACCGAAGAGAAAGAGAGACAGTGAAAGGAGAAGAAAAAAAAAACAAAAAATATTTCTACGCTGATAATTCATCTGCAGATGATTGCAATTACACTTCGTCTCGATTGGATCGAATGCGAAACTCTTGAAATAGTGTGACTATCGAGAGCAAATGGTATTTGCTTAACTTTTCTACTCGACTGCAATGTTTTTCTCCAACACCGGCATGCAAAAAGACAATGGCAAAGTAAAGCCATCCAGTGGATGATGAACGAAACTCTCGTCTTTTCGTGAAGAAAAAAAAAATGATCGAATTTACACCAATACCAAAATACCATCACATTTATGTCATGCCAAACTTTTGTTATATCGGAATGTTTAAATGGGTTGCAGAGATTCGAAAGAGGGCTAATATGATCAAGTTGGGATATGTTGTTTTTGGTGATACCCACTTTTGTTCTGAGTTCGTTAGATTTTTTTTCTTCTTCTGCGTTTTGTGTGCACTTTTTCTTTACATAGTTTCGATGGTTGTTGTTGTTGTCTTTTTTTCTTCATTTTTTGATGCGCCACCCCGAAAATGAATAGTATACGAAACGAGACGGCAATTGTCATTTGAACTTTGATAAATCGATGGGGAACAAAAAGAAAATCCTATCTCAGCAATAAAATTCTATGATATTCCAAGAATTTCGGTCGTTTCAATGTATTTTCAATAAACTTTTCTCTCTCTGTCTTGCTCTGTGTTGGTGTTACTTTTGCAATAATATGTTGTTGCCCCATTGTTGGTTGAATAGCATTAAAAATTTCGAGCACACTTTGTGTGAAATCAACAAATATGCCATCCAAACACCAAATCGAAAAAAGAAACGAAGACACAAGAATTGGGACCACCTCTTCGTAAACTTTATTTTGTTACAACACACAAAAAGCACATAGACCAAGCAAACAAGTAAGTACAAGACAAGCGAACGCGGCGACCGAGTGAGAAGTAAGAGCGATAGCAAAAGCAAGAGCAAGACCTTGGATGTGACACTTGTGACATCCTGATCATGTTGAGAATGAACTTATTTCAATTCCAATAAACATTTTTTTTCTCTTGCATGCACACACATATACACAGTAACACAGAAGCAAGCGTTTTTATTTCTTCTTTCTGTCTGTGCTTAACATATGCTCCAACTTACTAATGAACTTTTTTCCGTTGTTGCTTCTCTTCTTCAGCATAATATGCGTCCGAAATCGGATTCACCCGAAGATTTAAATGGTAAACAAGTTTTTGTTGTCGTTTCCTCAACAAATAAGATTTGTGCTGCAATTCCCTCCGATGGGAATAGGCGAAATAAAAATCATTTAGAAAAATGTATGAGCGACTGTCGTAAATTTTCTTGGTTCGTAAGTTTGAATGATTACGGAAATTATTCACTGTAATAGGAGAAAAGGAAAAGAGAAGCATAGAGTTCGTTTGTTGTATACCATCTGAAAAGAGCGTAGCTGCTGCTACGGCCGTTCGTACATATTCTGTGGTGTCCATTAATTCGACAGATTCATTCAAATGAGATCGAATCGGATGCGTATGTGTATGTGTGCTTGTTCGCTGCGTTACAAATGAAAGTGACGTGGATTATTTGATGAGCTTTGGTTTCTATTTATTCCATTTATTAATGTTGTCTATCATATTGATGCTGCTTTAACAGGCTCGCATTCTCTCACTCTGAACTTGTTCTTGGAATGTAAAACATGCGTGAAATGCCATCAAAAATGAATGTTCTTCACAAATAAGGCGTCTAGCGTGTGTTTGCTCAGCAACACATCAACTCATTTGGCGAATATTACCATTTTCTGAAATACGATAGCATTGAACCGTGTCATTATTTAGTGTATGTATGGACGATGGCTTAATACAACAGCGTTAAAA
This sequence comes from Sitodiplosis mosellana, assembly GCF_009176505.1. Classification (NCBI taxonomy): domain Eukaryota; kingdom Metazoa; phylum Arthropoda; class Insecta; order Diptera; family Cecidomyiidae; genus Sitodiplosis; species Sitodiplosis mosellana. The sequence continues at coordinate 2,302,991 of NW_022601432.1, read as the reverse complement.
TTTGACATCTAAACTTGTCGATGCGATTGCAACGCATAATTCAAAACACAAGAGCACTTGCGAACAATTTTTGGTCACACGATGCGCCCAACGATTTCCAACTTGGGCGGGAAAATTGGAAATGTCATACCGTATTATTTGTGCTGTATAAACAATACAGTGGATTTTTAATTGAATTGCGCTGAAAACTTTGTGAAAAGTGATCAATTTTAATTTTAATCGAGTGTGCAAAACCGCCAAAAACATCTGAATGAAAATGTGCTAACCGAAGCGTTGACCACAGTCAACATGCAATCCAATGAATTTTGGTTCGGGCTAAGTTTTCACGACGAAGAATAAATTTCCAATTTCGGATGTGCTTTTCGTATACAAACACATTTGACATGCCAACAAACAAGTTGTTTTTACAGTTTGTCGGCCACAAAATTTGTGGTACAAACTCATTTGAATTGGACGACGACAACGACGACAAGTATTCATCGTACATAGGTTGCCATTGAAACCATTTATATTCCGTTAAAAAGCATTTTGAGCTGAAAGTTTTGAGATTCTTGTGCGGTTTACGGTGAACGGAACAGCCAAATGTTTGATTGTTTCAGTTGAAAGTCATGAATGAAATCGTCAACCGTCGCTTGATCCGTGCTGAGTGTGTGGCAAAGTCGAATGGAGAGAGAGAGAGAGAGAGAGAGTGAGTGAGTGAATTGAGAGCGCATGCGTGGATACCGCTTTACTCTCTGTTTACATGCTGTTCCTCTTGTTTTTAGCCACAATACAATCGTCTCCTTCCATTTGAACGGTTATTTGTCGGTATTTGCTATGGAGCACACCAGAAACAGAGCAAGCGAACGAACAAAGTTCTGTTTGAGAAGCAACTGTAAAAAAGCATATTGCTTAAATTTCAATTCCCACGGAGCTTCGTACACGCTTTTCCATCCTCCATGTGCTCGGTTTCTCCCAATCGCATTCGCTCTCTCATTCTCTCAGACACATACACTTTTCTCTCTGGTTTTCACAATCCAACGAAAATCCGCGTGCACATACACACACATTACGCGTACTGTGTAAACACGGTGTACGAACGAAACGGAACAATAAACGGGATCTACACATGGTTAACATGAGAGGCCGTGTGTACACAAACGGCCAATATCTCTTGGCATACCTTCTATCGTAATTTTTGTCACATCATTCCTGCTATTAACTTCAGCGTGCCGTAGCCACTGTGGCTCAGTATGAATTCGAATGGCATCGAGTCAACATCAACAGCAAGCAGATACGTACACTCAGTAGCTCATAACATTCTCTCCGGCGAACATTTAAACAAAGCACGTAATTCTAACGGACTTTTTATGCACATCGATCGCGCGTCGTGTGAATTCGATTTGAAAACATTGGTTTTTCTTGACAATTTTTTTCCTCTTCTTCTCTTTTCGTTTTTTTTTTATTTTGACCCGGTGATTTTGTTCCTCTCAATTGTTATTTTAAATCCATTTTCCAGTTTGTGTTTTGATTTAGTGAGTGTTTTTTTTTTCAAATAAAAATGAAAATAAATTTTTGAAAAAATTCAAAAAATAATGAAAATAATAATAATAAAATAAACAATAATAATATTAATAGAATGGTCGTGCCATTTAATTGTATGTTTTCATTGTCATTTTCACATTCGTTGATTGTATAAATGCAATTTTACCCGTGACCGAAAAAAAAAATTAAGTCAAAAAAGGAAATCGATCACCGTCGAGAGAAGAAAATAAAAGCGCACACACAAAATAGATTCATTCGCATTTCCGTAAACTGGTTATGATAAATGAACCAAGCAAATCGCTCACGTATTGATGACTTTGAATTAAAGCAGCATATTGATTTGATAAATATACGAACAATTCAATTGATAAATTCCATACGAACAACGAAAAAACACAATGTTTTTTTCCATCGATTCCATTTCTTTCGCAATAAACGATACGAACAAGAAAACAGATAACAATCACAGCGAAACGACGGAAAAAGAATAATAACAACAAATGTTCGAAACAAGAATAGACAAACATATACCGTGGAGGTCTTGGCACAATAAAATCAGCACGATCGAATAATAAACGTCATCAAAGTAAATAATGTCCAATGTTTGAGAGAAAGAGAAAATTAATTGCTTTTGAATGAACATAAAGAACAATTGAAAATTATTGTCAGATACATTATTCGAGCATTTAACGGGCGGATCCATTTTTATATTCATATGCATTGAAGAAAAAAAAAACGGGCAAAAAACAAGAAATAGATGAAAAATATTGCAAAAGAAAAGCAGGAAACGCGTTTATGTTATTGAACCAAAAATATAATAATTTCGGAAAATGTGCTGTTAATTTGAACAATTTGATTGTGATTGATGGCTGACAATTTACATGAATCGGTAAGTTGAAATGTTATTACTTTTTTGCGTTCATTTTTACCTTAAGAAAAAACGAGAATGTACATTGTACAACGTATTTCTATGATTCACATATGGTATGTGTAAAAGAGAAAAAAAAATAGAATAAATTTTCTCACCTGTAAAAACCCAAGTGATGCCTTCTTATCTACGTTTGCGAATTTATCATTTTCCACGACAAATTCTGTTTAAATTTAAACTTTGTTAATTTTGAATTTTCTTCAAAGTTTGTACCATGCTCATGACTTATGTAATTGCTAAATTGTCATAATCACTTGATTTACTCGATTATGAGGATTAAACGTGTGTAATTTTTGAGTTTGAAATAAGTGTGTCTATGTGAAGATAAATAAAAGTTCGAAAATTCAGTAAAATCTGACAGAAGAATCGCAGCGCGATTATCGCACATCGTGTAACATATCAAGAGAAAAACAGATAAACTCGAAATGAACGAGAATAGAAAAGTTTTAACAAATTATTATTGCGTTTTCATTTTGTGTGTATATGTGTGTGTGGTTTTACCGTGTTTTTAGATACAAGTAAATTTTGCTGGGTGAACATTTTTGGCATGTGTTTTTTTGAAAAAATGTAGTTTCATCCATTCCTCCTTTCACTTTGGAGCTTCGTCTCACATGGTCCCAACTTCAATTACCTGGACACCGGAACTGTGTGCCAAAATTAATCAGGTAATAGGAAGACACTAAATCACATGCACTTTTTCTTTGGTTTTGGTGTTGGTATTAGTGTGCTCTCATGGAAATCAGCTCCGCGAGCAGCATACACGTAAGCTCACTTCCGCATGGTAAACACCCAAAATGGCATTTGGCCAATATGGAGTCACATTTTCATTTGGTTTAAGTGATTTCGTCGATTTTCTTCTCCCAATTTATTCCCGAATCGATTTCGATTCCATCAACACAATAAGAGCAAACACTACTAGTCGGTTTTTTTTTCTCTGTTCTTTTCTCTGACTCTTTTTCAATTGGAGTGTGCGATTGGTATGTGCGATATTTGCATTTGAATTGTGGAAAATTTCATTTCACATATGTGCGATTCATTGGCTGGTGCGCGTGAGAAGAAAAAAAAAACTATTATAATATTTTGCATGGAAAATCTTCGATTATTTATATTTCAATCCATGGAAATTTCGGTTGGGTGAATGCAGATCAGAGAAAATCGACCATTCGTTTATTTATTTATTTCTCTTTTCTTTTGCCTGAATAATTTTGAATGCTTTTAACGATGATGTGATCATTGGAGATTACAATCATTGGAACGGTTTTTCTGATTCTTATCATTGCCCGTGTCGAATTATTTCCACAATGATGATGAAACAAAAAACCAACAACAACAAAGAAAAATAAGTATTTTCACCGAGACAAAACGATAAAAGAAGAAGAAAAAGAATCATTTCGAATTTAATTTATAAATATGGAGACAATGATTTTCCATTTTGCATGCATTTTGCTTTCGTTCATTTATTCAGTTTGAATAATCATTGGAAGCGATTTTTTTTTCACTCATTCATAATAAATGGTTGAGAGCAAGTACAACAATTTTGAAAATATCCAATTTACCGAAAGAGAAATGGAATTGGCCTCGCCATTTAGCCTCTTGGCCTTATGGTCGTATCGTGACGACGCTTTTTTTTCCCTTATTCTTGTCATGTTCTTGTCGCTGCTGGTTGGTTGTATAGCAGCAACATTATCTTGTCCAGACAATTCTACCGAAATAGATTCATAACACGATCTTCTTCATGTGCAAATGCATTTACGGACGATAACCCACTGAAGCATTCTTCGGTTGTTTAGATGTTGGCAGTTCAGGCGTGCACGTGCTCCCTCCACGGCAACGTGACGCTCAGCATGGTCGTTTCATTAAAGCGCGCTTAATGAAATTTGACTTTTTCCCCATTTATGTTTTCTTGATATGTTGTCGCTGTCACTGTCGTCGTCGTCATCGTCATCGTCTTGAATCCCACCTACTCATGGAAGGTGCATTCATTTTTGCTGCTTTCAGATTAGAACTTTGTCATATATTTTTTTGATCTCACTCTCGACAATAATTCGTGTGAACACTGAACACCACTCTCTTTCTCTCTCTCTCTCTCTCTCTCTCTCTCTCTCTCTCTCTCTCTCTCTCT
>NW_022601432.1:2264606-2298407 GCF_009176505.1 Sitodiplosis mosellana | reverse complement strand
TCTCTCTCTCTCTCTCTCTCTCTCTCTCTCTCTCTCTCTCTCTCTCTTTGGAATGCATGAATGAATGAAAAAAGTGGAGCATCCTTGATATTCACCTCTGCGAGAGAGATGGAGTGTGACAAAAGCTGGACGACAAAAAAAAGTAGTCGCATAGATGTTTCCCATAAATGAGTTCCAGCTTGAGAAAATCTCACGACCGACAATTTTAATGTTGAATATGAAGTAGCAGTCACTCTCGTTCTCCCTAACGTTCGCTTTGGCGCTGAGTCGATTCTGACGAACGAATTACCGTGTTACTTATTAAATACAAATATCAAGTACTTCTTACGGCAAGTAGACGATTAATGTGAAAATTATCAGCGATGCCAACGACAATAATATACCATTTCGAAAGATATTTATTGCATATGCTGCTGCTGCTGCTGCTGCTATTGTTGGCTCTTGGCGAAAAAGAAACACAAATACAATCCGAGTGGCCATTTAGCGATGCGCCATTTAGTCTGGCAATGAAAATGCACAACACACACAAACGAAATGAAGCAGCAAAACCATTAAAACCTTTTGGAAATCATTTTCTTGGAATTTTTATGTTTTTTTTTTTGTTTCGTTACTATCAACATCTGGAACTAATAGTTATTTCTTAATTATTTTTTCTTCTCAGCGGTTGTATTCAAGCGGATGCCTGCGAAATACCGACGCTTTGTCCTATTAACCTCTGGTTCTTAGTGAGTTTACTACTAATTGTCCTTTCATTACAGCTATTATGCATTATTCCGAATACAAACAGGAAAATTTTCAATCAAGTTGTTTTTTTTTTGTTGTTATCCTAAACCTCGATGAATGAATCGCTTTTTGAGTGTGTACAATGACCGACCTTCGCCACGACTTCAACTCATCGTTCAATTGACTTGAGTAGATTTGTGATGTCGGTAGTATCGACATTTTGATAACATTGATAACCAACGCATTTGATGATAAATAAAATTCAATCCAAAAATTTGTGGGTGATAGTCGCTTAACGCATGGTATCTTTGTCTAGCATCCAAAATTGTCCTCATAAATTTGTTCCAAGCAAGAACACACACACAAGTTAACCAAATACAAACACGCACATACACACAAATAACTGTCTGCATAAATCGTGCAGATAACAGTAATAAAATAATCGACAAACGATTTTCTATTGAATGTCATCTCATCACAAATTGAATATTGCTGATTTTCCAAAGAAAAAAAGAAAACATGCGAAAATGTGAGCGTGCGTGATTCGAATTGAATCAAATGGGATCGTCACCGATGCTGCTGTTGTTATGACATTTGTCAGAAAAATGTCATTATCATTCTTTACATAGGCACACTAACTAAGACGATCATCGTCCTCATCATTGTACAGTGTTATTTACACAATACGAATTGCATGAATGACAATAGTCCCGTGTGTGACCGAAAAAAAAATGAAAAGCATCGGCAATATAATACGATATAACAATAAAAAAAAAGAGTCGCGACAGCGAGGAAGAGAATGAAAGAGACAGAAAATATAGCGGTCTTAAGGAGTGCCACCAAATTCTGTTTTAATTTTCTATTTATTGTTATTTTCATTGTGCCATACACGCACAAACTGCAACAGAAGCACACAGTTGAATTGTATTTATTTGCCCGTTCGCTGTTTCGTTTTAGGACGAATGACTGTTTAGTAAACCATAATCATTCGTGTGTTTGTGTGCGAATGTTGTACGCAACATTTCGGTCAAACAAAACCGGGTAAAAATTGCCAAATTTCACATTTGAATTATTGCAACAAATAATCGTGGATGTTTGCTCTTTCTTTTTTCTTCATTCTCCCCTCTCCCTTTCTCTCTGGTTTGGTTGCGTTTTCTGAGATGTTTATTGTTTTACCGAGTTTGTTTTGAAAAATTTATACCATTTTCGTTGGTTGGTATTTATTTATTTGGCTTTTTGTGTCTCTGTCACTGCCACACGAAATTTTATCACATTGTTTGCATTGGATGTTTGTATGGCATCGCTTGTGCGACAACCAAAAAAATTGCCACACATACCAAAAGAAACATATAGGTGTTATATATATATAGACGGCAACAAAGAGCATCCGAAAGGAGGCAGCGAAAACTAAAAGAAAAGAGCATAACGTTGCACAACAGTTGAACCAAATCTCAGTTTTGAATTGTTGGCATATGCCTATAAAAAATGCTACATTCTGTTGTTTTCTTGTCGTCATTACTCAGATAGAACCCTTTTGCTCGCTATTCTGTTGTTCTTCTTGGCTATTTTTATTTTCTCCGTATTTATTTATAAATACGTAATTCGGCTGCCACGTGTAATACTGCTAAGTCAGCCCGTTTGCTGATTTCAAACCACAGTCGATGCCTTTCGGCAGAAGATTTTGCTAACCCATTTTCCCTCTTCTTCTATGCTCTACGCTTTCATTACGGCTCTATATGGTTTCAAAGGCTCGGTCTTTTTCATTAAATTTATTTGTTTTATTATGCTTTGCTTTGCTTTGCTTTACTTTGAGCTTCAAGCTGCAGTTTTTTCTATTAAAAATGTTTTCATGTTTATTTATTTGCTCGTGGGCAATTCATGATCAAGATCACAGCTAAGCAAACATTTTTTTTGTACGATTAATCCTTTAAGTCTATGTTCTTAATTTGTTTTATAATCGACCAAAACCGTGTGCACGGTTTGAACTCAAGAGTGAGAACATGATTCGATTGATGGGTACAATGCACACCATGGCCAAAAGCCAGCTAAAGCTTTTTTTGGCGCAACAGACATTTGCATACATCTCTATGTAATGTCAATATGTCTATGACGAATTTATACAGCACATGACTGTACTTAGTTATATCTATGTGCTGCCATCATTCTGTTTGACAAGAACTTTATACTTGATGCATATTCCAAAAATGGAAACTAGATTAAAATGATATTTAACGATATTTATAGCACCAGAGCGCGTATTCTTCGTTTGCGCTGAAGAATGGAGTGAATTCAATCAAACGCGGATTTGAACTTAATACATGAACAGATGTGCACATGCACTGCACATCACATACACGCTCAAACTTTGCTGTTGTTGCCAATTAGATTTTAATTCACTTGACGAAAATAAACCACCACAGTCGATTTCATTTGTACATATTTTTATCTCCATTCGCTTCAAGTCAAGTGTCTAATGAGAAATGCGCTTCAATCGTACGAGAGAAAAAATAAAGTTTGTAAGCATTTCGTTGGTGATTGATTTGAAATTGAGAGAAACAGAGGAAGAGAAGAAAAGAGTGAGAGATAGAGAGAGAGAGAGAGAGAGAGAGAGAGGGAGAAAAGCGAGCAAGAAAATGAAAAAGTGCTTCGTATTTCCGTGGTAAAACACAAACAGTGCACGAGAACTGGGAACAAGGATGCGTGTTATGCGTCGCATTAAATGTCGGAGAGAAATCGTTTCATACTCAATCAACAAACGAATAATAATTTGTTTCAAAAGTTGATTTCATTCGGAAAATTTCCTGGTGTTGATTTTATGTGGAAATTTTGTTACATTTTGCTGATATATTGTGTATGTGTGCCTGTGTGTGATTGTTTTTTTTTTGTTGCAGTTCAAGTGTGAATACTTCATTGCGAACGCATGGCATAATACAAATAGATGAATTTATTTCGATGAAACGCCACAAATTTACACCGTAAATTACTGTTGCCACTCACTTTCTTTCACTCGGTGCAATTCACTCGCTCGCTCGTTCTCTCTCTCTCACCACTTTTTCTCTCGTTTCACCGCCAAATGGTTCGTTATAGTTACTGGGCGATTTGGTGTGTGCACCACTTCAGCGGCGTTCAACCAAGATTATATGCCAAACGCTAAAATCATTGTTTATTTTAATGAGGATGAATTGGTGAATAGAAACACAGTCGCTGCTGTTCGGCTGTATATACATATATATGTGTGTGCTTTTTTCTCGTTCGCTCGTCTTCTCCATTATTTGCACATGAAACCGAAAATTAATTTCGAATAAGTGAACGGAACGCGTTGGCAATGTAAAATGCAAATATTTTCCGAAATTCTTGCGTTGTGCTGTTTCTCTTTCTGTTCCCCGTCCCTCTCTCTTTGTCCATTTTGGCAACATATATTTATTGAAATCAGGTATTTTAAATTGACTATTCAACCGAAGCAATTTTTACACAACATCATTGTACGTAACCAATATACATTTTCATCATCTGTGGGCGCAATCGCGTGATTGCCTGCTTACCTATCTGCCCATTGCCATAAAAAAAAAATACACGATACGATTGCATTTTGACTTCCACGTATAGAGCAATTTTGGAGATATTTTCGAAATATCAAATATCCAATGAACATTCCAACTTCCACGTATACTTCGGTTGAATACCATTCGAAAACCGAATCCGCCTGCCGAAAAATTATAAACTTCTATATGCGCGTGTATGCAATTTGAGCTGAGCTGAATTTTTCCTTTTTGCCAAAGTATAAATCATCAGAAACTAGAAGCTGTGTACGTGTGTATGTGTGTCCCATGCATGCGGTGCAACTCAATTAAAGTTCGGGAGGCATTTAATGATATGAACGGCAAACCGAACTAAATAAAAAGAATTACATTGGTAATCCCGAACTTTTCCGTACCGTTGGCCTGCATTGTCCGTAGGTACTTTTGGTTATTTTTTGTGAATTTTCTTGTAATAAAGGCAGTGAAAATGTAATAATGAAAATAAAGTGAAAAATCGCTCACTTAAACTAAAACTTCGACAATTTTGTATGGGAGGTACCCGTAAACCCATTCTTATTGGCTTTAAACTTTCTGAGGTTTCATTTTTTGGAGAAAAAATTAGATTCTGAAAGTTTCATGTTGATCGCATTTGCAGAAGTTTGGTTTTTGGCCCTCAACTTTTTCCAAGAAAATTTCGACAGAAATTGAGGACAAAAAATCAAACTTCTGCAAATGCGATCAATATGAAACTTTCAGAATCTTATTTTTTCTCCAAAAAATGAAATCCCAGAAAGTGTGAAGCCAATCGGAATCGATTTACAGGTACCTCCCATACAAAAATTTCAATTTTTTGACATTTTTCTTAGGGCAAGTACCCCAGGGTCAAATCGAAAATGGCTCATCTTCGAACTTAAACTAAGTTTTTCGGATAAAAAACTTTTGGCATTTCCAGATTTTGATTATCTCAATTATTTTTTGTGTTATCGTGTTAACAAACAGCTACGACGACAACGACAACGACGGCACACGAACGGAAAAGTGTCTCAAAAAGTGGTTTTCTCAAGGGGGAAACTACTACTACCGCGTAATTCATATTAATACAATCTAGTACAACACAAATTCTGAAAAATTCCAAAAAATTCTGCGCAATTCAAAACAATTCCAATCGATTCCGATGTTCCTTAGTCAAATTTGGTGATGATCAACTCAAAATATCGCAAATATAGGGACATTTACCATTCATTTGAATGCATATTGAAGATTTTTACTTCCAGAACATATTTGACTTGTTTTGATCTACAAGACTCAATTCTAGCTCTGTTTTCCATTTTAAAAATATTTTATGTATCATAAAGCCTTTACCTATTTTAAGTGAAATATTGAATTGGAAGTGAGACCTATGTACAATTAAAAACGCCATATCTGAAGTTATTTCGATAAGATTGAACATCTATGCGCTTAAGCATTCCTTTGAGATGCTAAATGACCCTATATTTGCAATTTTTGAAGTTGATCATCATCAAATTTGACTTAGAAACATCGGAATTGATTGGAATTGTTCTGAATTGCGCAGAATTCTTTGGAATTTATCAGAATTGGTGTTGTACTAGATTGTATTAATATGAATTATGCGGTAGTAGTAGTTTCCCCCTTGGGTTTTCTACGTGTTTCGTGAGTTTTTATGATGATCTAAGCTAATTTTGCGAAAAAAGTTTTCGGGACCAATTCCTATACTTTCCCTTCACACGTTGTGTACGGAAAAGTAAAATTGTTTCGTTCATTTTGTTTAAAGCTTCGTGTTGAAATTTCGGGTTTTTCGGTAAATTGCATCTGATGGTGGTAATGTTGATGACGGTGGCGGCGATGGTAAGGTGATTCTGCCTCATATATTTGCTTGACGCATAATTTAATGCGAACAACCTTCGCCGAATGGCTATAAATTTTGGTTTCGTTTGATCTCACTTCGGTGGCGGTTAATAATAATTTTAACGCCAAACCAAAATGGACTGTTTTACATGACCACCGTTTTATATTTGAAACACACCCACATCGGCACAGACACAACAAATGCAAAGCCGAGATAATTTCCAAAAAATTTTTCACTTCACTGCATTTGCATATGAAACGCTTTTTCGGATTAGACCATTTCGTTTGAAGTGCTCGTGTAGTCAGACTGGTGCTGACATCGTTAGTGGAAATGATTAGATTCCACTGGTTTATCAACAAAATCCATTTGATAATGATCAAAATCGATAAAAATGATAAGATAAAATGTTCATTTCGGTTGAGTGGTTTTTGTTTTCTCAAGTAACTCATACCACTTTCAAAAGATGGATTTGGTAATGCATATCACGGTGTGTTGTTTTTTTCGGTTTTCAACTGAAAGGGTTTCGTCATGTACAATAACAATTCATTTCACTAATTATGTTCCCAGTTGTGATGTAATTGTAGTTTACCATTAACAATTGATTTTGATATGTGTATGCGATGGTCAAGCGTACAGTTTTCTACGATATTTTGTCATATTGTTTGACACAGTATCTGGATAAATTAAAAAGTTTTGTGGACTTTGGATTTTGGGACCACTCTGGCGCTTATGATTAATTATTAAACTGTGGACACATGGAGAAGGAGAGACAAAAAAAACACACAAACAATATTCTGAAATATTGGGTGCTATCGGCAGCCCATAACATACCCAGTACAATCCTCAATTATGTTGCGTAATCAAGTGATTCGTTCGAACATCCTGATTTTGATAAATGATTGAAATTGTTGTACTGTTGCCCATTTTCTGGTAAAATGAGAAAAGACCGAGGGATTTGCGAGCAATGCATAATTTTGATTTGTTTTTTTTTCCTTGTTGCCGTTCCCCTTCATTCTTGCTTCTGGATACCCAACAATACACATGCACACATATGCACACATATCTTTCGCTTGAGCCGTTGATTGATACGCACGTAAAAAAGCCATTTGGTAAATCGAATGAGGACTGGGTCGTTGTGTCGCCATTGGTAAACAAGAAAAGGAAGTGACAAAAGGAATGGAAAAACAAGTTTTTGCCTAAAAAAATTCATATCTCGAATTACCGCCAAGTTTATACAAGTAGCATACCCAAAATGAACAACACGCACACACTGTCGCACACATTATCTACTTGAGCAAAATGCCTCTACAACGAATGAATTTTTTTTAAACGGTTTACACAAAAAAAAAAGTTCCCGATCTTTTCCAAATCCAACGTTCACACTCACTCTTTTGCTTGTCGCTATTTTTTTCCACCTCTTCCAGACCGTTGGAACAATTTTAAATGCTCTTGATTTATTACAATTTTAAACAGATCCATTGATTTGTGTTTACTCTTATCAGTTTGAATAACATAAACACAAAATGATGTGCTAAGTTAAATTACCATCAAATAAACACATTGACCTACATGAATGCTGATTAATGGTATATGTATAAACAGCAGTAAATTCAACATCCAAATACTAACCGTAAATGCTATGATTTTGGCCGGTGTGCATGCGTGTGTAAACGAATGTACTCTTGTTGCGATCAATACGCTATTCGTTGTTCGGAGCGCGTCATCTCGGTCAGTCTACAGAACATAAAGGCAAATATCATTTAACATCATTTCTAATCTGAATGAAATATATCTATGTCAGATGTGTGTGCTCTTGTTTGTGTAACTCGCGTGTATCTGTCAAATCGGATATTCGAATCACACGAAATGCAAACGCATTAATGCTAACAATTGTGTGCTGTGTATCTGAGACGAGCGACTGACAAAGAAAAAGACACAGACGAAAAGAATGAAAATGAGCGTAATGGTATCTCCCTTGTTTTGATCGGATTTGATTGGATTTCATTCTTCTTCTCGTCTTTTCTCTTCTTTTTTTATCTTTTTCGCATTTAATTTTCTTCAGCATTCTTCTCGTCTATTCAATCGCGCGATGATTGTATGGATCGAACGATATGATGTAATATTATTTACGATGTGTTCGATAGAGAAAAAACAACTAAGGATAAGTATCGTATTCATGACTTCAATTTCCGTTTCAAACGTTAATTCCATTGAAAAATTGCCATCGATAGTTTCCACTACAGAACACTGTTCATCGACTAGTCATACGATTGGCGTTCGTATCATTTGACCACTTGTATCATATGTTCGACGACGACATCATCCGTAGCTATGTTGGATACAAGCAAAAGAAAACTATTTCCATGAAGAAATAGAGTGGATGGGAAAAAGCCAGATAAATTGAGAACTATCCATTAAGCGTAAGGGAATTCCTCAATTGATGAAAATCGTACGCTATTTCTATAGGCGACTTTTTGGATGCGGTTGAAATGTCTTCATCCTACCGTACCGCTAGAAAATACGCTTTTTTAAGCCGCTTAAATTCATTTGATTTGTTGTTCAATGTTCTGATTCCCTTAAATTGAGCGTTTTTTTTGTGTGTGCTTCCCATAAAGCAACACAATCCCTGCATACATTCATTCACTTTCGATTTCTCTTTCCACTTACCTTCCACTTTAAGCCATAAGGGATTATTTCCGCGTAATTATTTCGTTATTGGAGCAAAGTGCCGTTCATTTTGCCGGTTTCATTCACAGTGCGATGAAGAAAGTCGCAGCTCGATGACAGATTCATAACCGGCTGCTCACCTGAAACCCGGGCTGGAATTCTAAGTCATTCCACCAAAATCGTTCAGAATTATTTTTTTCGTACATAAGACCATATTGGAGTGAAAGAGAGAGATTCCACTATTTTTCAGCGTCCCACCGGAATTATTTCTCACACAATCCACTCTTCCTTGAGTTATCGGAATAATTCCGGTGAGACGCTGAAAAATAGTGGAATCTCTCTCTTTCACTCCAATATGGTCTTATGTACGAAAAAAATAATTCCGAACGATTTTGGTGGAATGACTTAGAATTCCAGCCCCAATTACAATCGAATTCTGATTCACTTCTATTCGATTTGAGCACTTAATAGCATTTAAATTTGATGTAAATTATTTTGTGGAAATTTCCATCATAGCAATAAAGATGAAGAAATTTAAAATAAAAGAAGATGAAAATAGCACATTGGTTAATTAATTTTCAGTTGCCGTTCCATTTTGGTCCCTTTTTTCATAAATTTAATGAATCATATTTCCATGCTCTCATACACTTTGACTCATTTTTGTATCACTTTCGGGGTCGAAGCAAACGAAAACGAAACAGTTGACAATTTTTGCGATGAAATCACGTTTTATCGCCCAAAGCTTTTGATGAATTTTTCGTGCAAAAGTCAAAAGACTCTGACACAACACATTTGACATCAATTAATAACTAGAGAGAGAAAAAAGGAAGTTTTCAACAGTGACATATGCCATCAATGTTGACATCCTCGAATGACAAAGAGATAATTTCCTATAACTTGGAACGAATGCATGGTTGGCCAACAACCATTCGCAAAGTGAAAGTGGACTGAACTATTGAGATTTTCAAAGTATTTTTCATCACTTTTATTTCTGTCCTTTTTTCATGTTTTCAATTTCATTAACTGTACCTTAATGGTAGATTCAAACTTCAAGAGAGAGTCAGATAATTTAACTTAGTTTCATATTACTATTTTTTTTTTGTTTGAACAAATTGTTAGCAAATCCATTCATTTACTCTTAACCTTTGACCTATTTTATGGATGGAAACTTTGTGATATTTTATTGCGGACCCGATGATAAAAAAAAAAGTCGTTCAAATTTACGATTTTGAAAATGAATATAAATAAAAGTCGAAATGACCGATTCGATGCAATTCAACGATAATAAAATGGCATTTCATTTTATCAACTATGATGATGAAGTGAGGTGAAGCTTTTTAGTTTTTTTCTTCTCGGTACACATACTATTCAGTATAGAATTTTTTGAAATGGCGATGAAATGTTTGCTATTTACATGATTTCTCTCTGAGATGCATAGAAACGCTAACAAATAAAATCAAAATTATCAATTGATAGAAAGTCCATAAAAATTGAAAAGCTTTCCGTTTTTTTTTTCTTGGTTGTGCAATAAAAAAAAACATTGATACCAATAACGATAAAAAGCCAAACGAAGTGGAAAATTCCTATTGATTTCCAAATATTTCCGCATAATTGATTGGTTTTGATGTTGGTCCTGTTACTCGGATTCGGATTACATGTTGTTTATGACTTGAAGCACAAAATAATAGCATGTAAAACCATTCCGCAATCGTTTTCCTTTTCGATAATTTTCGTATGGAGAGGCGTCAATCAAAATTTAGGGCGATCTCTTCAATTGGAATTGATAATGTGTCGATGGATGGATGAAACATGTGTGATTTGATGCGAGCCGGTAGTTTTCAATGAGAGTCTTCATGTTCAGTCACCTGTGTTAGAACGTATTGGGTCAATTCGAAAGTTTCCGCCGTTTTTTTTGTCTAAAAATACATTTATTGCAAAATAAATTGAAAATGTACATTAACCAATGTATTCGCCATCGTTAGCTATGACTTCCCGCCATCTTTCTGGCAGCTTGTGGATTCCTCGCTTGAAGAAGTCCTCGTCTTTTGAGGTTATGTAGTCATCAACCCATTTTCGCACTTCTTCCTCATTTTGAAAGCGTACTTCAGACAGGGCAATCTGCATCGATCGAAATAGATAGTAGTCGCAAGGAGCAAGGTCTGGAGAGTACGCGGGCTGATCAAGCCGATCCCAACCAAGCTGCTCTACCTTATTTTTAACGATTGTTGCACGATGTGGCCTCGCATTGTCATCGTGGAACAAAACTTTGTGGTGTTTTCGGGCTATTAATGGCCGTTTTTCGTTCAATGCACGTGCCAAACTGGCCAATTGGCGTCGATAGCGTTCCTTATCGATCGTTTGATCTGGATTTAGCAGCTCATAATATACGACTCCTTTCATATCCCACCAGATGCATAGCATGATCTTATGGCAATGAATATCTCGTTTTGGTTGTGATGGTGCCGGTTGGCTTGGATCAACATACGCTGCCTTACGTTTGGGGTTCTCATAATAAACCCATTTTTCATCGCCGGTAACAATCCGATACAAAAAACTGTTTCTTTTGTGCTCTGCAAGATGTTTTGTGCGTATTGCGATTCGTGCTTGAAGTTGCTCTTCAGACAGTTGATGTGGAACCCATTTTCCCAGCTTCCGAATCTTTCCCATGGCGTGCAAATATCTGAAAATGGTTGTTTGGCCGACGTTTAACTGCAATGCAAGTTCTTTTTGCGTTTGGGTTGGGTCTTCATCCAATAATGCTTGCAAATCGACATCTTCAATCGCTTCTGGCCGACCTGAACGTTCTTTGTCTTTCAAGTCAAAATCACCACTTTTGAATCGATGAAACCATTCTCTGCAGCTTCGTTCCGATGGAGCTTGCTCGCCATAAGTATCTGACAGCATTCGATGAGCTTCAGCGGCAGTTTTCTTCGAATCAAATAAGAAAAGAAGGGCCCCTCGAAAAAACACCTTATCACGATCCATTTTCAATCGATTCAAAAACAATGACGCAGAACGAAAAATGAATCTTTCTGCTCTGAGTTAGATCGCTAAATGTCACATCTACAAAATGCAATTGGATTCACTTGTCAAGCTAAGCTCAGTTACAAGTGGCAACATTTAAATGTCAGCGGCGGAAACTTTCGAATTGACCCAATAGTTTTTGGGCTTTAAAATGCTAGCCAAATGGTCTACATCAGGTTTCTAAAGGTTCTCAATTGACGTGTATAATATTTTTAAATTTGTATTTTATCCCTTCGGTGTTCGATATTTGTTCAGAATTGTGTCAACAACTTGTTTGGAATTTATTCATTTTCATAAATGAATTCAAAAAGAAATGCCCATCAATATTGATTTGGAAATGAATAATTCCATAAAAATCGAGCATGTTCATCGAATTTGAATCTATGTGTTGTATACATAAAAAAAAAATGAGGAAAAAACAAACTGTACGAAAATGCAAAACCTCAATTTTTAAGTTTTGAATTTTCTATGTTGATGTTTTCATATTTAAAAATCGATTGCAATCAAGATATGATATGCTTCTAAAATTCTTTCTCTACCTCTTGTGTTAATTTGACCTAATCGTACCGTCCAGACATAATCAAATTTCAGACATTTGTAATTTGAAATCGAATTGAACCGTTTGTGTGGCCATATCACACGGCAAACATCTTCCATTCTATTTCTATTTGCACGGAACAAATTGTCTGATCTACTCTTCTTGCTCACTGGAATATCGACCATAAATTTCACTTAAACATTGATGTGTATTTATCGAGATAGACAGTTGCTGTTCCATGAGATAAATCACTCTCAGCGCATTTCAATTGTGAAGCTTTGAAGTCATTCAAATTGATTTGATTCGTATTGCGTAGCCAGATCATAGGAAAACTTTATAGTATCACGATTGGTGGCAATCAAATACGTATATAAATCGGTAAAATCATGAATGATTTGATTCGTTGCGATATGCCAAAATGTCGAGAAAAATTATTATTGAAAGCCAATTTATGGAATGGGCGTAGAGTGTATGCACATTGCACACGCACACACAGAGCCCTCAACAATGAATTGGTTCTATTTTCTCTTCCGCTCTATCGTGTCAATATTCAATGTGGATATTATTTACGCTTTATTCTTTGATGTTTGCGTGTGGTAATTTTGTGTGTTATTTATTTTTATGTTTTAATTGATTTCGGTTGCACATACAAATTGGTGCTGATATTGTTGGTTATTTGTGACCAGAATTCATTCTCACTCGCAGTCTCATTTTGGCCATTGTCCATGTGGCATTCCAATTGCTGTTCAATATTTGAACATATATTTTCAACAACACCAGATTGACCGAATCGCCTCCGACTTCTATATGGAAATTCTATTATAACAAACGATCTAATTCGATTCTCACTATCACGTTCGCCGCCCAGCTCAACAATTAATTGTAATCAAATTGAACGCACTTCTATTCTAGCTTATCAACCAAATCAATGGGATAAGTCTGTTTATTTGACCATTCAAGGTGAATAATAATCGATTCTTTTCCAACTCTTTTTTCGCTATCTCTTTCTCTCTCTCGCGCTGCCACAAAAATGAGTGTGTATTTTTCCTTTCTAAACCTTTTATTGCGCAATTTTTTTTATTTTTGAATCATTTTTTGATATATGTTTTGCGCCACGATAAATAGAGAAAGACCACATACTCAGATTCTTGGAAAATGTCGTATCAGTCGAGAAAATCGGAGAAGAGTCAAAAGTGTCAAATCGTTATAACAGCCTGAAAAAAATTAAATTTCATAAAACTAATGATGCAGAAAGTTAAATTGATGTGTTTTAGTCCTACGAGTCCTAGTTTGACAATTGAAAAGAATGTACAAACCCACAAGATGAGAGAGGATGAAAAATTTGCAATTCTGCTATAATTTCGCTTTTTTTTTTACAGCAGTACATGAACAGAAAAAACTTTCCATTCAGCTAACCAATTGTAGCCGGTAGGGTATCAAATGAAAGCTAGTTCAATTCCCTACATTTGTTTCCAAACAAGAATGCAAAAATATTCAGTGGTTTACTAGCTATGACGTTTGCTGTATCGGGTTTCTTTAAAAACCAATGCGTGATAAAGGGTTATATTTCTCTTAGTAAATGACTGCTTGGCACACCGTATTTATTTGCAGTTGAAATATGGCCCCGTATTTCTTGTTTGAATATCAATTTATTGAACACATGTACTAATTTATTTTCATCGATTCCATCGTCGGACAAACAAAAACCGCCGAACAGTTGAAAAAACGCTAACATGATTCATCCATGCAATAACAACAGCAGCAGAAGCAACGAATTTTGGAAAGAGAGCGAAAAAGGCTACGAACGACGTTGGGGTAAAATCGTGCTCACTATAAAGATACTCTCACATAAAATAAGAAGTTGATGTGGCAAAACATAAAAATCATTATGTCACAAAAGATGACTGACTGGAATCATATCGTTGACTGGTGATCGAGGCAATATCTCTCTCTCTCTCTCCCCTTATTTCTCTCTCTCTCTCTCTCTGTCTCTACGTGTGCTGTAATCTAAAAGCTTAAAGCCTCGTAACTTGACAGACATTCGGCTGTTTTGACGCGTCAATATCGGAATTTTATCGGTTTCCTGCAAATGAGCTCGTTTTTTTAGTAGTAAAAACGCCAAAAAATAAATCAAGAACCAGAAAGAAGAACCATCTTGCATTTTTCCTACCGGCCAAAATTGACACAGATAAAATGTGTCATTGGTGCTGCTATTTTTTTTTTAAATATGCATTTGGCGTGTCGAATTGTTTGTTAACGTGTCTGTGTGTGTTGGTATCCATAAAAAGATTCTCTGGTTCTTGTTACTTTTACCTGGGCAATTTGATTTATCAGTGAATTTCAGCCCATAAACTCTCAGCAAGAGATGACGACGACGATGTCGACAACGGCGACAAGCATCGCCAAAAAACGATTCAGCCACAGATTCTTTTTCCTCTACTATGACAGCAGCAGTTTTCATCGTTCCAATGCGTAGCTGACTGCTTGGAAATTGCGTCGGTTGTGAGTGGAATAATTTTGTTTTCACAGTCAACAATCCGAAAAAAGCAACCGACAAATATATGCATATAACGCGCCGCTATCAAATGCACGCTACAATATTCACCAACGACCTTTTTCACCAATGAATTTGCAAACTCGAATTGAACGTCATAAAGTCAAATGTGTGTTCATAGAATTGTTTCATTTTTCTTTTTTTTTCATCCATTCGTTGTTATTCGCCAATTTTGTTTCGGGTTTTCGTTCTACTTTTCGCCGAAACACCTCGTTCGCTGTTCCCCCAAACACCCTGTTCTGCTGTTCGCCGAAACAGAGCAGCTCACCTTTATTCGGAAATGAAAAAAAGTGTCATCCACACAACTTATTGTATGTTATTTTGAAAAACATTCAGGAGGATAAATGCACTTGACGACGTTGAATAGAAAGCAAGTAAGAGAGAGAGAGAGAGAGAGAGAGAGAGAGAGAGAGTGTGCAAGTGAGAAGAAAAATGCGAAACAGAAGCGATACAAAGCGAAGAAGACAATCAAAAACAATGGTTTCAATGGTGTATGTGATTTCTTTGTGTGTTGCACGAGTTTGATTAGAGAATATTGGGAATGAGCTATGCCTCACTCTAGGTCATCGAACGATATGTTTTATTTCTTCTTTAGTCTAGCATTCATATCTTAATGTACGGAATACACGCGAACGGTGTCTACGAATCGAAGATATTGAAAGTAAAATCATAAAATGTCAATCACATTTTTCAAAGCATTTTGCACACTCTGCGTGAATCTGTATTTCAATCATTGTCTCTGGCCCTCTTTCTCGATGCATCCACAATTGAAATGCTTAATCATGCCTGACATATGTGTGTGCTTCATCAAATGAATGCTTGTAAAGCTTGGCGGGCGGTTAGCTAACAATCAATTCAATGCAGTGCAGTTTGAATGGATCAAAACGAGTAAAAAACACATAAGAAACGCACAAACCGAGCAATACAAGTAGGGTGCATGTCGAGGAAACTGACAGAGGAAACGAATAAATTGGAAAAACAATACTTTACGTTTTATTCGATGTGGATTCGAATAGTTTGATTTGTTAACATCAATCCATCTCAATCTCTGTCGTTGCATTTCATCTATTTTCAATGGGGGAGCGTGTGCACAATTTTTGCTCACTTGATTAATTCACACGGTTGTAATGAACAAAGGACGTTGAATATATATTCACATTCATGTAATCCACATATATGGAGGACGAGCAGAAAGAGATAGCACTACAGTATGTGGAATGATCGTTTTTCATGCGGAAAAGGATATTATTACATTACTATATTTGATGGTTGACTTCCAACGTTTCCGCCAAAATGCCTCGAGGGAGCTATGGTAAAATCGTGCAGATAGAAACAACGATAACAAAAACGTGAAATTAAGCGTAAACCAAAATTGGTAGATCGTTAAAGTATCGCTATACATGCCAAAGACAATGAGTGGGCAGAAAAAAAGAAGACAGGATCAATATATGAAAGGTTATTGCTTGTGTGACAGATATCAACCGGCCAATTATCCCATATAATGATTGCAGCACTTTTAAGTGAAAACTTCAATCATTTCTGGTTGATTCAGCGCCAGCGGTGAAACGATAACGGGTGCTGCTGCAATCATTGTGACCCGTTGCGCTATTGTTTGTACACGCAAATTGTTTGTTTCGATTCGGGAAAAAAAAAATAAGAGAGCGAGATAGAATGGGTATATTTTTGTTATGTATAGTTATTTCGATTGCAAAATTACACAATAAACAGACGCCTGACAGCCGCTGGGTTTATGGAAAGGATACTACTCTGTCGCCCTTTCGTTTCTCTTTCTATCTTTCTCTCTTGCTCTCACGTTTCATGTGCTGTCGATAAATCTTCGTCGATGTTGGAGCATTTCCAATCAAATCGGTGCACAGTTTAACATCGTAAAACGTTCGAGCAGTTCCAGTCGCCAAGTCCATTTAGCTCAATAAATACCATCACGATGTTACCGCTGTAAACCGGAGAGGAAGGAAGAAAGAGAGAGAAAGAGAAAGAAAGGTAGAGAGTGAGTGAAAGAGAGAGCAAAAGAGACGGAAACAGAGGAAAAGGGAGCAAAACATGAACTATATTCGAAAAGTATGCATCATCGACCTCGATCAACACTGTCACTACACTTTCCGCTTCTTATACACATAATAATCAGGCGTGGAACGTGACGAGAACGTTCATCGGAAGTGTTATTTTCAAGATAATTTACGTTGAGTAATGAAATGTATAGTTAGTCGACAGGTATTGTACGTGCAACATTCTCATAATACCGAAAATTAACAAAATGAGAAGAAAATTCAAACTCCATATCTCGCACCCTGTGTCTCCCTTTGCCAACAATATCCTGCCAATGTATCGTTTTCTATTTAAGTTTCATCGGATGCCATTGCTCAAGATGGTCTTTACTATCAACACGAGAATGCTCACACATTCATCAAATATCGACTATCCTAATTGGGCATGTTAACATTATATACCCAAATATTTTGCCATTTCATGGCAAATAATCGGAAATAATTGTGAACATTTATAGCCGGAAAAAACACATATTGTAATAAACACACGCATACACACAGAGAAGTTTTTATGATGATAATTTAAAACAAAAGTGAATCCAATGGGAATTCACGCAACTGAAAACGTTTGCAATTAAATATTAAATGATTTCATTGCCAATGAATTTTCCAAACATTTTATATTAAGCTATATAAATTAACGCAATTAATTACCCATTTAAAATGTATGATTGATTCGAATGGACGTCGAATCGTGTTGAACATCCATACAAAACAACAACTAAAAAACGTAATTGCAATGATCGTTTTAATGTTCAATAAAATGATAGTTTATTATAATGGGCATTTAAATTTACTTTTTTATTCAATTCAAACTCATTGGAACGCATTGAATTGTGGTTTTAAAATTCACAGGTGTCATTTAATTATGTCATTCAATGTGTTGATATTGAAATGAACACATTATTTTGCCACCCAAACAAATAAAAGGAACCCATCCGCAATTTCAAACGGATTAACGTTCATTTGTTTTTTTTTCCTGCTCTCCGATATTGCAATCCGTTTAAATCACATAATATCAATAATTTTAATGGTTGGTTCACTAAAATTCATTAAATCTCTGCAACCGACGTCTCATTGACGCAATTATGTAAAATTATGTGATGGGCAAAATTCGGACACGAGCATCTGTGAAATGAGACAATGTGCTGTTTTCCATAATAAAAACGTAATAGTCATTGTCTGTATCGAACCGTTTTATGAACGAGTAAAATATCCATGAATACTTCTCGAAAGGGTATTCACGTTGAAATGAATGACGGTAGGGTCCCCAAGACAAAAGCCTCCGCTACGTTCACACGTCACCATCAGTGACTTTGAGATGGAGAAAATTACCAATAGCAAAGAGTGTGTGTGCGAGCGCGCCCGCATGAGTACGCTCATAATAAGAAATTATGATCTTTATTTATAAGGTTTATTTATTGGCTTTTTCGTACTGATCACATTGATGCAAAGGTGTTGAAGCAGCTGCTTAGCCGTTGCAAATAATAGGAGCCAAGCCAAATAAGCCGAAATTTCAATGGAAAAATCGACGAAAAAGAAAACGAGAAAAGTGCCAAGAGCAAAAGCCATGAAATGAACGTGCATATAAATAAACACATGGCAAATATATAGATTATGTTTGGGGATGGTTTGTGTATATGTTTTTGGAACACATGGTTCGCTCCTTGCATTGACTTACACATCAAACAGCAATACCAAAAATAGACTTGTTCACCTCTACCCGCCTTCGGTTCACCCATAAATACGGACAAATTAATCCAAGCAACATTCAGCGTTCATTCTTACCAGCTCAATCTCACACTATCCCATATGATTTGATAAATACAACCAAATTCCATTCCGTACAATTCGAATGTTCCATTAATGATAGTCATCAAGTGTGAATTATCACGAATAAACCAACAAACAAAATATTTGCCCAAGCCACCATATCGCAATATCGGCAAGTCTATTTGCTTCTGTCTGTTTGATACGGGTGTGTGTGTATGTGTGTGTGTGTGTGTGTGTGGATATTTGCCGTATGCGCTCACATCAAAATCAAGAGCTAAATATGCAACAGACACACATTGGTTCACTTTGAACGGCAATGGCAAAGAAAACAGAGAAATCGACCAAAGAAGCGAATGGAAAATTGGAACACAACAACAGGAGTGAAAAACTGTAACAAAATCGAACGTGTCAAGAAAACCATTTGGAAAAATATTGAAAGCTGAACAATTCCATTGATTATCTACATGCATAAATGAAGAGCAAGCGGGCGCGCGAGTCCGTGTTCCATCTCCTTTCGTCTCTTGCTCTCGGTGGGTTGGCTGGTCTTGGCAACACCAAATTAATATCAGCGTCACATATTTCATTCGCACAATTGCCTCTATCACTTTAAGTGTGTGCACGCGCCCGCTCACGAACAAGCATTTGGCAAACACCAAACACAAACGGAAGCAACAACAAAATCAGAGGTGATTGAAGCGCACGGAATAGAGAACCAACGAGAGATCCATTACGCAAAAACTGTGGCAATTGTTTATTCAACCTCACAACACACAGTAACAATCCATTTAGTGATTACTATTGATATTGCTGACTGCAATCGTTTGATAATTTTTATGCGGCCGCCTTGTTTTCACAGCGCTATCATATGGCGCGCATCAGAATTCATTGCGATTCGCCTAGTTATCGAAACACGAGCACACGAAGAAAGAAGAAAACAAAATTATAGTCGAAAAAAAAAAGTTCACTCAGGATCATTAAATTTTATGGGCAATACTGAAATGTTTCGTTTTTCTTAAAACGATCTTTGGCGCTCGGTCGGGTGTATGCGCTCAGCTAAAGTGCGCAAAAACGATACAACTGCAGATTACCAATCGGAATCGAATAAACGAATGAGAAGAGAGAGAGAGAGAGAGAGAGAGATAAAGTGCTCCCCAAATAAACTTAAAGCATAAACTCTCGTAAACTGTTTTAGTTTTTTTTTTTTCATCTTGTTTTGTATCTTTTACAAACAAAATCGTTTCGTACAGCAGTAAACAGCAGGGGCAGTAGCAACAACAAAATTGCTGACATAAGTGAAATTAAAAATGCTGAAAAGTTTTGAGTGAATCTCTTTTTGAGCTTGAATTACAAGCCATACCATAACATAACAATTACGAACAATTTATGTTTGGCAGTGCACATTAATTGAAACTATACCTAAATCGAATGTAATTTCGTTGCTGGAAACGTGTATATGTGTATGCGGCCGCACGCTCAAGCTGCTAATTACGCTGTTCAATTCCAATTTGAATCCTGACAATGTTTACAAAGAGCTCATGTAGCAAAGTAATTCTTTTGTCCCCCGCACACACCATCACATTGTATACTTTGCACGCACGCTGAGTGAGGAAGAGTATGTGAACAGAGATAAGAAAAGTTTTTCCTTTTATTCGATTTTGCAACGTATTCTCGTCTCAAATCGATATGAACAGCGACGAACGAAACAAGGATGAAAAACAAGCGCATCCTATAAAATTTGTTTGTTTTTGTTCCAAGTTCATTTTCGCTTCATATTCGTATGAATATAAAATGCGCGCGTGATTCGAGTTGTCGATTTCATTTTATTTTTGCTGCTCCTTATGCCGACGATTGTTATTGTATTTCACAGTTGTTCTCTCTGAGTTCAAGCTTTGTATGTTTGCCTGTTGATCGGCAAATATGAACCGTTTGTATGACACTGCAGCGATCAACAGCAGCCATTTGGCTTTTATTATTCGGAAAAAATTTCACACTTCAACTTGTGAAAAGTATTAGACAGATGATGGCAAGTGTAAGCGTTGGCAAAACGATAAGAAAAGGAACGAATGATGAGAGAGAGAGAGAGAGAGTGAGTGTGTTATGTTCATTTCCAAAATACTCTTCTTTTTTCACTGACTTCATTTACATCATGAACTTTCATCGAAGAAATTGTGCCACAGTTTAATGACTGCGTCGAATAAATTTAACTTGTAACAAAGAACGTTAAATAATGATAGCCAAGACGTATACAAACGATTTAAAAATGATGTAAACATATCATCCGCCGGTCATTGTCGACTATATCCATCCATACATCGTTCATACGATCAATAATAAAAATAATAAACTCATTTATTTGAAATGAATAAAAAAAACTCATTTGTTTGAAATGAAGAGAGAGAAACGGAAAGCAAATAAACACCATTCCAATGAAATGCCATTTCGAAGTTTTGTACTAGATAAAATGTGTTACAGATTGATATTAATTATAAATAAAAAGATGCGAAGAACAAGAAGATAGAAAAAAAAAACTGAACATCATCAGCGAACAGACACAATAAAAATAGTTTTGCCTCAAGTTTGAACATTCTTCATGTTCGTCTCTTCTTTTTTCCCTCCCAATAAAAAACGATTTTCTTTCGTCCATCAAAAATGTTTCCATGAAAATTCTTCTGATTTTTCATTTCAAAAATTTCCACTTCGCTTGTATTTAATTACTTTTTCGCTTTTGTTTCAAGCTAATTTAACCTTGGCGTTGACGTCGTTGTCAGCGACTAATCAATGTATGCATCTTTGTAGAATTGGGTGTATGTGTGTGTGTGTGCAAAAACCATGTCAAAGCGCAGATTACTATGCAAGAACTTTTAATTTGTCTGCATGAAGAAAGTATGGAAAGTGCCACAAAATCCACCATGTGCTATCGTCTAATTAGCAAGTGGTTGTTGTTGTTTCGACCGTTTTGATGAATTCAATGTGCAAGAGAAATTAGTTGTAAAAGCAATTTTCAATGGATTCTATTACGAGGAGGTGGAGTTGATTGCATAGATTTTTATTTTTCCTATTTGTGTTTGCTGCTGATGAAGCTGGGGTGTTTTTCACTTCTTCTGATCGGATTCAGATACCAAAGCATTTTTCATCAACTACACGCGCGTATACACTTTTTTCTTCTCTTCCATGCATATAAGGCAAGAAGCATATTTCAGTTGCAGTGACCTTACACTAAGTGACTTTACACTACTTCACTATGCATGTTTAATGATCCACAACACTATGGTCTCCAAGCCAATATCGGACGGTGTGTTTTTCCCTCGATGCGGCAACTTCCGATGCTGCTGCTGCTGTTGTTGTTGCATTCATCCATGATACGGTATAGTTGAGCCTGCAAAGAGCATTGGCAATGCACTTTTTTCTCGCCCATTTTTCTCTTTTGAAACCTTGGTGGTAAGCACTTTTAGTTTAGCTTTTTTGAATTATGACAACATCATTTATATTTACTAACATAAATTATGCAACAAAACGAAATAAATTTTTTCCTTTGAATCTAAATTCAATTTTTCTACTTCTGACAACGTAATAGAATTTTTTATTACATCTCAATTTAAATTTCGGTACATTTTTTTTTTGCCAGCGTCTTCTCAGCAAGTGCATAACTAGCAGGTATGAACATAATTGTATGTGCTGTTATTGCACGGATTTTTTTCCCTCCCAACGGAAAATTAGCTCTTGACATGAAGCTGTAAAAATGGTTTGTGACAGAGTTTTTGAAATATTTTTCAATGAGAAAAAATTACGTTGCAAAAACATGGTTCCATTCGGTTCGTATCAAACTCTTTTTCCACCTGATTGACTCGCACTGGTTTTTGGCTGATGGTTCAATTTAATTAAGTTTCATGAACAACAAAAAAAAAAACGGATTCTCCAAATGAAATTACCTATGGTTATTGTGCAGCCATTGGCAAAATCATCACTCTTATTTGATTTGATAGGTGATGGCGGAAAATGAACAACGACGCTACCAACTCAATTAGGTACGTGAGTGTCAATTCCATTAGCGTTGTTATGTTACATAAAACCTTTGTTCATTGCACCGAAGTGGCCCAAACATCATACGTACGGATAAAGTTCAACTTCCAAAAGGCCATTGAAATTGTACACAGTTTTGATAGTTTAAGTGCACTTTACAGGAAGACAGAAGATTGGATGTGAATTGTTTTCAAATTTCAGTAAATTTAACACAAGGAAAACAAATTATCTACAATTCTATGAGCTCTACATTTACTACAATCTCTTATGTTTCGGCATTTTGAAAGTTCAATCGCGATGAGAACTAAAAGTGAACATTCCAACGATACTTACTCAATGTAAGCAACACCTTTTCTCACGCACAAATACAAAACGGGCAACGCAACAAACGGATGCATAAAATATGATAAGACAAATACCAAAATGTGAAGTAAATCATTGTTGAGTTTTATTTATTCACTTTGTTTATTTCCCAGAATGTGATAGAATAACGGAATGAGCTCAACACTCGAACGATTGTGCGTAAAGGCAAGGAAATTGGTGAAAACAATTTTCCTTCATACAAAAATAGATTTTCAAATCATATTTAGTGCGTTCTGCGTCTTTCATCGGTGAAAATCAGCGCCTTGAAATCACATTATGCACATATTTATTATTTATGTCGCTCTTTCTCTGTCTTTTCTTACCGATATGAGAATTTCGTAGCTAGGGCACATTGTAACCGATTCATATTCTTGTGCGCACTCGTGGCACGCGATAAAAGTGATTTCGACGACGAAGCAATACAGCCGCACATAAAGCAATCACAATCTGAATAGAAAAAAAAAGTGTAGCATATATACGCAGAACACACGCACATGAATCACAGAGCCTTGAATCGTTCGAAATCCCTCACACTCTTTCTCTTTCTCTCGGTCTTTCTCTTGTTTCTCTCAACCCCTTGGTATGCATGATGGCTGACAAATCAGAATATGCACAAATTTATGCATATTATGCGGTTCACACGTTGAAACAGAGAGAAACATCGAGACTGTATCGCGCGCGTCTTAGCGAAACATTGAGCGCACAAATTGGAATGGTGCGTTCTTACGCATCAGCTCCACTGATTTGCCACTTGTCGGCGAGCGGGCAATGGAAATATATATACATGTATACATTGCAAATCGTCGGCATAAAATGTCATACAACACAGTAAAAATCCATAGCAATTTCACGGCATACAACAACATATCCGTCGATAAATAACCACGAGAATAAAGGGAAACAGAAAATTATCGCCATTCTCATAATTTTTTTTATATCACCTAGTGTATGGTTCAATTTTTTTTCTCTCACTCTCATTTCAGCTCTGGCTTAGAGTGATTTCAATGGATATGAACACAAATTTCCATTTTCCGTGAAAAGAAAAACTTATGCAAATTCTTGTACGATTTTCGAATGCAAATCGCTTCGAAATGCACTCGCACAAAATTCTGACATAGTAATTTGAAATTGTTGCGGTTTAAACGATTTTCAAACATAGTTTTGAGTAATGAAATCATTTAAAGTTATTTCATTCCGTTATTGTGCCGCATAAACTTCGATTCAAGCGAAATCACATCTAAATTGAAAACAAAAATGCAACTGGGGGGATAAACTTTGAGAAATAGTTTCTATGAAAGTTGTTTAATGTGACAGTTTGACAATAATTCAACATGAATTTAGAGAAATTTTACCAAGATTTTTCAGCAGTTGCTTATTGTTTTTTTTATCTTCCAGTTTCTCTCATTCTCTCCGTGTCTCAGTCTCTGTGTCATTTGTTTCGTTAGGTTAGTCTTGTGTCAAAGACAAACAAATTGGTTTGAATCCGTTAAGCTGTACGTCTTCTGTCAGTGTTTAAATGAGCGCAAACAAAAGTTTCAACAAGCAAACTTTGCCGTCTGCATAGGCAGCATGAAGTTTAGAATGTTGTGTGTTTTTTTTTCTTCGCAACTTGACGGCATTCATGTTTGTTTAGTTACTTTTATGTATGACCGCATCACCATAAAATTTCGATAACAGAATCGTATGTCTTGGGCTCGTTGAGAGATGATTAACCCAAGACCCGAAAATATTACTTAACCCATTAGCGCCCAACGTCCTATTTTTAGGACGCGAAATTCGTGATTTTTTTAGTGACTTTTTTTACATTTTTCTTTCTTTCGGCTAAACGGTTTGGAATTTTGGAATGAAATTTTGCAGGGTGGTTGCCAAATGTCCAGAGAGAATTTTCACAAAATTTTCCGGATTTTCCGATTTTCCATTTTCCCGGAAAACTCGTGAAAAGTCGAATTTTTTTTTTCTTGATCAGTATGACATGAAACTTTGGGAAAATCATATTTGGCCAAAAAATAGAATACCAACAAATTTTCATCAGAAAATTCGAAAAAAAAAATTCCTTGGGCGTTAATGGGTTAAATGGGTTGTGCATTGAATCAGGTATATTTTTCTTCGGCGAAAGAATTCAAAGGGATATTTGGAAACTACCTTCAAACCATTATTGGTTGTGGCTTTGCATAACTTGAGGTCAACGGAAGAGGAGGAAAAGAGTGCGCACAGCATGCAGATTAACTGAATTATTCATCGTTTGCCTCTACTCAATTCGTCGAAAAAGCATGTTATTAGAAAGTTTGCTTCCAATTTGCTAAGAATTTCTTGGTCATGTCTGAATTAAGGCATGTACACTGTGTACAGTGTACAGCGGTTTCTAAGATTAATTGGGCGATTATTATTCGAACTTTTCTGGCATTGAAAACCAAAAACTGCACTCGATTCGGTTGTAAGTTTCGGCATTTGCATGAATGTGGATCAGAAATGGCCCGAAGTTAGGATTCGAGTTGATGAAAATTATTTGGTTTTTCTTTTCATCTTCTTGCCCATTCCAGTCTTGTTGGTGGCTGTGGTGGTGGGTTTTTCGTAACGCATCCGGCTTTTCCTTTAATTATGATTTTCGCACTTCAGCGAAACGAATGTCGGTGCGTGGGAATGGAATTATGGTAATCAGTGTAACTCTCAAGTGTGGCCGATGTGGCGAAAGGAAAAGAGAGTGAGAAAAAAAAATTATCATTAAAATGATACACATTAACCTGTACACGGAAATCATATTTTTGAGATCTTATACACACACACACACACATAAACACCAAAGTGAAAATCATTGTGAACAAGCTATTTGACAACGGCCCATCGTCTATTTGCAGAAAAAGCGTGCACAACCCATAAAAACTGGTTACTAATAGCCTTGGTTCAGAAAAATCGCACCACCACCACTACCACCAACAAAAAGAAAATGCTCCGGAGGAAATGAAAAAAAGCGAATAAAAATGGTCAGAACCCTAAATCAAACGCGCTTAAATTACGATTTTTTTTATTCAGCCTTTCTTTCTTCATTCGTCGACTGTGTCATGACTCGCACCAATTTGTTAATAAGTTTTTATCAAGAATTTTGACGCGGCGAAGGAGAAAAAAAAAGATTGCAAACATGGATCGAGTATTTTGTTTCATGCGTTTGAGTCGTCGCCTCAGCCTTCACCGCCGCCGCAAAAATTTCCTCTGCCGTTTTCTCTCGATTGCGTGCCCAATCAAAACGGAAATCCACTCAACCAATGTAATTTTCGGGATGACTTTGACGCAATACCAACAAGCAGCTCCCTTTACTTTGACCATTTTTTGCAAATAATGACATTGGTATCATTTTTCCCCCTACTAAATCGTCTGAATGATCAAAACCAGCCATTAAGACACACACCATTCGAACGATTTGTTTCTTTTTCACTTGGTTGTCATCGGCGGCAACGGCTAATTGAAATGTCTCCACAAAACACAATCGACAATTAATTGAAATATGGATCTATAGTATTTATTGAACACGAAAAGCACATCAACATCTCAAATTACATTTAAATGCTTGGTTCAGTGTCAGTTTACGCTTCGCGATTTGAATGTCTTACATAATTTAATATGGGTATTTTACGGTAAAGCACTTTCGCATCAATTTGTATGAATTGTTCGCGCCATGCACGATTTCTTTATCTATGGAAATGGTGCCGTTCGTCGAGGAATATAAACACGCACACACACACTTACAGCGAGATAAAGAGAAAGCGGAAGATTGCTAATGTCGTTATTTGGTGCAGGGATTGAGCCAAAAGAAATCAAACATTTGTTGATATAGACAAGTGAGGTCAACATAAATTATTCAAATACAACGCACCTATGAAACAAATTGAAGATGAACCGAGTCATGAAGGCACACACAAACACACATTTCTACCAGCTGTATGAGTTCCCTCTTCTTTCGCTTCCTTCTTGCTCCTCTTTCCACTTCCGAGTTTCGTTTTTTTTTTTTTGGTACTGCGTCAGGAATAGCGTCTAAATTACGTTGATGAACACAAGCGTGTTTCCCATTCTAAATTGATTTGTCGTGTTTACTCTCCTTTATTGAAATAATTTGGGATTTCTCAAGTTGATGAATTGGTCACTATTAGGAAAAAAGCGTGGTTTTTAATTATCCAATGGTGTTGTGGTAGTGTGAACTTGTGATATCTGGACACCATTCCCATGGTTTTGAGCAGGGAGAGCTTTTGAGTTTGAAGCAAAGTGTCCAAGTGTCGAAGTGATTAATTTTCATTCACTAGATAAAACATATGTCAAATAATGTTCCTGCTTACCGCCATTTGAAGTGAAACATTCAAACGGTAGGAGCACATTCCGATGATGACTTTTATTCTCTTGCCAAGGATCCAATTGCCCCTACGTGATATGACCGGCGAAATGACTGTATTCATTCTCTCTCGCTCTCTCTCTCTCTCTCTCTCTCTCTCTCTCTCTCTCTCTCTCTCAATATTCTTGTACATACCGAATACAGTTTCACATCGAATGTTTATGGTTTTGAATTGAACATGGAATGATTGCATTGCACAAGGTATTTCTTTTTTGCTGTTTGCAAACGCCATCGGAAAAATACCAATAGATTGTTTAACGGAAATGATGTCATCACTTTGTTACTGTATATGTCTGTGTTATTCGTGTCTTTTTTTTGTCCTGTTGGTTTTCTTTTCCATCTTCTTCTTCTACTGTGTCCGTTTATATTTAAACACTGTTGTACACACCAACGTATCGGTACAATTTGGAAACTTCAGCAATTATGTTATCACTGTTCAGCGTGTAAAACAGGGGATAATTACTTTAATTAGTTACGAATCAATACGAAACTGATTGTTAACAACACCAACTTAACACACAAAGTCGGCAATATAGGAGTGGCTTATTTTAGCATTATATTTGCCAATGATTGCACGTGTTATGTGTGTTACGTGCTTGAAATCTTCCGCATTCGAACCGATCAAATTCATTTGAAATAGAGATGGACGGAGTTCTTCGGTCTCATTTTCAAGAGGTGACAAACGAAATTTGTTGTCTCCACACAAAAATCCGTAATATCAGACAATGTATTTGGCTAATGTCAGCTAGCTAACTGAAAACATTCTGGCTGGCTCAGCGGCTGAATTCTATGCGTTGCGTTTTTTCATCGTAATCTGTAGTACAGAAATCATATATATGGAGATTTTTGTTTTTTTATGTACCGTTATTTGTCAACAAGTCTGCCTATGCCACTGAACATAGTATACAGCCCATAAGAAATGTAAAATTTTCGCCATTTATTTTTACATTGCCAATACATTAGTTATGGGGATTTTTGTTTTATTTGTTTATTGTTGTTTGTAAACAAATCTGCCTATCTTTTTGCATTGTCTCTGCACATTTCCTATGGACATATACTATGCACAATGCACAGTGACAATGTAAAAAGATAGGCAGATTTGTTTACAAACAACAAAAAATAAACAAAACAAAAATCCTCATATATATGATTTTTGTACTGCAGATGCGATGAAAAAACGCAACGCATAGAATTCAGCCGCTGAGCCAGCCAGAATGGTTTCAGTTAGCTAGCTGACATTAGCTGAATACATTCTCTGGTTATTATGATTCAATATTATTGTACAATGCCATCATGCCCCCATCAGTAACGCGTATATGAATAAGTTTCCAACCATGGGCCACAATTCAACGGTTATTATCCAGAATTGACGCATGAATTGTGTTGCATAAAAGAAGCGACGAAAATTTCGGTAAATTTTGTTGAACACGCAGAAATAATAGTTGGAACATCGGAGATATTTCTGCCCATTAACCATTTATGGAGAGGGGAAAAAATAACACTAAAAATCGAACCTAACAATTCCGTACGTATATACAAATGAATTGAATAACAAAACTCCACAAAAGTGGAAATAACGATGACTTAACGAAAAGAGAAAAAAAAAGAGGAAACCACATACATTGAGAGCGAACAATTTTCCACACATACAAATCATAGCGTTAAAGTGAAGCGAAAACAGAAACAAACGCCGCCAAAAAAAAATAGCATCAACCCAAGAATAACTGGGATGTTTGAGTGTTCGGGGCGATAATTTTTTTTCCTCTCGAAAACCTAAACTTATTATTTTCTTCTTTAACCCATAGAAAGGTTCGCTAAAGTTCCTGTGGCGAGTATGAACTTTTTTCATGGTATAGAAATATTATAGACTCTTTCTCATTGTGTGTGTATGTGGATGGTAACAGTCCCTATTTTACTTTATTCAAGGAATCAAAAGCTGCATTCACGTAAATCTCATAGAAGAGAAAGAATCCTTTCCAATCATCTTTTGGTCTATGTAAATTCCGTTTTGTACAAACCGAGAAAAAAATTAAACGATTCGAATAAAAAGAAAATATCGACCCCAAAGAAATATAAAAACGTCAATAGATTGTCGGTTTAGCTTTATGATTCCTGGTATCATATTGCCATCGAAATTGTGCATTGTGTTGGCCCGTACACATACGGAAGAGGCATTGTATAAGTTATCAGCAATTTTTTTGCGGGATTATGTGACTTGTCGCTGTTGTGCATTTACGTTTGACACTAGTAGTCGTAGGTCCGTTGACATTTTCGGAGGTTTTCATCTTTATTCCGCATAGTTTTGACCATATTTTAAATTCCATCACATAGTTTGCACAATAAAATCACAACAAAAAGCGATGTCACCACCAGGAACATTTAATTGGATAGAATTTCGAACTGCTGACTGCAGCAAATTTTTCGAGAGAAATTTTTTATCACAGCGGATTGAATGACCATTTTTTTATCATTTGTTTAGGCACATTTTTTATAATGGCTAAACACATTTAAAATTTAAATGATTAAAAAAAAACTTTATTCAATCGCTAAACAAGACTGATGACTCCATTCAATTTGTTTATTGTTATTTTACCCTGAAGTTTCGAACTGAACATCGAATCAAAATGTACGAATACGAATCAAAATGAGCAATGAAACTCGCAATGCTCACTCTTCACATTTGTTGCTTTGTTGCGGGCGTATCAAAATTGGCCAGATTTCTCGAAGACACAAGTAAGCCAATAAGAATGGAAGAAGAGAATGAACAAACAAACAACCAAAATCTCCCATTATTATTTACAATAAATAAATCATTAATTAGAGAATGTAGGAAATGAGCTAATTATGCTAAAATTAAGTGCGTGATGGGGTGGCATATTGAACGAACGAACGAACGAACGGAATTCTTATATGTAGGAGATGATTGCGATGCTCGAATGACATTTGCCCATTAATGGAGGAAATTAAAGAGGTTGACTACCGACTCGGATAATAATTCGCATTTCTTCGAATCAATTTAAAGACATACGCATATTAACGCCGAACAGAAACCTTTTTTCCGCATCAAATCATTCAAAAAGAGAACAAAGACGGAAAAAATCCGAAATTATTGTTTCTATGACCTCGGCAATGTGACACATTTGAAGCAGAACATTTTCGTGGTGCGACAAAATCCTCCGAAAGAATGAAACAAGCAAAAGCGAAGCCATGAAGAAAGAGGCAAAGACAGAGAGAAAGAATGGCAATTGAAGAAATGGTGGAAATAGCAGCGATGCAAGGAAATTACTGGGGAAATGTTAACAAAATATTAGGGGCCGATGTGTCAACTTCTGTAATCTTTGTTGTTTGTTTGGTTAGCTTCTTTTCTTCTGATTATCGTGTATATTTTCGGTTAGTGTTTGGTACAATTTACTATAAACATTACTTGTATCTGTGACATTCCTATGGTTTTTAGTTACAGTACTTTGCATTTTGGCGGACTTATTATTGTGATTCTATTTTGTAGAGGCTCGCTGTGCCAACTGTGCTCAAAATAATAATGCAATTCGACCAATTATTTACTTTCTCCGATTTTCTTTTTCATTCCAATTGTGAATTGAATTGAATTGAAAATGCACACTTTGAGCGCAATGCTTGAGCATACTTGATATTGACTGGCTGCAGCATACTTGATATTCAATATTGAAGACGCATTTTATGAGTATCATCTTATTGTGTCTCCCTCCCCTCTGTGTTTCTCCCATCACATCAACATAGCGATTATTGGCTTTTTTTCCATTCGTTTGTTTTCATATCCATCATATTGCTGCTTTATGTGTATGTAAACATTGGATTTATTCTACAGGCCACAGTTATCATTTTATTGCCAAATGAATAATTTGTATAATGTATATTTGTATGTGGCTGAAAAAGAGATAGGAAGAGAGAGAGAGAGAGAGAGAGAGAGGGAGAGGGAGAGGGAGAGGGAGAGGGAGATATGGAGAGAGAGAGAGAGAGAGATGAAGAGATGGAAAGAAACAGACCGACTAAAAAATGACAAATTAAATTGGTTTTGTGAACCAAAACAAATACCAATATTCATGTTGAATTGGATAATTTACGGGAATTTGCTGGCAACGCTGAACTGCATGGTGCCAACATTGGAAGTGAGCGAGAGAGAGAGAGAGAGAGAGCGGAAATAAAATAAAAGAACATCGTAATCAAATGATGTCATTGTGGAATTTGAATAAATCGCTCGTATTTTTTCTGTTATGTATCCTCATTCGCATGCAGTTCAGCCTATTTATATGCATATCAACTGTCTTTATACACTCGAACGAAAATAGATCAGCTATAAAATAGAACAAGAAAAAAATATAGTGTGTTAGACATTAATGTACGCGGAAAAAAAGCAGAACAACATGTGCTGCAACAATTTAGCGCTTTATATTTTGGTACTTCTTTTTTGTGTGTCACTTACACTTATTTTTCTTCATTGCATCAAAGTTCACATTGAATTTCATATTTTTTTTACAGCCGCTTTGAATGTGCTGTTAACTCAAGAAGAGTACTTATTTTCATTGTTTCGAATTACAGTGTTGTTGTGTCGTGAGACAAGATTTCCACCAAGTTAGCGAACACTTGCCTTTTTTCAGTTGCTGTTTACAGTCGAAAAAACGAAAACAATTTCTGCACCAAATAAAAAGAAACCAAAATGGAAAACACAACGTAGCGAGATCATTGTACGTTTTGCGAATAAATTACATTATATTTTGGGGAATGGTTAGTGAAGAGGGATTAAAACGAAGAATGAAAGACACACACACACACACAGAGAGAGACGGAGCAAGTGAAGTTAAGCTCGTTCATGCGACGTAAATTTTAAAAAAACAAACAACGAATTAAATTTTATGGTGTAGAGCTTTTCTCTTTAAGAAAAAAAAATTGATTAAATGTATACGACAATTCAATTCCATATGCTTTCTAGGCATTTTTCCGTTGGTGACGTGTATATGTATTAGCTGTTATGTGATATCTGCATGCCTTTTGCTTTCACAAAATTCATGACACCATTATATCATTTGACTACAGGCGATGCGGTTCTCTCTCTCTCTCTCTCTCTCTCTCTCTCGATTGTGGAAATATGCAATCTGATTCGAGATTAAAGTAGCAGCAAATATTTTCGCATTTTCCATTATATCATCCTGTGAGCATAATCATCATTAGAGTTAGACGAGCGTCAAACACACAATATGCACTCCCATCGAAACAAGATGCGTAGATTCATTCAGTCGTCGGTTTTTTCTCACATTTCCTCTCTCACACATCATCATGATGTGACAACAAGAGTAATATGATATACATTCGAATTGTATGCGCTTGTCGTGTGTTTTATCAAATACAATTATTCAAATTCCATTTACGATACGTTGCCATTCCAAAAGATACCCAGAAAATATATGACCGTTATTCGTACAATTTTCCAATATGGTTCCTGTCGTCGTTGTTTTTGTCGTTGGCATTTTTTGCACGTCGTTGCTTTCGTCAGCGTAACAACTGAGCAGAAAAAAGGGTTGTTTTTTAATGTATGCCCAATTGCTCATACATAATTTGATCCGATCATTGTTGCTGAATGACAAAAATGTTGAAATATATACACACATACACACCCACACCCACACCAATTGTCGACTCGAAGAAAAAATACGGAGGGACTGGATGGAAGTTTAACCCTTTATCACATTTCGGTTCCTAAAGTAACCAGATACGCCAGACGCTATAGCTATGAAACCACTGAATATTTTTACATTCTTGTTTGGAAACAAATGTAGGGAAATGAACTAGCTTACATTTGATACTTCACAAGCTACAATCGGCTGGCTGAATGGAAAGTTTTTTCTGTTCATGTACTGCTGTAAAAAAAATGCGAAATTATAGTAGAATTCCACATTTTTCCTCCTCTTATCTTGTGGGTTTGTTCATTCTTTTCAATTGTCAAACTAGGACTCGTAGGACTAAAACACATCAATTTAACTTTCTGCATCATTAGTTTTATGAAATTTAATTTTTTCAAGCTTTTTTTTAACGCCATCACTGCTAAAGCAGCGTCAACTCTGGGTTTCATCAAGCGATTTTGCTACGACTTCAGAGATATTTGCACACTCAAGTCACTCTACTATGCTTTAGTTCAATCGGTACTGGAGTATTGCAGTGTGGTTTGGCTCCCGTTCTATGAATGCCACAAAGGAAAAATCGAAAGTATTCTCATTCAATTTACAATGTTTGCGTTGAGAGAATATCAGAATGCAGCGAACAACTACACGATTTCGAG
>NW_022601432.1:2235069-2264206 GCF_009176505.1 Sitodiplosis mosellana | reverse complement strand
AACACGCATTTTTTTCCTAACCAAATGTGATTTACGCTATAAGCAGAAAAATGTATATTTTTTACTCATTCCATTTAATGTAACTATGCAGAATCATTTCTATTTACAATATTTATTTTTTTTTTTTTTTTCAATCATGAGAATTGAATAAAAACAGCCAGTCTTTGGCGGTGTATTATTATATTATTATATTATTATATTTATAGTGATTTGACACTTTTGACTCTTTTCCGATTTTCTCGACAAATACGCAATTTTTCAAAAATCTAAGTATGAGGTCTTTCTCAATTTATCGTGGCACAAAACATATATCAAAATGATTCAAAAACAAAAAATTGTGCATCAAAGGGTTAAGCTAAAATTCTGATTAACAGCGTATCATATTAATGTTTATAAGGTAAATAACTACAACAGTAAGCTGTCTTTAACATATGTGCGGATACTAGAAACCGGATGCTGAAATGCTTTCAATTTCATTTTGAAGCACACCATTTTCGTCAGATTGAATTCGTGTGTTTACCTTCCAATTCAATCAATCAAATATTTATTGTTTGATTTCCTACGTTTGCATTACATTCGTTGGTGTATGACTTTTTTGGTCGATGTTAAGAAAGACGGATATGTGCACCGAATTTGAGCTATGCAGACAGGAAATTGTTCCTATTTTTCAACTTAACAATCTTCGTTGCACATTGAAAGTCATGCATTTTTTCAATATGTCGTTACACAACAGAGACTAAATTCAAATTGATATGATGATTTCTACCATTATCATAATAACAACATTATGCCAGCTGTGGATGTATAAAATACGCGCAAATAAAAATGGATGAAATTTTTGTTTTTTTTTTTTCAACGAACAATTTTAACATGCATCAGTGGAAGGAAATGAATTTGAATTATTAAACAGATTGTTGATTCGTTTGAACATTGTATTAACGAAAATTCGCTTGAAGCTTTTGAATGTCTTTCTTTGCTTCATTTTCCCACACATAAGTGCAGATGAGAAAAGACGAACAAAAAAAAAATTTGATTGCTCATGAATAGTTGCTGAAATACAATTTGTTTGGCAAATACTATAAATAGTATATGGAGAGTGAGAGAGACAGAGAAAATTAGAGAGACTGTGAATGCGAATGTCGCTGACACAATTCAGGGCAATTGCAATTCATCGTATAATTCCACTTACGGATGTTACCATCAAATACAATCACATGGCCAAATATTGAAGAAAAATGTGAATGAAATAGACTTTCAACCAGAGCATGGCTACGACAACACAACTACTGGCCCATGGGCTTGCAAGCATAATAAACAGAAACAAAACGAAATGAAACTTAAAATGAAGAAAACATGAAATTCCAAATGTGCTGTAATAAAAGTATACGGCAAGAAAACGGAAATGGCCGTGCATATAAAGTTTTGCCAAAGTGTAATAAACAAATCGTATAGATATGCATATTCGATTTGTTTAAGCATCGAATTTTGATTTGGTCTCTTGGTACTTTCGGCAAATTTTATGAAGGCATCGAGTAAGCAAGCGAACCGACTGTAAAAGTCATATAGTCATAGCATATGTGCGAGCGAAGTGTATTATTAATACATGATATTTTGGCAATGGAACGAATCGCTTATTTCATGTTCAAAATACGAAAGTACGATTGTCGAACGGGAGGCATACAGGTAACGAGGCCTAGGGGCGCTTGAAGACGAAAACGAAAAAAATATATAACCAAAATTTCTTTAAAGCCACCGATGTACTGGTGTTGAATAGCAAATTCACGTGTCTCGCTAAATTCGTGATTTTTCGATGTACACACACGAACGCCAGCAAAACGGTCGGATCCAAGAACAAAACATGGTTTGACACAACAACAAAAAAACAACAAGAGACGGAAAAAAACTTCGTTTGCAAAGCCCGATTTACGATTAAAGCGATCCACGTACACGAATTTGTTGTCGTCGACATTGATTCA
This sequence comes from Sitodiplosis mosellana, assembly GCF_009176505.1. NCBI lineage: Eukaryota > Metazoa > Arthropoda > Insecta > Diptera > Cecidomyiidae > Sitodiplosis > Sitodiplosis mosellana. The sequence continues at coordinate 2,262,230 of NW_022601432.1, read as the reverse complement.
GCAATCATTGATGTCATTTTATATGAAACTGTTACTAACGTGTATCGATGAATTGGTGATCCATTTAAAGATAAGCTACTCGAGACCCATTGCTGTTGTTGTTATTTTTTGTTTCGCATGGAAAAAGCAAAGAGACCCATACACACACACACACACACACATAAGAATGGAAAATCTCATGAAAGCAAAATTTCCATTTGGCTTAAATAACGATGGGAATATAGTTTGAACACTGTGAACGCGCTTATCTCTATCGTTCTCTAATAAAGGTAAAATAAATGTTTAATAGCACAAGGACAATTTCAAAATTGTACAGCATTCAACCCGTTGATTGCATAAAACTTAATTTTACTTATCAGTTACGTACGATGGTGTGTGTGTGTGTGTGTGTGTGTGTGTGTGTGTGTGTGTGGCAGAATGCGCAACGATTTTCAGGCAAACGAAACCATGACAGCACACCGCTCAGCTTAGTGTCGAAATGCTACTTTAGAGCAAAAACGGTTGGCCCCTTCAAGTCTTGCATCTTTCCATTTACATTGTGATGGGCAACAATTTGCATGAAATACACAAACAAAATGGTTTGTATCGTTGTATTCCATTTTGCAACGCTTCAAATTCGATTATTCGATTGATGTAACACAAATTGCCATTCGTGCGCATATACCAACAACAATAGTGGAAAGAAAAAAACGGGAGTCGAATGTAATAAAAAGAGTAACATTCTGTTTGAGTTGCAGCACAAATCTGATCGAACAATATTTGTCTTTGCCATTCAATTTTAATGGCAGCATCGTGTTCGATTATAGTAATTGGACTAGTTGAACATCACAATAGTTGGTAAAACTACTGTAAGAGAAAGCAAAAAATGCAAATGAACGACAAAAAGCGATGTAGTGAATGTCGAAACGGTCAAAGTGATATGCAAGTAACTGGCAATTTCTCTCATGTGCACACGAAAAATTTCACGGTGTGCCATATTGTATAACAGTCTGTTGCTTCGGGTGAAAAATGTTAATCATTGACAATGGCAATACTGTGCCCGTGTCAAAAGCGAAACGATGATCTATCATGCTCTCAATGCATATTATATCATCGAAATTCATTTTAATAGAACCAATTTTTTAGCCAGTGGCACTCAACCAAAATGAAATACCCTTGTGAATATTACAATGAAGATGGCATTAAATTTGAATGGATTCGCGTCTCTGTGTCGCTTTTCCTCTCTCTTGCTAAACCTTGTTGCAACGACAGTCGACGTTATTCATTCCATTTTGTTCGTTACTTTTGTTGCATTGTCTGTCTATTTATTTACAAATGTTTTAAGTAAAATACTTTGCTATTTGCTCATATTAACGTGGCGCCGTACAGGAATAAGACAGAGATAAAGCGAACTTAAACTGAAGCAAAAGTGAATTTCACGTAAATGATGAATCGAATGTTAGCCAGACAAATAAAATAGAAAAAAAAAATAAAAATAAAGAAAGCCCGTCGAAATAAAACATATTATTTCATCTCCGCTTTGTCTTGACAAATCAACAATATGAACGCTACTCACTTAAACAATTCACGCACGCTTTTCCATTACAATGGGACTGTAATGCCTCATTTCAAACGAATTCTTGCTCATGAAATATATAAATAAATGTCGAATAATGTACTTCGGCCGACGCTTTTCTTTTTTCCTTCTCTTTCATTTTAGTCATTGCGATCAATTTAATAAAAAGCAAAATAGAAAACTTACTCGCTAAGCACTGTACGAATATTTTCATTTAATTATGACCACATTTAAGTGCAACGCACAAAACTTCTGATGACTGGGTGCTTTTTAATTGAATGATGACTCGTCGAGTCAAATGCTTGTATCGCGGAAAATCATTCCGCCAAACTGAGTGAAATGTGCGGCGCTCAATGTGCAGGCATTATTTTGATCATGAGACGGAGATAAAATCATACACCCTACAAACAGTATATAAAGAAACGAAATAAATTTTAATATTCCACATTGAAATGCAATTGCAATCGAAAGTTTTCGGTTGGATGTTATTATTACTTTGTTTTCGTCTCGTGTCTTCTGTTGCTGTTGTCTGCTTTATCTGTCGTCGTCGTAGGAATCATTTACAGACAATTTGTGTGCCGACAAGTTGTTTGACATGAATGCTTTCGAATCGTAACTTTGGAATAATTACGAACAATTCGATTAAAATGTGAGGCCTTTTCAAACGGAAAACATTGTCTTTTTTTTCAGAACTTTCGGGTGACTGTCATTGAGCTAGACGCGTGTTTCGGACAAACTGTGGATATTCAACGAATGACCTTTGGGCTGATCATTTATAGTGAGTATGAGGCACATTTTTTCATTTTCCTTGAGTCGATACGTAGTTTTTACCTTGAGTTTTGAATTCGATTCACATTTATTTCGACTCCAGCAATTGACCTGCTAGGACAAGAAAAAACTTGAACAAGAACATTGAACCTGAAGTGTTTGATGCCAAGTAGAACGAAACGAAAACAATTAACAATTACAAATAAAGAAATCAAAATTGATTTCACAAGGGTCTCCTTGGCATTCGTAGATTAGAGCTTTTTTTTTCGAGAAGGGACAAAATATCCAAGTTTTTAAGCATGACCTTTCTCAAAGCGAAGAGAACTTGACGCCTATCTTTTTGCCCGTGTTTAAAAGATAAATATTTACAAACGCCGAGAGTTTTTCACCGGTTTTTGTGTGTTGGGAGTGTGATTATTTATTGGAAGTAATTGATATGAATTTGGTGAAATTCCTTTTGAAATCCGATATGCAAAACAGTTGGGCGAGCCGAAGTTGAAACATTGACGAAATTGATCGTTGCATTCAAAATCAAACACATTCCAATGAAGCGGAAAAATAAAGTATCCTTCAGATCCACATGAAAATTCCAAAAACTCAAATTTCGATTGGAATTATGATTTTTATCGAGAAAAAAAAATCGTTTATCCGTCTTCTTATTCGCCTGCTTCTGAAATCTTGCGTATGCATTTGAGTGCCTTTGAGCATAAAAGAAAGCGAAGAATAAAAAAATTTAAGCCAACGTTTTCATTGATCGAGTCGAATATTACGGATTAGGTCCGGTATAATTTTTTTATTCACCGCTAGCATAAGGGCAAAATGGAAATATGCAAGCATGGATGTGGAGAGAATGAGATATCCAAGCATGGAGTGAGAGAGAGAGAGAGAGAGAGAAAGAAAACGAAAAGGAGAAAAAAAAGAAAACAAAGCGGCATTCAAAAGATAACGACCAATGAAAATACCGACCGGTGAGTTTGGAACAAACGAATCTGTTGAAAAACAGCCAAACGCATTCATTTCTCGTAAATTATCCAACATCTTTATTACATGTAATCGAAACAATACGTTACACAGTCGAAATAAATAACAATCTGTAAGGAAAGAACGGACACGCGTTTAGAACGCCAAAAGGGCTCATGTACGGTGCTTTCAAAATGTTGTTTGGTATTCTCAGCTTGAATTCTTTTTTTTTCTCTCTCTCTTTCTCTCTTTGCTTGTTTACTCGAATGGAAGGGGTTTATGCACCAGTATTCCATTCATTCTTTGATATTCTATCCGAAATATTCCATTTCACCGTTTACTGTTGTTGTTCCGCTGGTTTTTCTTTTTTTTGCTCATTCATCCCATTGTATATAAATTCGCGTTACCATTTTCGTTTCATCGCTTTTTGTTCGTTTTCCGACATTCGATTAATTTCGGCAACAACTTAAAACATCAACTGCAGAAGTCGATTCACTTGGCTGTTGCCGTCGTCACCGTCACTATTGTTCCGTTGTTCACGTTTATTGCATATATCTCGTTGTAGCGACAGCAATAGTGGCAAGGATATTTAATTTATTGCGTAAAAGTTCAGCTGAATAAATTAAATAGTTCAATTTAAATCTAAGCTCGTTTCGTCCTCTTCATCTCTCTCACCCGAACATCCCTTACTCCCATTCGCTCACTCTTTCGTCAAGCAGCGCGAGTGTTTGTATGCTCATGTTTCGCTTTAATCTCATTTTATGTTAAAGGACAAAGCCATAAAGGAAGCCGTTTAACTTGATCGCAATTATGTGCCACCGCAAATTCAATAAATAAAAAAAAGGCATTGGAATAACTAACGGAAATAGCAAACTTTGTTGCTGGTGCTTTTTACTCTATCCGCTTTTTTCTCCAATTGAATGTTCCAGACGAAAAAATGTTGGACGAAAAAAAATTACACCGTTTTTGGCCATTTGCAATAAAAATAAAAATGTATCACTTTCGCATTGATTGCGATGGCTTTTTTTTCGCCTTTGCTAGCCTTGCAAATCCCATGCAAAATGTCATGGATTATTTCACAAATGCTTAAACGCATCGCGTGTTCTTTCTCATTCGCTGGGTTTTCCTTGGTCTGTTTTTGTGGTGGCAAAACGAGCATTTTGAATAATTCAAAGTGCATCAGTTTTAGCCATCAAATGATGGCTCGTTGTAACCAAGCGAACGCGAGCGAGCAATCACTGTAAAATTCGATTGATACATATTGTTAATGCCTCCTCCTAAGTATTGCCACTTCTCGGTTGTGGAGTTTTCATCTAAATTCCAAATAAATAACCAATTACTTTTACGAGCAGTAATTATGTAACGAATCAATAAACGCCAACACTAAAAACCCGAAATAGGTAAATGGTGCACCATTTTTCGTTAAGCTTTACATAACTCTTATTGTCGGTAAATGTGACATTTCCACTCATTGCCATAGATTTATACAGTCTTTTTTTAGTATCGTTTTTTCCCTAAATACCGCGAAAATGTCTCACATTTGAGTTGAATACACCAATTCGCTTAATTGAACCATTTAGGACGAAAAAAACTAGTCAAATAAGTTGATTTCAATTTCCAAAGATTAACTTAATTTAATTCGAAAGCAATACAAATTACAATACAATTCCATTTTCTGCGAAGATCTGATATTTGGAAAAAATCTAAAGAAATTGGCGGAATCTCAGTCGAACTCGAAAACGTGCACATCACTTGAGAATCATCGGATTTGTTGGTGCGTCGGTCGGTTGCTATCCCCATTTCATAATATTATTTGGAAGAGAAAATGAACGAGACTGGGAACGAAAATGAGAAAGAGCGAGAGTGAGAGTGAGAGAGAGCAAGACGGAGGATCGAAAGAGAAAAAAACATACACAACAAGGTTCCAAACAACATCAAACACAAGTGGCGTGCTATTCAAATACAAAGCAAAAAATGAGTTGGCAGCAAAACGAATAAGAAGAAGAAGAACAGATGGACACTAAACAGACCAATCGTATAATTTCAGTTCATAAAATTAACGGCAGAGAATTGATGGTGTTGTTTTCATTGTTTTAAAATGGTTGTGTTTACTGCCATTCTGTTTGCTACCGAGAGTTGCAGCCGTAAATTAAGCGACTAAAAGGATGGAATTACTTGAGACAGCATGGATACTCTGGCTTACGCTCCCTCTCTCTTTCTCCCAAATAAAAAAGTCCACATGATGTCGCGAACATTACACACCAAATCAAAAAATATTCCAAAACTCTGATTCTGTATACCGTTCGTTTCTTCATCCTTCGGCAAAAGAGTTTCATCCTTCGGCAAACTTTTTGGCACGAGCCAAGCACGATGAGAAATGGCCGACAACAACGCAATAGAAAATACTAAGAAAGCATGAGATCGAAAAAAAACCTACGCAAACCGAATAACGGGGATAAAGCAGGAGCTCTGTAAAATAAAATGCAATTTGATTTGAAATGCGAGTTTTGGCGCCGTGGTCTATCGACTTTGATGAGGCATTTACGAGCAGTTAGAAGTCATTAAATAAACGCGTGAAATGGCAACACGCGCGCCCAATGGCCGTCGAAAATAAACAAAAAGTGAACCTGTCGTAGAAAAAGGAAACACCATGAATAATTGTATATAATTGAATTTGATGAAAAGACAAGAAAAGAATTACGTTCAATCCAAAAGCATCGTCCGATGGTTCTTAACGCTTGAGATTTTCTACTTGAGACGTAGTCTGTGTGGATTTGTTGATGGTTTTATTAACAGAAGGGCTTTTATGAGTTAGTCTCAATCAATAAAAATGTCAATGGATTTTTAAGTAAATTCGGCGACGAGATCAATTGGATCGATACGAGCGAGACAGAGAAACCAAATGTTTAATGCGATTAATCGAATAATATTGAAATGATTCTTCACCGATTTGTTAATCACACAAAGGAATCTAAATATATATTGCACACACACTTCAGTGTACCAAGCTAGGGGCTAACCACGGTTTTGAAAATAACCAATAATGATCGACTTTAACATTTTTTATCATTTAAAGAAATAAATTCCGATATGATCACATTTTGGTCGATTTTGCCCGATTTTTGCAGTAATTTTTTCGCTTTAACGAATGCATACTGTTCTAGAAGCGGGTTTGGTGCATCGTTCGTTTTGGTGCAACCTCAGGATCGTTCAGAACTGCTCCCGATTCTGGAAGTGGGTTTCGGTGGATCTTCAGGATGGACCAGACTGGATTTGACAATGCCCTGGCCCATCCTGAGGATCCACTTCCAGAACCGGGAGCAGTACTACACCAAAACCCACTTCCAGCATTTTTGAATCGGTAATGACGTCAGCACATTAAACGTTTATAGTCGATATTAAACGATAAAATTCAATATATACAGATTTTTTAAATTTTTTTACGGATGTCATTAAAATTGGGCGATAAAAACAGATTTTTTCAATAAAAAATCCGTGGTTAGCCCCTAGGTACCACGTGTGTTGTGCGATTGATGGATATTAACTACCACTCGTCCAAGTTTGTTTTTCGAAGAAATTAAAAGGAGCAGCAATATTTCATAACGAAGCCGATAAATTTTCGGTTTATCTACGCCTTTTGAGTGAAAATAAATTCACTTTTGAAATGAAAAATCGGAAAATTGTCCTTCCGTAAATGTATGTTCAAAAGCAATCAGGAAATGCGGGGGTCATGCATTCGCGCAAGGAAAATTGGAATTTTCATGCATCATCAACACCAAAGATCAGCTTTCCACCAAAAAAACACACGAGAAACCCTTCTATTTAGCAATCAACGAAAAACACCCGAAGCTTTTCAAGCGAAACAGTTAACATTTGGGGATTTGGTTACATATCAACATTTACCTGGAAACAATCATAAATGCAAAAAAAAATGCTTTTATTTAATAAATTGATCTGGTGGCTTTCCTTCGAAATTCATCATTATTACCATACAATGAGCTTTCATGAAAATAAACCAAATTTATAATCCTTGAGGATTTCGTTAAATGGACGGGTGCATCCGAGAACAAACAACATAATACACTCATTTTGACCATAATTTAATTTCGAAAATAATCGACTTGTATTTGCTACTGCTGGATTCGAAAAGCCGGGTGAAATTTAAACCGCAATGAACGTATTTCAAAACACAGAATAAAAGACGACCACACAGAGCCAATGCGCCCGTGGAAAAAAGGTAATAAATGATAGGCAATGATAGGTCGATCAATCATTCAACACGTGAAAACCAAATCAAACGAATCCAATCTTTGTGTTGGTAAAATGAAAGACCATCAATCGTTTAATTGCAAAAAAAAAATTTTTCTTCGAAATGTGCATTGGTTGTTGGAATTGGATATGATTTGTCTCTCATTTTGAACTATATCGCAAAATAAACGGTACAGAGCATTTGATTGATAGCATCTCTCTGGCGTTTCACTCAATCTCCTTTACGTGCATTAATATTTTAATGGGCAAAAAAGTATGTTTTGACATGATATCTTTAATTACACAGTGCAACACATAATTGCGGGACTCATTTTTGAGGATCGCTCCTGAAAGTACTTACCAAAACTAGAAATTCTGCATCATTCGTTTTGTCAACTTGGCTACCGATTTCATTTTATGATATTGTGTAGTTTTGGCTCAAACTGGATTTTGAGCATTTTTTCGACATTTTCACAAGGCTATATCTCAGTAAACCATAAGGAATATTGTTTTTTTGTCTTCAGCAAAGTTGTAAGTATTGAATGGGAGAAAAAAAATGCAAAACAAACTTACCCAAAAAAAGTGCATCTAGGGCCTCAAAATCGCAAAAATGCCCATTTTTACCATTTTTCGCTATTTTTGTTCAATAACTTGGCCACACATCCACAAATATGTTGTTTTTTTTCTTTTTTACTTTATTTCGAATCAAACAAATGTTTTCCAATTCATTTTATAGCTATCATTCCATAGAAAATATGAGTTTATGGTTGTTATGTATGTATGAAAAGAAAACTTAGAGGAATGAAAAAGAGATAAAAATATGTTTAATGTTGACATCCGTTGAATTTGACGCCTATAGTAATCTCATTCTCCTCGAGTGTGGTACGAACTCATCATCATCTGAATCTGAGTTGGATACAGGATTCAATGTCATATCTATTTCTTTGTGTCCTTCATATCTAGTGTCCGGGTCTTCGGTGCCTTCGCCTTCATCTTCATATTCGCTTATTTTACTTGACCACCAACATACTTCTGCAAGCAATGCATCCAGTTTTTTTCCTTGAATCGCGATTTCATTGGCTTGGTGGTCTGGTGGAAACGCTCACCTTGTTCGTTCGATTCTTGGGGCAATTGTCGCAAAAAGGCATCAAGATGAAAATGTAAAAAAGTGTAATTTTAACGTCATGTATACACTGATTTTGTCGTAATAATACATTAAATCATCAAGTCTTTTCTTTATCTCGTTTGACTGTACACGATTCTTCCCTAACCCTCGATTACTGCTCTTAATGCGTTCCAGGCTTCCAGTTGATTGTTTGTCAGTAAGTTTGTGAAGGCTTCGCTTTTCATTAATTTTCGTATATCCGGTCCATTGAATTAACCTGTTCAACCCTCTAATGCATTAATTTTTTCCAGGGCTGGGAGTACTGGTACTTGGTTGATTTTTGGCCATAAATAATTAAAAAAATATTCATAATCCTGGATTCCTCTTGGTTTAGTCAGGAAATGCGATTGACATAAATCAGAGAATAATCAATTCCATTGTTTAATAGTGTCAAAAATGTGTCTAATTTCGAGTTCGAATAATTTATTTTGTCAAATTTTTGTTTATGCACACAATCTTGTTTATAACTTTACAATTAGACGACATAGACAATTATTGCCAAAGACAAAAATAAAGAGAAATCATTGACGAATAAAAATTTACTTTGAAGCAATGTGATCCGATGTACGGTTTACGTTCTACAGGCATTCAAACGTTGCCCGTCTAGAGGCGGTTGCATGCATTAGAGGGTTAAGATGAAAAAAAGCATTTGCAAAAAATTTATTAGCAATGCGAATAGAGCGAAGTGAACAAATATAGATATGAAAATATTTAAATAGACAATAATACGTACCAGATCTAATTTTATCATTGCTGAGTTTTGGAAAGATGGTTTTCAAACATTCAAAGGCGCCATCCACATCTTTGACTACCACTTCGATAAGTTTTCCATTGATTCCCAATTTTATATGGAGCGGTGGTTTGCTAATTAGCAAACGTGTGTACATTTTTTTTTGTCTCGAAATGTGTTATATCGGAATGAGAGAGTGCGCCAATTTTATTCGCCAGCCCAGAAAATGGTTTGACAATTTTGAAATGTCAATCAACTGACCAAAAAATGCAAAAAATGTCCGTTGAATGTACATTCAAGCACATCATTTTGATTAGGTTATTGCGCCATTCGGAAAGCATTCTCGTTTCAATAGCACAGCAATAATCTTCATCCGATGTTTTTTTTCTGGCTTGAATTGTGTGCTCGCCCGAAAACCTTTTGAAATTTTCAAATTTCATTAATCTGGATTACGACTATCTCGAATGAGTGGAAAATAATGGTAGAGACAAACACTGCAGAGGTAGCAGAACGGAATAAGCAAAAGGACGCATTATTTTAAATTGGATTTGAATGAAAATGATTTGAAAAGCGTAAAGAAACTCGCACACTTTCCTTACATTCAAAGTTCACCAGACAGGTAGTTTACCAGTTTTAAGAAAATGTTCTGAAATCATCGCGCGATTTGCTTTATTTTTGTTGTGTTGGGGCCGCTACAAAGGGATGCGTACCAATAAACGTATGGCGATTATTTTATTAGATTATACCCAAGCTAAAGTAAGAGCATTTCGTGTGAATTGTTCAACGACGGATCATTTGATTTAGTGAAAATCATTCAATGCATTTTCAAAGAAAATTTCCCGTCTGACGAACACACCAGCCAATTAATATATTAGAGCGCATTATTCATGCTGCCCACAGAAATTAAGCCGGTTGCCATCACTGTAACAAGTTTTATCTCCATCGCAATTATTATGCATGATAACCTCGTTGTCGATCAGCAGCCATAGCCGTATCTTTTGCTAGATAGACTTAAAACCATGAATACAACTCCAACGAATTTCAAATATATTAAACCATAATTGAAACTTTAATTGAATTTGTCATGATGAAATTTTTCACACAACACTCAATTGAGTGTGGATGAGAGCGGATGCTTGTGTGCCACTCGAATTGATACATATTAGATTTTGCTTGCAGTCTGCACTGCGAGACGTCTTATCGTTTCGGTTCGGTTATTTGATACCGAGTATACGAGCAATTTACAAGAAGAGGTTCATTCACGTTTCAGCTACGCAACGCAGTTTGAATAACTTTTTCTTTTGCCAATTTACACTTGTTCAGTCCAGTTTGGATGAGGTTGTTTGCGAGAGAGTTTGACAGAGTCGACCACAAGTACAGCACAAAAAAAGCGCATCAAAATGAAAATTGTACACCATTCACTGCGAACCAACAACAATAGCGTTAAGAAGAACAGCGACCAATAACCGATTCATTGCAACGTTGGTATGTTCCCCATTCAGTCAAGGACTCACGTTTCATAAATTAAATTTTCACTTGATGAAAATATAATTCGACTATTGTTGTTTTACAAACAAATGAAGCAGCAGCAGCATCGATAGTAGTAGTAGTTGTAAACATGAGCAAATTGTCGGTCTTTGATCAAGTAATATGCGTTGAGCGTATTGCCAAATGACAAGGAATGTATGAGCCGACAGAAATACACAACACGAAATCTATTTGTGCAAAAAATGTGGTTCAAACCATTTCGGTGATGCTTAAATGTCTGTTGGCTGTGTTTAGTTTTGAAATGACTTTAACACACGGCATTCCAAAATGTATATTTGAATGTTGTATAGAGTGAGCCATCAATAATAATAATAATAACGGTATTCTAAATATGCCGATGGGCTTTCTATGCCCTTGTCTTCCAATTGCTTTAGCTTGCTATAAACAGTAATATCGACATAGATGTTAGGCCAACATTAAAACTCAAACGGTACATAGATACATACTGATATATATTGGCCGCACAAAGAGCACACCATAAACACACAATACACGAAAGTGAAAACAACATACAGGCACGAGAGGAAACAAAATACAACCACGGAAGAAAAATGAACGCTCTGAAAATAATTCTGTTAACAGCGAACGTACAAAATATTTACATTGCTATCAATCAAACGTCTTATTTTAGAATGTGTTAGCTTGTTTGATCCAGTTAAAATCGTTTACGGTGTGTAAAATGAACGAACAGCATACACAAACGAATGGAAATATTCCTTTCGTGCTTCTTTCCCTCACTAACTCACTCACTCTTCCGATGGATTCGGGTGGATCAAGTGTGAAAAATTGCACACAACCTCATACATTCAAATCACTTCTCAACATGCAGAATAGCAAGTGAAAAACCAAAACAAATCGAAACGGGAATATATTATGATGTTTCCTTTCGTTCGCTCAGTTTTTTCCTCTCTGCTATATGTGTTGATTCCATTTTCAATTCATTCGGGAGCGATTGAAAATGTCATCACTGTCATAAAATTCAACATAGTCAATCATAATGGCGATAGTGTGCGGTCATGTGGAAATACAGCAATTAGATGGTTTGCGCGTATTTTTCGAAAGAGGTGAGGTGTGTTCCCTTTCCTGACTTTATACCATCATAGCATTGCCAATTTATGCTGACTGTTTTGGGCAATTCGTGTTTGACTACGTACCTACTCGTCACAACGAAATCTGACACAAGACAACCAACTTTTGATGACGACGAAGATGAGCAAACGAAGACAAACGCGAAACATATACATATATATATATATATATGAAAAAAAATGGTAGTTGCTATGAGAAACGGAAGAGCAACACACCAAATCGTGATAGACTTTAAATCAATACGGATTGAATCTTTCAAGTGCAACGATTCTCATTGTATCATTCAAATGATGGGCTCTGATTGCACGTGGCAGTTTCCATAGCAAAATCCAGGATAACATATATTGGGTGTAGAATATGAAAACCAAACAGGTCCACGCTGTATTCTCCAGACATTGCGCCTTCTGACTGCCACTTGTTTCAGACGATTCAAAATCACCTAAGTGGATAACGAGACACGTGTTTTCAACGTAATCATTCATTGAGTCAAAAATACCGTTATTTTAAAATTTTATTCAAGTTGTCAAGATGTTATCCGGAAGATATGGGCAAAAGTACTCGCCTCCTATACTATCATTAGCTTATATTTGTAATTTTTATTGAAATAAATGTTTTTTATGCACAAAAAAAAAAACCGACAATACTAATGGCTACACCCAATATATGTTTAATGAATCAATCAGGAATGTTTTTCGATTAAATTTTGTTGTAACTATTATTTGGAATCGAGCTCCTATCAGATTAATTACCTCGTTTTTACTGAACTGATTCATTTCAATCTATATTGAAAATAAAGAAGAGCAAGAAAGAACGAGCAAAAAGAGAAAGACAAAAAAGTCTACTTCAAAGATTAACTCGTAGCCAAATTAAAAATATGTACGTACATGGTAAATGGCAGAAAATGTCATGTCACTCTTTATGAGGATTGGTCAAATAAAAACAACAAGGTTGTGTAATTTGGCAGCCACAATTGCCCAATGTTGAATTTTTTTTTCTCTCAATAGCGCTTTGCTGCTTTGGTGGAATTGTATGTGAGTCAAATCGATTTGAATACAACCGGCGAACAAAATTGGCTGAATACAACACATTCATTGTTTTTCATCTCCAAATTCCGAATCTCTTTGGAAATAAAACTCAAAGAATGCTCCGTGTTTGATTTAGAACGGTCGTAAGAAATTGCGTTCAAGAGTTACACATCTCATCTGTCATCGTTATCGCCAATCACTTGAACATTTTCACTTCGATTTTTCGCATCGGTTAGTTCTTTCCGATAAATGTCAAATGTGTAGTCGCTTTTCTCGTGTCATTTTTATTGGGCTCCGTCTATTCCGTAGTAGTAATAGCAGCAGCAGCAGCAGCAACAGCGATTCACCACCACCACCACCACCACCACCACTAACTTCTAACATAGAGTGAACAGTCGCGTTCATGCCATTCGATTCTTACGTTGGCTTCATATGAAACTTCTCATTATTAACACATCGGTGACGATGCTTTTCATTCCCTCTTGCAAATGAGTCATTTGACATCAGCCGGTTTAGCAGAAAAAAAAGCACACGCTAGTGCATGGCAGCGCCAAGCAGTGAGCGAACGAGCGACAGCAAAAAGTCAATTATATATAGCCAGCGTTATCAGTGTCTCTATGGATGCGAACAACTACACGAATCGAATCACACCATATACGCAGGTATTGGGGGCGAAAAATCAAGAAAGAAAATTGATTATAGCATATTTTCATCACTCCATTTGTCTCGTTACAACGCTCCCTGTCTGTCTCACTCCATCCCAATCTCTCATTCTATCCCAATCGCTTCCTCTCTCTCTTGCTCTCATTACACTTCGTGCATCATTGAACCGCTTGTAAATGTGTTGTTTGGTTCTTCATGTGGTATGTTTTTCTTTTGCATTTCCATTTAGATGATAAGATATTGAAAACACACGCCCAATAACACACTACATTTTCGGGAATGTTGCTTATTTTTCGGCCGTCATGTGCCATTGATAGCTGGAATATAGAAAACAACGACAATATACATGTTTGATATTATTCGCTTTCATTCCTGTTCATGTCATTAAGCGCGAAATGTTTGCTTGCCTTGCCATAATTTCATTCATATATATGTGAATCACGCATACGATGTCGATTTGTCTAAACGCATTTTTAACATCTCGAAATAAAAACAATCGAACAGACACAGGAAAATACATACAATATAAGCTGTGCCACATAATTTATTTATGTAACTGTGAAAAAAAAAAGATCAATTTTCAAATGCATGACGACCTTTGCTCGCACACACATACACGCTGACACTCACTTGTTTGCACAAGTCATTCGACGTTTTCGATTCCATGAATTCAGAGGTGATCAATTTTTTGTGCTTACATGCATGTATGTATGTATCCGTTGAAGGGTATCAAGAGACCGGAAAAATATGATACGACATTTAAAAAATGGAATGAAACACAACAGACATCTTAAAGATACCAAAGGAAGAAACAAACAGAAAATCATATGTCAGTTACATGCGCTATGGGAAAAATTCATTCAAAAACACAATTTTCTCTTCTTCTTCTTCTTCTTCTTTTTCTTCTTCTTCTTTGCCCGAATTTCTGCTGGCAAAATTATTACATTGATTAATAATTAATTTTGATAAGTCTGGCCGATTTGAAATTCAATAGACGTTGTACTGCTATTTTGACAGTTCAACGTAATTTACCATGTATCTGCCATCAAGACAAGCCGACATTTCACTGTGGCATAGGTTGACATGTACATTTTGCTCATCATAGGGTCTTTCGCATCCAATCGGTTGCGCCCAGCCCCAGAGAATTCCAGAAAATTGGTCAAATGTCTTTCAATTTCGACAACATTACCGAACAAAAAATAGGAAGAGAAAGATAGAAAGAAAAAAAAAATAGACAGAGAGAAACGGAGAAAAAAAAATCATGTTAGATCGTTATTATTTAAATAAGGAGAAAAAGGGCGACAAGCATCAAACAGTGTTCCGCCATAATTAAAGCAATCCCATGTTGATAGTCGACGCGTGAAATGGTCTCATTGTAAATTTCCATTCAAACATCCAACTCACACGCACTCACTCAAACACACATATATGCCGTTGGCATATTCGATTTCCCATTCGAATTTATGCATCTTTAATTTCAATGGCGAAATCCATAATGCAAGCGTGCATGAAACTGAAATTTGCTTCAAAGTACGCTGCAATTTTCCATCAGAGACATATATATCAAATTGATGGCAAAACTATTCATGGCATCCCTTTGGTTTACTCACTCACTCACACACTCACTATCGATTGGATTATTTTTTGTCGTCAGCTGTTGTTTGGCAACCAATAACCATATAAGCTTGCCACTTGTTCAACATCCTTTTCAAGTTCAATGTATGCGTTAACAACGAACGAACGAACGATGAGACATGATTTGTGCTCGGTGATTTGGTTATGATTCACAAATCTCGCGATATGTCATTTTTTGGATTGAAGTGTTGTTGTTGCTGTCCTGCGTGACAGCGGAGAAAGAAATGTTTGATAAATTATTGAAAATCCTTTGTTCGGCAATGTCGTCTCATTACGTAACATTTTTTTGGAGTGACTCTGTTTTTTTTTCGCTCTCAAATAGCGCACCTGTACCCATTCAAGTACCATCTGCGTTGTGGTGTGTGTGTGTGTGTGTGTGTGTGTGTGTTTGGTCCGTATATTCTACATTTACCAACTTCATCTCTGAAGTGGAATTAGCCCGCTGAAACCTCTACACAATTAATGAGTGAAACAGCACGAATTCATTGCGTCTGTTTTTGAACGCCATGGGTTCATCAATATCAAATTGGTGTCGGAATAGTTACGATTATCGAAAAATTGGTTTGTAATTGCATAATCATGCTAAAAGTAGTCGTTCAATCGGATTGCTTTTGATACATTTTCGGAGTGAATATGGGATGGAAGGAAGGTTGGATTTTCCATCCACCAAAGAAAGCAAAAGAAGGAAAATGAATACTGCGTAATAATTGATTTTAATTAACGAGATAATCGAACTTCTTAGCACAATTACGTAGTTTGGTAGTGGAAATAGTCATCGTTGGGCAAATATATGACACAAAAAAGGGGAAATAATACACAGAGCAACATTGCGACCAACCTTATTAATTGACAAGCATTTTTGCAATTAATCACTTTCATTCAGTTTTCCAAAGTAACGAGAAGAAGCTAGACTAAAATCGAAAGAAAATTGGAGAGAGAGAGAGAGAGAGAGAGAGAGAGAGAGTGAAGTGGAAGAGTGTGAGAGATCGAGCAGGCTAGGAAAGCAAGTACGCATTTATCGAAAGCGGTTTTTATTGGAATGCCATATGTTTGTGTATGTGCACATTGTGGCCGTATATTTTGTATATCCGTAATTATTGTTGAACGCCCGCACACGCTCACTTACTTATTTCGACGAAAATTCGCCATTTTTCTTCCTCTATTTTCCATTTACTTGATTTATCGCTTATTAATCTGGGTCTTGGATAATACTTTAATTACAAGTATATGAAGCTGTTTGTGTTCGGTCTTGCATTATAATCGTTTTGTCATTGTTCAACTTTGTATCTGACAATAACAACAACAACGACAATTAAAACAATAATAGCTAGTCCAACAACACAATGTTATGGGCTATCCAGTGCTTATGTACTCATTCTCTCTGGCACACACACACACACACACACACTCTTCCACTCTCTCTCTCTCTCTCTCTCTCTCTCCATTTTCGCTCTGTTAGTTTATCGCTGATGCAATTGTTTTATGATGATATTTTCCACTATTATTAAATACAATCGATTTTGTGAAGTGTCGATGCCAATGTGTATCGATGTCAGCAAACTGTACAAGATGTTGATCTTGCACACACGCATCAGCCCAAACAACACCATCACCCATTCCGATTAACATTATACACGAGATATCCGACGCCTCCGACAACAACGACGATGAGCAACAATATGAGAACGACAAGTTGTTTGCGCGCATGCAGGAGCTTCAACAATATCTGTAAATTAATATCCGGGCTATAAATTTTAATGATTCACTTCATTTGTTGCTGTAATGTAATGTTGGATAGTTGCAACCCAATTTCCTTGATAATTTTCTCCAAAATGGGTGGCACTACTCGATTCCTCTTGCTGAGCGCTCGTGCTGGTGAATAGATTGTGCGAGCATGTGTGCTTGTATTTGTATTGCATGTCGCTTATAAATCAGCTGGAACGAACAAGGAAAACCAATTAGAGCCAATATTTCTGCGACAATGAACAAAAACGTTTCTCAATTTACGATGCAGCGCTGCATTGTTTACTAACGACACTATAAATTTAACACCTTATTTATGGTGTAAGATCAAAATCTGATCAAAACTGAATTCCAAGGAGCCAGCTTATCGTCGAAAATATCATATCTACAGAAGTTGGCTATAATTCTCTTTAAGTCTCTCCCTCCCTTGCTCTTTGTCTCTTTTTCGTTTGCTCAAGATTGTTTTCTGGGGCGGGAGAGGGACTTGCGAAGATTGTTCCCGTATTTGGTAAAGTGGATTAAGTGGGAAAATGAATCAAGTGGTCAAGTGAGTTCCTGAAATGAGATAATGGTGAAAATCAGTTTCCACCGAAATTCAATGTTCAACTTAACATTGATTCAAGCAATCAATTCGGATGATAAAAAAAATGCGAAATGAACATAAAACGTGGTGTCCAGGCAATCTCGACGTCAAATGGCATCATATGTCGTGCACTTAAAAGAACGAAAGAAGAAAAGAAATTTGGTGCGAAAATCGTAATCAAGTCGAAATTCAAATGCTCATATACATTTTGATGGTGTCAAATAAATGGTTTCGCCGCTTGTAGTTTTTATTGCGGACTTCATTTTCGTGTTCATTTTCACTTTACGGAGGGCGCCGTTGCGCTTAAACTGAAAGTGAATCTAGTTAAGGAAATCCGTTATATGCTCTACGCTCAATGCTTAAATGATGTGCCAACACTGAAATTAATATTTACGCACTGATGGAGTCGAGATTGTCATAACACGCTAACAAAATGCACATAATAAAAACTCCCTGTGAAAATGAGCATTTGACAAGTTTTTCTTTTGTTCATTTTCGTTTTAATGCTGCGGCCATACAGCATACAAAAATTCAATGACAACAAGGAAAATAACACCATCAGATGGATACATATAAATTTCATTGCAAATGAAAGACCATTCGAGAATAACACGATATTCGGACGACAGATAGGCGAAAAATATATATAAATATGTGCCATTTCCCGTACGATGTATGGGGATTTAGCACGAGAGCAGCTTAATGTAATAAAAAAAGAAGACAACAAAATACTTGGAACTTGTTGTTATCCATTCGCGAATGGTGACACACACACACACACACACTATATATATATGCGTACATACCGAAATTATGAAGTGGCTTCGGAATATCTGCAGCCGGTTTAACCTCCTGGCTGAATTATCCACCATTGAGTTGGATATTATTTGTAAGAAATTATGAACAATGACGTATAGTTTTACGCACTGCGAAGCACTAAAATGAAGATCAGAATAGATGTGAGGAAGGGGAACAGTTAGTGTTTGTGTGTGTGTGTATATGCGAACAAAATAGAATAGAGTAGAATAAATGAGAAAAAAAGAAATCATAAAAACAATAATAAGAAGTTTCCTGAGAATCTTAGACTGAGATACACTCAGCATCGCACCAAACCGGAAACATGTACCAAGTTGAAATGAATGTTTTCACTTCACAGTCGTTATTTGATTGTTGTTATTATATTGTTTTGTTTCTTTATTGTGCGTATCGCGGGATGGTGGTGTGATTTTCACTGAACCATATGGATGGACAAATGCTTTCTTCTCTTTTTTTTTGCCGTGGGAGACAAGGACCATACACGAAATGCAATCATGAGAACCGATTGTCACAATCGTTAATCGAAAAACCATATGGCTGGCTGACCTGTGATGAACTATTATCCGTTTTTCATCAAAACGCACTGTCACATGTTGTTAAATCAAATGCCACTGCCAAATGTTCGGACATAGAGACAGTTGTGCCGTTATTTCATATACATTATTTATGCCCGAAATAACAATGTGCCCATCATTTTAGTCCATTTCAAATAGGTCAAGTGTACATGAGATTTCGTACGATAATCTTGAGACATTACATACCAATTTTCCATCTGCGCAGCATTTTTTTTCGATTAAAATCATTTTCATTTCAATTATTGGCGATTAAAATGGCCAAAATTTGCAATTTAGGGCCATTAATTAACAACCAATGAAAATATCTTATTCTACGTAACTCAGACCCTCCACGGTTTGACACTCTCAGTTTGCAATCGTTTTGAATTCACTACAAAGTTTCAAATTCAAATAAAACACCAGAACCCAGTCAATCGAATGTTTCATCCAAACCAATGTAAATTCCAATTGGGAACGACAAGGATAGACATAGTTATGCATTGGAATGTATCACAATCCGTATAACACCATTAAACCGTTTGATGTTTGCATTAAAGTTCATCAAAAAACAATTCCGCAGCGATGGCATTTGATCCGTTGGCTAATCGAATCAAATCCGGTGAAATTAATTTAATGGTCATTTCCATTAAAGAAAACTTTTCGAATTAACAAAATCCGCTTAAAATTCACAACCCAACGATGATAACAGTTTCAATTTTTTTTCTGTGTGGTGGCCGTTCTGTGTGTTGGCTTCTATAGTCGTCTCTTTTGTGCGCACATTCGAAATGTCAGCTTTGGGTACAAATACATCGGCACACATGCGATTCATTTGAACGCTAGTATGAACGCAAGCTAAAAACGCTTTGTGTATGTATGCGTACCAAAATGGCGACATAGCCATCGATGCTGGTTCTGTCTCTTCTGTTTATTGTGAACGTAGTTTCTGCATTCAATATAAACATCAAAGAATTTCATTTGACTTTTCTAAGTACACAACACAAAAAGAAAAAAAACAAAATCGTTTACGGATTCTTTGGATTTTTTATTGGAAATACGCAATAATTTTGTTGAAAATTCAACAAAGAAATTCAGACGATTTTTGCCGGTGACTGTGTAAATAGCAAAAACAAAATCTTTTCTTCCAAATGAAAAAATAGCCCGAATCAAAGGTGAATAAGTGAATTCTATAGAGAAAAAAAACACACTAAAAGAAGAAAAAAAAACAACTGAATTCGGTTGTCAATATTCCAATATAAAATTCCAATGAAAATCAAGCCGAAGCAACGTTTTATTTATTGAAACAATAATATTTTGCGCGACCGACCCACGGAACATTCGTTCTCTTTTTATATTTTGTTTGTTACGATATGTATCGCTTATCAACAGTTAAAATTCTGATATTCTTTTTTGGATCGAATTAAAGAAATAGAGGGAAAGACAAAAACCAGCGACTACCACACAGAGAAAAATGAAAATAGCGAATTGTTTGCTTGTAAACAAATGCCATTGCATATATCAACTTGGACGAGCTAAAAATGAGAATGCAATGTGCTACTATCAGTAAAACGATGTGGAGTGGTATTTTGTTGATGGGTTTTTGTTTTTCTTTCCGAGTTTTTATTCAAATTTTATCATTGTTTATTCTACTGAAATTACAATACCGGGTCTTCTGTTTGTTGTTCATGGATGCGTTGTGCAATGCAACGCGAAATAAAAGCAGCAGCAGCGTCTGAATTAATGTCAAAAGGCAATGATAAACGAAACCCATAATATCAAAGTGATTCATTTCATGTTGTTTGTTTTGTTTGTACATCACTCAAATTGTATTAAAAAAAAATCGATTGATACCTGCAGTTACTTTTTTTCCATATCCATTGGATATTATGCAATATGGTACCAAACATTTGAACAACAAAAGAATACTCAAAAAGAGTTGATTGGCTCGTCTGCGGATGATTTTAATTGCATATCTCTTTCATTTGTTGCATTCAATGAAGCAACATAACCTCAAAAAAAGTTGCAAATAATTTTAATCAACTGCTGTTTGAATTGATGCTCTAACCAACCGGTTACCTTTACATTGGTTTTCGACTCGAATTTTATGTGTGGAATATTGACAACTGAATCTAAATGAAAATTCGCATCTATGCGAATTGGTTAATTCAAATATTTTAACCGTGAATTGTTTTTTTTTTTGTTTCGAATATAATTTTCCCGCCAAACAAGAGGATGGATGATTTCAATCACATGATGGAATATCAATCACAAATGATGACTAGTGTGAATCGAACGGACGAATGTGTCGAGACCCAACAACATGAAGAGTTCGTCGAATCGTGTACGCCTCAAGAAGTGGCTGAGCCGAGCAGCAAAAAAACCACCGCAGACGAAAGTCAAACCAATGTGGACGGTCAATCTGTCTCTGACAATGCTGATGAAATTTCAACGCCAGCAAAGGATGATGCACATGAATCGGCCCAGTTGGATGATAGATGTGCGGTTGATTCAAACGAGTGTGAGAACAAAACAAATGTATCAGTGGCCAGTGATGAATTAAAAACTCAAGTAGAAATACCACCTGAGACGGAAAAAATGCCTGAGACAGATGGCGACGGTGTTGGTGAGAGTGGTGACAACGGTGGCGACGACGGTGATAATGATGGCAATGATGTTGAACGCGACGATAAGATTAACGATCAAATCGAATCGAACGAACAAAATGCCACGGAAGCAGAAGCAAAGACTAAAAAACCGGATGAAATTGAATTGAATCAATGCCGAATTTGTATGTCGCCAGAGAATTTGTTGGATATTTTTCGCATTGGTGAAAAGACCAGCTTTCGTATATGTGATTTGATAATGAAACTTGCGCCATCCGTTAAAATAAATGAACGTGATTATTTACCGCATTCAGTGTGTGGTAATTGTGTGGATCGCGTCGAAGCCGCATACGAATTACGTGTACAATGTGAAGAAACTGACAAAGTGCTGCGATCCAAATTGAAACGTAGCAAAAAAACACGCCGTGCACCGTCCGAATTTGTGCTACTCGATTGTGTGGAATCGAGCAGCGATTCGGATGATGATCAAAAGAGTGACGATGAATTCCAATTGTCGGAGGAGAGTGAAGAGAGCAGCGAATCGGACAGTGAATCCAGTTATGATGAGAAAAAGAAACGATTACCAAGTTTACGTGGTCGAAGACGTGGACCGCCGCCGCAAACCTTAAAACGACCCATTCCCACCACCGTTACACATCAGCCGCAGCCATTGAAAAAGTCCCGCAATAATAGCGTTGTATATATTAAGGCTGTGAAAAGTGATGACGATGACGATGGCGGCGGCGGTGGTGCAACGAAAAAAGGGCAACCAGTGAAACCTATCAAATCACCAATTGCAACACGATTGCAATTCCGATGTGATGTATGTAATCGCCCGTGTGGCACGGCCCAAGCACTGGCACAACATCGTCGTACACATGTCGATGAAAAGTGTACCATTTGCGCGATGGTATTCAAGCAACGATCCGCACTGATGCAGCACATGCAACGGCATCGTGAAGATCCGGAACGCATTTGTAAAAAGTGTCATCGTGTGTTCACATCGAAAATCGAATGTCAACGTCATGTTCAAGTTTCGCATCCCGAAACGGCCGTATGCCAAAAATGTAAACGATACTTTCCAAATAAGAGTCAACTTGATGCGCATAAATGCAATTCCATCGTCACAGCCGCCACCAACAACGATCGAAAACCAATTGAAACCACATCGAAACGAAAAAACGACACCGATACAACAACAGTGTCCGGACGTGATCTCTTCAAATCAGTTGCACCACTTACCACCACCTATTGGAGTGATAGTTTCTCAGATTGAACACACACAGAGAGAGAGAAAGAAAGATAACACACACATTCAAGTACGGTACAATATATGCTGCGACAACAATCATACAAAACACAGTCAAACAAATGCGACGCCACGACGTGAGCAAAAATTCTAAACTTTTTCAACTGGAACGAGTACAAAATGTGTGGGCGCATATGTACATTAATCAAAATTGACACATAATGCAATATCGTTGATTCCAATGTACTTTCCGTTCATTTTTCGTCGTCTTCTTTTTTTTGTGTTATCTAATATTTGAATGTGTCCGCTTCCAATTGTTGCCGATAAATTATAAGAAGAACATTCATGTTATCCAGCATACGGTGTGATGTATCGAATTGAAGATATGAAATAGAAATATGCTAATTTAAATTCGTTTTCTTTTCTTCGAATGTTTCTGTCAATTCAAACTGATTATTTTTCGTTGGTTGCTTGCTTGCTTGATATTTTCGTAGCGTCGATTATTTACGTGCAATCAAAAATCATGGGAAAATTGAATAAAGTATATTCGGTGTTCATCAGATGAATAGCAATGGCAATACAACCACAACAACAACAACAACAACAACAGCAGCAGCAGCAATAAAAAAAAGGTGTTACAATCATTTCATTCATAACATTAAGCGAATTATTTGAATTATGTGTCATACATTATGGAAATATGAATATTTGTACACGTCTCCTTCTAGAATAACATTTTAGAGCAACAGAAATACCGAATTTGTATGAATAAAAGGAAAATCAAATGAAAAAAAAAAACAATAAAATTCATTCATTTAAATTTCTGATTATGCGTTTGAAATTTGTATACCTTTATATAGTTGATCAAACACTATGTTTGTGCAAAATGCTATCGAATCAAACAACCGGCAAGGCTTAATCCATGAAATGGAATTCATCATCAAATGGCAATGGTATGGTATGCTTTGACTCAACTGGATATGTGTATGCAAACAATTTTAATGGAACATCATGAATCCGAATAAGGAATTTATCTTTTAGAAGTTCTTAATTTTAATGAATACCGTTTTCTTGGTATTCCATATCAAAGACGTGCATTTTCATTTCGAAATCGTCACGCTGATATTACGAATTGGCTAATAAACGAGAAAACGTGGAATGAACTGCGTGGAAATGGCATTTGCTCACTTTGTTGCCATTTAATGTTCTGCCCGGGATTTACAACCAATCGGAAGCCATTGAAAGACGAAGGTGATGATGACGATGAAATGCAAATAAACACTTAAAATATTAATAAAAATGTCAGAATATTTCCGTTTTTCCTTTGAAATCAATTACTTCACTCTCGTTGAGTAATAATCAAGTTATGAGCTAATCAAGCATACACGCACACTGGCATAACATCAACAATTTAAGTTTGCTTTAAATTTTGATATCATCGTGTGTGTATGAGAGAGAGAGAGAGAGGAAGAGAGACTAAGGGAAATTTATATGCTCTTATTTACATATATTATTTATAGTCGCCTCTCTTTCTTCCCATTCCCTTCCCTTTTTTCTCTGCCTCTAGCTCTCTCCCTGTTCACCCAGTACCAATAGAGTTTACAAATTTGATCTAATGAAAGCGATCTCAGAAGCAAAGACTTTTAATCAACGAAATTTGGATTATGTGTCATTGCCATTTATCGGGTGTGTGTATGTGTATGTGTGTATGGCACACTCCCAACACAAGTACACATATCAAATCCCATTGAATTTGAAGCATTCTTACAAATAATGTGTTCGCACTTCTGTCGCAGTGAATAACATTACCATTTTGAATTCAAATAAATTTTTTACATTGGAAACGTACGTTGGTTTTTGGTTGATGTCGATCCCTCTCCACCTTCTCTATATCTTCCATTTTTGCATTCGCCGTTATACACTCTTGCTCTTCCTCTTTCTCTTTGGATTCACAGCCGAAAAGGTTGCAATGAAAGCTACAATACAATCTGCTTGATTGCTCATGGAAAAGTAGCCGTCGGAGTGCACGTTACGTTAAAGCTTACACATACAACTGCGTTAACGTAAAAGGAGTTGAATGTGTACGCCTTAACGTAACGTGACAGGAAAGTGCACTCCGACGGCTACTTTTCCATGAGTGGTTGAAGTCGTGGGAATCGTTTCACTGGAATACGGGGAAGAGAAATTTTGCTGATGCGTAGGCCAAAAAACAACGACAGCCAAACCATTTTCAGGGAAATAAACAAACGAAATAATGCTGTTATATCTTTTACGAACGACAATTATTGCTAGTCGCTTTTCACCGAAAAATGTGTGGAAGTGTGTGCAAAGTCATATCAACACACTTATCAATATTGTATCCATGTCGACCAAGACACATGCATGTCAACATGCCGACAGGCGAGCACATGTGTCAAATTAAACCAAATATTTGGAACGTGCTGTTGAAATCTACTTAACTATAAGCCAGATTGCAGTCTCTCTCACTGTTTCTCTTTCATTTTGCTTTTGTTGAACAAGGCGACTTCTATCAATGGCTCGAGCTTATATACAACGGCTGTTGCTACCAGTCTTCTCGTCTGAATAGCGTGAAGCAGAAATTCAAATGGTTTTGATTTAGCAGCAACTATCACAACTTAAGAGTAGTAAAGTGGTTGAAGAAGCGAATTTATGTACACCAATGACATGGTGTTGCTCATGATTTATTTAAATATGATGTTTTGGTGGGTGCTAGACGCGCAAATTTTCCGCACGTTAAGCTGCTATGGTATGCTTCAATTTGCAATTCAATTGTTCAAAACGGGCTGCGATATATTATTTTCGGTGAAAACGGGTTTTCTATCATTCGAGCTGAATGCGGCTGGAACCAATTCGGCTCATTTACAGATGAATGAATTTTCACAATTTGCGTCCACATTTGGCTGCATGCAATGCCTCATCAAACCATACATATTTCATGTCAATTTTTTTTTTTTAACGCTCCATTTTAAAAATGAACATTTTGAAAGAATTGCATGTTAAGTGCTAGCGCAGTTCTGTTTATTGGGTGTACTTTTTTTCTTGCTATCCTTGACATTTACTATATATGTTCAAATTGAAAGGAACGGAATGGCTTGATATGATTTTATGAATCCATTTTGGCATGGGCTGCCATGCCGTTTTTAAAAAGCTTTCATTTCTATTTTCCGATCATGTTTGCACATTGTCGGTGAATGTTTACATGGCCTTTTCGTTACATCCACCGACACCTGGCATTTAAAGCCAATCCAATTTTTTTCCCTGTTTTGTCGACTTGCACACTTCAACGTATCTTTTTTCTCCTTCTTTTTTTCCTATTCTGCTTTGCCCTGCATCTTCATTCATTTAAGCTTCAGCAAACTTAACCAAATTCCGAATATTTGAAAATTTCGGGCCGTCATACATATGGAACTAAATCAACGTACGAAAAAAATGTACCTATACGATGAGGCAGGTTAAAGGTTTTAAGACTTAATGCCATATGGTGCTGATAATCAGAACGGAGCAAAAGAGAGAAAAAAAAACAGAAATACAAATACGAAATACCAATTCATTTCCAATTGAATCTTGGTTTCCCTCTTTTGGATTTCGCTCCTTCTTCAGCGCCATCGTTGCCATCTTAGCCGCCACCGCCGCCACACACAGAAATGTACGTAAAGCCTTTTAAATTGATTAAGGCGGCCAAGTTAAAAGATCCACACCACTCATCTTCCCTCATAAGCATGCATAAGTAACTGGAAAATGGTATTATTCGTCTACTCCATGGTTCCCAAAGCTGCAAAATACTCAATCTTTTGTACGTATGTGTTTGATTGAAGAAAAAAAAACGTGCATTTCTCTTTTGTTAATCAGACCATTGCGTCCTATCCCATTATGTTCCGCCACACTTTATCGATACAATATTATCAGTGGCTTTTTTGCGATTGATAAAATGCTCACGCAAAGCCAATGTGCAATTTAGCTTTTGGAATTACGGCTTCTTCTTTTGGA
The DNA here is from genome assembly GCF_009176505.1 of Sitodiplosis mosellana. Classification (NCBI taxonomy): domain Eukaryota; kingdom Metazoa; phylum Arthropoda; class Insecta; order Diptera; family Cecidomyiidae; genus Sitodiplosis; species Sitodiplosis mosellana. Next base: position 2,235,291 of record NW_022601432.1, on the reverse strand, counting down.
ATTCAATGCGGCTTCTGTATGTTTGTGGGTGTTTTTTTTTCTCCTTCTTCATTGTGCTTGTTTCCGTTTCTCTACGGTTCGACAGTAATGCCCAATCATAACGAAAAGTGAATGTGGGTGTGTGTGAGAGAGAGAGAGAGAGAGAGAGAGAGAGAGGGAGAACAAGTGAAGAATATTGTTCGATACAGTCAACCGGTATACAGTAAGCTGCTGTATACCGTT
>NW_022601432.1:2222141-2230069 GCF_009176505.1 Sitodiplosis mosellana | reverse complement strand
GTTTCACATTTATTTTCACTCAATTTGGCAGGTCAAGATTATTCTTACCGATTCAATTGGTATAAATTCCATTGGAACGAAGTCTCTAACTAACTGATGACCCAACATATCATTCGATGGATTGAATTCCGCGTGGAACCAAGTCGTGTGCGATTCAAATGTTGAATAAGTGCGAATAAAAAGCAAAACAATGGATCGAAAGAAATGTGGTATATTTATTTGTGTTTTTTTCCCTTATTTCTATCTTAATTTCTTTCTATTTTGTTCTCTTTCTTTTTTTCCACTTTATATCGCTGTCATACATTTCGATTACGTAAACATAACAGAAGCAAGCAAGCAAACAAGCAAAGGACAAAACGAAAAAGTTGGTTGTTCTCAACAATCCCGATAAACAAGCGTATTCACCGATGACGCATCTAATTTTAGCTTAATTTGACTTTTATTCTTATCAATCACCGTAATCCGTTCGGGCGCTGTGCTTCAGTTGTGCATGATTATAATTTTTGTATAATTAGCACACAACTCTTAAACGACTAACTAAACTAAGATTAGCGCTGATCCGTGTACAATCGGATTGAAGAAATTTGGAGAAATGTGCGATACCATAAAATACGGGCTGTTTGTAGAGTGTTTGATTTGTGACATCAAAAATGATAGCCGCATCGACAAAATTCCCAAAAACATTTGGTCCACTTTGTGTGTCCAGCACTAAATTCCAATCGATATTTCCGCTGAGGCCATGATTGAAATTTTTGATAAATCGTTTGATATAGGCTTGGCCCCGTTTCCATGAGCCTAAAATTGGGCCACGTTCCATATCCTTAGGATTGAGTTAGGCACCTTCACAGCCTTCAGTGTATATGATTGGGATTTGATATCGTTGTAAATTTACATCGATTAAATGAATATCGACTAAATCCTCAAAGTACCAATGAATGCCAATCATATCAATATACGCTAAACGATGATCGCTTGCATTTCGTTGAAATGTATACCAAAATGACGGAAGAATGGCTCTTATATCGTCAAGACCTAAAATGTTAACATTTTTGAATCCACTCTGATTGATCATCGGTCGCAAGTAATCGGTAATCCATCGTCGCTGGTCCAATAGATTCCATCCGAGATTTGGGATACCCGTTACGAGTGATGCTGACAACAGTTCATTGTCCGTAGATATAGACCATGTGTCAATGCCTTAATTTTGCCATAAACTCAACACTTTGACGTGATTATAAGGCATATGTGAAATTATATTTGTCAAATAAATGATTTCGATCCGTCCACAATCCGTTCGACTTTATCCATGGCGGTGGGCTCCATATGCAAAACATAATATTTGGCTTGAAATCGGGCGCAAAACGTTTCATTTCTTTGATTTGATCGGCACGTATTCGATCGAACGGATGAAGTTCCGTTATGTTTCTCAGCAGAATGTCATGTTCCGGTTGTTCGTTGTAGCCCCACATATATGGACTGAAATCCGATGCACCAATCGGTATGTGAAGTATTTGATAGGCTGCGCCCATTGTGGGTGATAGATAGCTTTCGTAAAGGTGTTCACGCACCGTTTGCGTCATAGTGGTCAAAACGTGCGAAACTGTATCTGTAACTGCACCACCGAATCCCACTATGAGAGAGAAAGAGAGAACGTATATGAAGAATACAAAAAAAATGCAACTCATTCAATTACAAACCTATGTTCTGGTATTTGCGGCTTTCATCGATTTCCAACCAACGATTTGATCCATCGGACATATTTGATGCGATCAAATCGCCCAGTGTCATATCAAAACGTTTGCCCGCTTTCGACGATGTGACCAGTATATATTCACCACAATTGGGTTGTGGAACATCCAAAGTATCACAATAGGTTTCGTTGCATAAACAAATACCACCATCACTAGTGCTTTGATAATTGCATGGTTTCGATGTACCCATGGCATTTGTCATCAAAGCATAAATTGTACAAAGTAACAGAACCACCACCGATGACCACTTCATTTTCACATTGAATTCCAGTCCGTTTGAATGAACGAAGCAAACGGCCCCAAAAACACCCGATTTAATTTTAACAGCAAATGCCTTTATCTGTGGAACACTGTTCACGCAACAAGATGCCAATTTGTTTTGAGTTCTTGTATCACTTTGCACAATTATTTCAATGTAAACAAATTGGTTTATGGGCCGTTCCGAGGAAAACTATAAACACATATCCAATGGCTGATAACAATGGTTGTGATGAATAAACAAACATTTCACATCAAAAACTAAATATACTTGAGTTCTGAGCACAGCTGTAACAACAATGAAAAAACCAAACGTGGAATGCTTTGTATACTGATACATGTATTTGCTTGGAACTCAGTTGACCGAAGCGCCATCTATAGAACCGATGGCGAATTCGTTATGTCTGTATGTTATACTTCAGTATGACGTTTGACAGAACGGAGAGTGTACTTGATTGTATTGTCATTAGCCTTAGATTATCTAGGTGGTGTTTGCGCTCAATATCAGTTGTCAAAGTAAAAAAGAATAGGACCGTTGGAAAAACACATCATAATTTTTTTTATGTTCCTATTATACTATATAGTATTGAAAAGAGATTACCCAAAAACATCATGCACCTTCTATTCATTCTTTTCTTTCCTCCTTCCTTTCTTTCTTTCTTATCTCGTCTGAAATGGTCAGCCACGAAAGAAGGAAGAGACGATTGCGCGCATTGTTTGTAGAACGATGAGGCCAAAAAAGAAAGCAAAGTATTTACTGCAAAAAGCTTTTCAGACAACATAAATCAAAATTGATGTGAAATTCTATTCAGTCTTGGCATTTAAAGATCGACTTATCTCAATTTGCTAGAACATGGATTCTGTTGGTGGGATTTTTTTCCCGTCTTCTCTTTTTTCCGCCGCCGGAATATGCAATAATTTTAATTGAGAAAACATGAAGAATGAGGCACATTTGTGTATGAATTCGTTTTCCATTCCGTTTCATTTCTGAATTTTTGCATTGATGTTGTATGTATTTAGCTTACCGTGATGAGATTCGACTCAGGAAAATCCACAATAAAATTTCCAAAGAAATATGACGGCTGAGACGAAGAGATTCGAATCGTTAAACGGAACGATTACGATGCTAACGGCATATGCAACGACCGCGAAGCGAAATGATAAAGAAAACAGCTGAAGACTGAACCATTGAACTTCATCGTCTACACATTGACGGTGAAAATGAAAGAGCAATTCATTCGGCCCACACTGTCTCTTGTATGATGATTTTTCGCTCAACAAATCTGCTTTCCATTTGGTTTTCACTAGAACAGATTTCTTTTTGTTTCCTTTGCATCGTTTTTCTCTTGTTTGTGCATCGATTCTTGCTTGCTCGTCTTTTTGCTTCATATAAACATGTCTGTGAATTTTTATTCAAATTCTTGTTACCATTTTGTTCAATGGATGTGGTGCGGTTCGTTCGTTCGTTCTTGTTCTTCTACTACATTTAGTTCTTGTGTTATCCTTTGTGATATGGAAAGAAATTGTGGCCAATGGGAAAATAAAACAAGGCACAGTACATTCAAATGCTCCGGTGTATTTTCTAGTAAAAGCAACATGAATGTAAAATTCACCTCGCCATTGTTGTTTTCTTTTGCTGTACTGTTATGTGCTTCAATTCCGTAAAAATTGCGACAGCAACGACGACGACGACAATGAAAACAACAACATGCGTCTTCACTCAGTCTTATTTTCATATGGTGTGTTTCTTCACTACTCATTTTCCGTTCAAATTCAAGACATCAACAAACAACTGTTCGCATTCTGTTTTCGGGCACAATTTTCATTCCACTATAACATGGCTAATTTAAGTTTTTGTTAGAGCTATGTTGCTGGAACACAACGTTTTGCTACCATACTGGTTGTTCGATTTCGTTTCTATTGTTGTTTGTTTTCTCTATCTTTTCAAACAAATATGTTCTTGTTCTCGAGGATGATTTGATGGATGTTCACAAAGAGAAATGCATACATTTGTTTTGAGTGTTTTTTTTTCATGTTCTTGGCTGGACAACGACATTGTACAAACATTAAAGATTCAGCGAAGCGGAAGATTATGGTGAGGAAATCATTTCATAACAAAACGTTCCTCATACCTCAAGGATTAACTGGAACACTCCCACTTGCTTCGAAATGAACGGAAATTCATTGAGACCGAAAAAAAACGGTTGACAGTAGAATGGCAAGCGAAAAAAAAAACGAAAGAATGCGACCAGGCGAATATAAGCAGTGAGAGTTAAGTGAAATGCAAACAGATCCTTGAATTCGCAAGAAATTACGATTGTGTCAACAAGATGAAATTACTTCAATCTAACTTAGTTTTCATAATAAATGCTATTCACTCGTACCACTTGGTTCGAATGGCTTGCTCTCGGTCACTTTTTTTTTTCCATTGGAGATTCTTTCCTTCGTCGGTATCTGTTTCTGTTGAAATACAGAGGGTCACGTCGCGGAAATGAAGCAAACACATTTTATGCTTTCCGCGCGGAATTTTCGCTGCTTTCTTTTCTTCATTCTTTCAACTACTTCTTCTTCGTCTTCTTTTTTTGTGCTGTTGTTTTGCGTCACAACAAAAGATGACGTCGAAGCTTGATGCAACCAAATAAGATAAACGAAAATGCTATCAAATTAGTGTCAAGCACAATAATTTAATCGAAAACTTTCTAAATGACAAAAGGTAGAACGAAGATAGTTGGTGTTCGTGTGTGTGTGTGTGTTTGTGTACCATCACAATTCTATTACAAAAACTTCACCTAGTCCAAAATGAGAAACGCTGTCAACAAAATAAATCAATGCTTAACTTGACTTTACTGCTTCATGGTCGTTTTATTTCTTGTTGCTGGCTTTGTTCACAATCAACATCACCGAACCATTTCACATTGATGGTGTGCCTTGTGTATTTAATGCGAACGTGAACTGCACTGAATCTCTTTTACCCAATTAGTGGCACATAAACTGTGTGAACTTAGTGTGCAATCATTCTTCTAAGCTCATGATGTTGTGTACTTAATCCTGTGAACAGTGAATTTCAAATTATGCAAATGAGCGCCAGAGCAAAATTCGAGTGTGTGGAAGCATGAGCGCGCGTATGACAAAAGAACAATGCGCTGCAAACTATCTGCTGTTTGAAAGGAACTTCCTTACACCATGATCGCTCTTTGAAAGTGATAGCTCAACACAATTTAAATATTGAAGAGAGAAAACACAATCACCAACAAGAAAAAACTTGCATTCCTATACCGCTTTATTTTGTGCGTGCCTCAAGAAGTAGTAAACTACAGCATATTGTGTTGTAGTGTCGAATAAAATTAAACTGAGTTACTTTTTCGACGAGTCACCCAATGCTAATCGTTAAGTGTGCGTGTGTGTGTTCTTTTTTTGAAGTCATAAAATAACCCTTTTCAAGCGAAAATACAATGAAAATGGCATATTAGGTTGACGCCCAAATATAAAATTCAATTCTGAGCGCTCGTTTTGTTCACAAATTCTAAAGAAATAATAAAATCGTTGCTTTTTTTGCTTGTTTTATTGGAAAAGCAAATCTTAAAACTCGAATTGTGTGTACTCGGCACTCACAATGATCGGATGAGATGAAAATCAGGCATAAGAACAGTCCCACCATCACCCATTTGCACATACTAAATCACTGACTTTTTGATTTACACATTGAATCAGGGCACTTGTTAGCTGTTAACGATATTCGCTTACGGTTTTCGGCCGTATTTCCTCTACACTGTGACCCAGTAGCAGAACTAGTATCAAACGGGCTATAAAAGCTCAATTAATGATTAAGTTATTGCTTTTTAACCATTAATTTTATTCAAATCTTTATGCTCTTGATATTTGTTCATGATATAATCAATAAATTTTCGATGAAGCTGTTTTTTGTATGATTGCTTCTGGATTTGATCTCGTTTCACCAATTCGGCAACCATAAAACAATGGTATCTCACACACACGCACACAAAATGATGATTCACAACGACTAATTGTAGAATATATTATGTCGAAAACACATTTGCGGTGTGTATTTTGTGTAACTGTGCTTATACGCGTGGGTTAAAAAGCATTTATTTTCATTTGATTCTACTTTTGTGCCAAAAATTATGCGTTTTGGATAATGATTCGATGATTATGCGGCGCTTAAATCCCATAAGCACATTATAATAATTAATCAAATTAGTTTCTTTAATAAATTTCAATTGCCCATGTATTTTTCATTTATTTCCTCTGTTTTCTCTTTCTCCCTCTTTGCAGTTAGTCTGTGATAATCGTGAATGCAACCACAACAACAACAACGACTACGACGACAACGGCAGCGATCGGGTGGCAGCTAAAAAAGCGCGGAATGGATGAAACCAAACCAGAAACAAATGATTGCAGTTTTTGGTATTTCAACGAATCGAATTTCAGCACACACAGACAACGCATATGAATTATCTTGAATGCAAGACCACATTTTCAAAATGAATTTTACAAATATGGCAATCAACCACAGTATTATCAATAATGCGATTGATTTGATCGGCGGTAATAGCGGCGTTAGCAACAGCAGTGTGGGCAGTAGTTTCGGTGGCAATGCTAGTAGCAGCAACTATTTGGAGTCAAGCAGTGAAATTCCAAATGCATTTACATCGACCATTGTTTCGAGTGCCATGCACTTTCGAAATTCATTCGATGTGACGCGCAATGGGACGCATCTCATCGATTTGAAGAATATCAACATTACCGATGAAGATATACATGATTTTGCGAAAAAATTAGCCGAACTGAATAAATACAATTTGAGCAGTGAAAATGAAGCGTTTGCATGCGAGCATTATTGCAATGGATTTGTCAGGGATATATTCAGTTCGTACAAGCAGATGCACGGTTACATATCACTTGCGGTGAATATTAACTTTTCAGCAATTTTCCTTGATTTGATCATTTTAAACCCATTGAACCATTGTTTGATGTGGCACATCGTTTTGTGTATATGATTAGTTCAAAATTGTTTCGATTGCTTTTCTCTTTTTCTGTTTTGGTTTTTCTTCTCTGTCCTGGCAGATTTGCATTTTCGGAACGATTGCAAACATACTGAATATCATTGTGTTGACGCGAAAGGACATGAGTAAAACACCCATAAACACAATATTGAAATGGTTAGCTGTGGCCGATATGTTCCTCATGATCGAGTATATACCATTTTCCATTTACAGGTACATCGGACCAAGTGAGTTCCATTCAATGCTTTACTAAAACACATCAAAAAAGGATATGCATCGATTTTGCTGTGAAAATGTATTTGCTAATTTAATTTTTCTCTCGTTCTCTCTTTTTTCCCATTTTTCCCATTTCCCAAATGCAATGCCAGAGCCAGGCGGCCAACTAAAATATTCATGGTCGGTGTACATTCTGTTTCACATGCATTTCACACAAATATTGCATACCATTTCGATATCATTGACAGTGATTTTGGCACTGTGGCGCTACATTGCAATCAAGTAAGTAGATGGATTTTAAATGAATTTTCTATACATTTTGGTATTCATTGACAGCATGTTGTAATCAGGCAGATGCGGAGCGTGAATACACACACGCCTGTCTATCTCGTGGTTCACATCGGAATTTTACCATGATTGCCATTGGGCGTGTGCGTGTATGTGTGTTTGTATATCGCTCCAATAAGGGGGATAATTTAATTACTCGGTAGTTGTTTTTAGTACCACCAAAAGCAACAAAGTCAATAAAATTGCTGACAAATGCGCTAGTTCGCAAATCCAGATTTTACATGACATTCGATGTGGTTTTACACTCACACGGCCCGAGCACGAGCACAAGCACAAACCAAAGCCTCTCTCTCTCTCTCTCTCTCTCTCTCTCTCTCTCTCTCTCTCTCTC
>NW_022601432.1:2215401-2222131 GCF_009176505.1 Sitodiplosis mosellana | reverse complement strand
CTCTCTCTCTCTCTCTCTCTCTCTCTCTCTCTCTCTCTCTCTCTCTCTCTCTCTCTCTCTCTCTGTATAACTTGTTCGCAATACAACAATTTCATGTCGAAATCACTTTATTCAGTTGATGGCAGCCCAAGTTCATCGTACATTTACATTACAGTCAATTTCAATCAGATTCGTTAAGCTGATCGAGGTCGGTAATGGTGGTGTATGTGCGTGTGTAATGTGTATTCAGTGCAGTGCCATCAAAGGCGATAGCTTGACAAACATGACCCTTTGAATTGAATAAATGTTAAATAATCAATTAGCTGCACGTATTTAAATGGTTTCTTTCTAGCAGAGGAAGAGAGATAGATGTGAATGTACGCATTTTCCATCACCACTACCGTGTACTCTGTTGCTTGTTTGAAGTTTAGGATTGGCGCCCTCAATTGGCACCAATTGTTGTAATGAAATGCAGGACAGCGCGGCAACAAATTGAGATCAGAGTAAGAAGTTCAATAGCTAAAATTGAGCACATTTTAACGCATTTCATTATTGATTAGCTAACAATAATCAACGATCATTCTCCCTTGGATTTCATGAATATTCCATTCTGAAAAAGTGTTGGGCGATGTTTATCCATTCTTTGAAATCCGTTGCTAATTATTCTATTATTGATGGCATAAGCACATACATGGATTCCTAATTTGTGCATCGTGCACATAATTGAATTCGTTTGTTTCATTGTTGGTAAATGCACGAGACGCGCGCGTGTGTGTGTGTTTCCATTTTATTTGCGCCAGCAAATTGATTCTAACACCATTTCGCCACAACTGATTTAAATTGGCATCATCAATTTAGTGCAGCGACCAACATGTAGATACGCATCTCTCTCTCTCTATCTCTCTCTCTGACACTCCGTTTGGCTCTCTCTCTCATTTTTCTAATTTCTCTCAGCCAGATTGAACAAATTAGATGATGCTCATACGTGCAACCGCTTCGATTCTAAATCGACTCGATTCGATTCGAATTGAAACGTGGCACGGCTGAGATTTCATCCAGATGCCGTTTCGTAATGAGAGTTAATTAATCGAATCGACAGCAATCGAATTTGCCAGCGCTGAACGCCAAATTCATTGTTTGTTATGTAATTGTCAAAAGTGACAACACACATACACAACTGGATTATTGCTCGGCATTTAATCGTCGCAAAATTCGGTGGAGTCAATGTAACGCCGGATGGTGATTGGCCTATTTTTGGCCAATGCCAAAATCATTTGCTGTTTAATGTCAAGTTCATCAACACAATTCAATAGCAGAACAACGTGCGGCGCGTAAACAATCAAAACCATCTAAACTGTGATAACATTTAAACTATTTTATAATTTTGCAGGCATCCACATGGTAGGCTTGCGTCATGTGTCTTATCTCATTGTGGCGCAGCTATATTGTTATCATTTGTGCTTGCACCGATTCTCTGTTTGCCGACATACTTTGTATTTCGCATAAATGAGAAACGCATTTGGTCGGAGAATTACACAAGTTTCATTGTGGCTTACCACGTGGACACTAAACGGGATACAACACTATACAGGTAAGAAAGATATATATACACACACATGCGGTGTTCTGTGTGTTATCATTGTGTTTTATTCTTCGTTTTTCTTCGTATCGCTTTGTTTGAAACGATTTCTGGTAATTGGCACGGGTGCACGTGCCACGTGTGTCGCGCTTAAGTACTATGGCATTAATTGTATGCCCTTAAAACAGAGTGTTGTGTGGCTAGAGAAAAATACAACGTCAAACCAAAACAGTAAGCCACATGTGTTGCATGTGTATGATTCAAATTATTAATTGCATTATAATTGTGGTTGATGCGAAAATACTATGCAAATGATTCAATTCATATCTATCAGTGTGCCGGGTACTTTCTTTTCGCTATTTTCTATCTATGACTCGTGCACAGTGCAAAAAAGCACAAATGAAATTCAATTTATTATGTGAATGACGTGCAACCACGACGAAACGCAATATTAATATCACCGCATAGAAATGTCGTTTGACATTTTATTTTGTCTCTGACACTCACTCATTCGCTCGCTCCAAACGAATCTCTCTTCGGATTTATGGATTTTGTCAAAAGCGCCGAATTTTAATGATGAAGACATAGAGCATCGCAAATTTTCGCAGCGCCGTTAAAATAATTACGTTATTTATCTATTTGGAGCACATGTATTTTGCTTGGAATCAGAAACGTGCACACGATCCCATCTTCCGTCACCCAGCAATTCAAATGGCGTGTGAAAATGATTTGATTTCACTTTTATTCTTGTCTCTTCCATTCATTCTTTCTTTGATTTTTGTGTCGTTTTGTTTCTATTTTTCCGTTTGTCTCTCGCTCGTCACCGGTGTATTGTTCATTTTGTGTGATTCGTTAAATAAATCAAGCTTAAATTCACAATTTGTCGTTGTCGTTCCTCTCTTTGTGAGTGTGTGTGTGTGTGTGTGTGTGTTTGGTGGAAATGCAAAATGATGGTGGCAACACACGCGACAATGAATTGTTTTGGGTGATTTTGGTGAATTTCGTATTTTGGGTTTTTGGTGCGGAGGATGGTTTTGGATCGGTGTTTGCGAAAGACGTGCCAATATTCAATTTAATACACACAATACGTAGCGCTTCAAATCGCTTGCGGCAAAAACATTTACACTCTCAGCAGGTGACACGAAACCCATTTTAACCATCAAACGAAATTCATTATGTCCCCCCAGTGCTTTTTTCTGCTGTTTCTGCTGCTGCTGTTATTATTATTGTTGCATTCATTTTGAACAATGATTTTGCACAAGCGCTTGCAATACGGAAAATTTACAACAGCAGCAGCAGCAGCAGCAACAACAGCATCACTCACAACAGCAAAAGCGAGTAATTCTTTTCAATTTATTTGAAATGCCGGTTTTTCATATTGTTCATCACATTTCTCTTTTGTCTCTCTATCTTTCTCTTTTTATCTCGCGATCGACCAACACCAACACCCAACCAGTATCAACTTTTGGCTATTCAGCGTGATAATAAAATTGCTGCCTTGTTTGGTATTGACGGTAATTAGTTTTATATTGATTCGAGTGCTTTGTCAGGCGGCAAAGCGTAAAGTTAAACTCAAGGGATACAATCAAGCGACAGCCAGTGCATCCAATATAAATACCGTTTTAAATGGCCACAGGTAATTGGTTGAAAAATACACATTGGCTCAATTATCTTTATTTGCATCGTAAAATCTCTCAATGCGCGTCTTACAATATACGACCGATAAGCTCGCTCCCCATGGTGGCTACTTGCCTTTGTTACGTATAAGTGCATTTTTTTTCCAACCCAAACTGGATGATGGCTTGATGTGGAAAAAAAAGAAGAAGAAAATTTGGCGGAAAATAGAACGGACGTATTTTTTGTGAATGTTTTTTTTTTGGTTTTTTTTTCTCGAATAAATTGATTATTACAATTTAATTTTAAATGATTCAATTTCACTTTGAAATTGCATCTCTTAAAGTCTTTTAACCTTTTTTTGGAAAGAAATCAGCTTTCGAGCTCTTGATTCCATATTACATTCAGTTTGAGCAAAGATTTTCGATGCAAATTTTACTCGCCCTACGACTCACATCGTCGTCCACATTTTTTCCTAGTTACTAATGCGATTTGGCATCGACTGAATCCATCCAGCTTTTGAGCGGTACACATTTTAATCATTACTTCATTTATCTGCTTACATGTCGATGCTGAATATTGATGACACTAAATTGGAAACGAACAACAATACCCACCCACAAAAAAAAACAACAACAACGAATGACCAAACGCAGACCATCAAAGTGCCAGCGACGTACGGATCGAACGACAATGCTTCTCGTTGCCGTGCTAATGCTATTTCTGATCACCGAATTTCCACAAGGCATATTGGGACTATTAAGTGGAGTGTTGGAGACGTGCTTTTTCCAAAAATGCTACATACCATTTGGTGAAATGATGGATTTATTGGCTCTAATCAATGCGGCCGTTGGATTCGTTCTCTATGGTCTAATGTCAAAACAATTTCGCACCAGTTTTAAATCTGTATTTTTCAATAAGCGTCTGTCGCGCCTCGAAATGACTCGCATAACTAATTTAAATAATACGACTTGTGTTTGACGACGATTAAATTTAACTTTATTTATCGTAACTTAGGATGAAAACATTGAGTGTATAGAAGTTTAAGCAGAGCAACAGCAACAACAACAACAACAACAACATAACAAGTATATATTTAAATCAAGAAAATATTTTGAAATTGGAATATGCCGGATGCGGCTTTGCCAATTGAGATCGACCTCTGATTAAAAAAAAACGAATGGTAACAGAGTGCAAGTGATAATTGCGGTTCACGCATTTTCCTCCCCCGTTTTGTACATTGAATTGTAAACAAAAGAATAAGGAAAACAAAGAAAACATTAAACGTATAGAAAGTAAGAAGAGTGTCAACGATTGCCGTTGCAATGGATTCTTAAATATTGCCTGTTTGCTGGTCTGATGGGCATCAAATTACCGACAATTCCGTGGGCTGTAATCATTTTGCTGTGGCAAAAGCGAAAAGAAAACACACACACCGAGAATATGATGCAAAAGCACACATCATATTCATCTGAAAAATTACAATCGACCGAAAAATAAGCACAATATCAACGGAACCTTCGGAATCGATTGACAAATATATGACCATTTTGTGTTTGTGCATATACTTTTTCTTTTATTCAATTGAGTAAACATTCTATTTCATTCAAATCATTTTATTTCGATTGTTTTGAACGGTGACATTCAATACACGAGCTAATGGTTGTACATTTTCCTCAGAACGGAAAAACAGACGAAAGGAGAAGGAGAGGGAGAGAGAGAAAAAAGGACTACATCAATCGAAAAATGTCAATAAAATCAAAAAAAAAAAAAAAAAACAATCAAGTGAAAGAAAAAGACTGCGCGAATGATACCATACACTGAGAAAAGGCTGGAAGGAAATATTCACCCGTCTCCCTCTTTCTCTCGCATTCCCGTCTTTCTCACATTTGCTCATTGTGCGCTGCGAGCGATTCGCATCGAATTCCACAGACAATCGGCAAACCATTGAGCAATGTGATTAATCAAATTTGACATGTTGATAGCAAATCGCCAGAGAAGAAAAAACCGCACGCAACCCGCTGCATTGTGTGACACCACGAATTCCAAAAGTGTGCGATTGTGGAGCATATAAATCGGCTCTCAATACATTGTCATTACTTTTAATATGCATTTGAGCCGATTGATTTTTTTTTTCTGATGGCATGACTGAGCTTGTGAAGGCTTGAATTAGACGTCGACAGCACACTGTACGTGTACCCATATAAATCATTTGTGTAATTTTCTTTTCGACGAAAGAAACCGCATAATTAGCAACGAGTCTGTTCACAATCAAAAACCGTTCATCAGAATGAGGACGAAAAAAAAAATGGGAAAAGAAAACATCGAACAGGATCCATAAACATCAAAAACATGAAGTAAATATTATTTGCTCGTTGGCTGTTTCAATGTACTCGTACAGCATATATAAAGTATGAATCAAAAACCGATTATGATGCAACGTCAATACGATGGAGCGAAAAAAAAGGGAACAAATTATGCAAATTCATATTATTATCATCAATTTGGATCATTTATCTTTTATAGAGACAATTCTTTGTGTGCGTGTATTTGGTTGTTTCCTCCAGCTCGTGCGTCATTCTTTTGCTAATGAATGCAACGGAAAAAAAAAGTGCTACACTCACCATTGTCACCCTCATCAAGTGAGTTCATTGTCGTTGAGAGGGAGAAAGAGGGATACGTGCGTGCGTGAACGAGTGCGAGCATGTTTTTCTGAAAGCAGATTATTAATTGAACACTGTCGAACTTTTCATTTTCTGCCATCACTAGCACTTTGTGTTCTTTTAATGCAAACATTTTTCTTTGTCTTTTTTCTTCTATACAAGTGTGCGAAAATTCATATTTATCGTTTTGTTTCCGACCGAAGCACAAAAAAAAGTCGAAAGAAGACCAAAGCGTATTGAAAAAAAAAAAACACCGAATAAAAAGAACAAAATCACGCTCAACAATTGCTGAGACAGGAATTACGCGCGAACAGAGCATGAATATTAAGTTTTTCTTTTCGGGTCATTCAGCGATCGTTGACATTTATTGCGATGAATAATTTCTAAGAACCAACCCGAAAACAACAACCAACTGCATATGATAAAATGTGTAAATGATCGGATAACACAGGAACACTTAAGACTTGTACATATAGAATGAATTCTAGAGAAAAAAAAGCAGAAATGTCATTGTGATTTTGAGATTAGTGAACAAGAGAAAAAGAAAAACTCAAAAAAATCGATCTATTGTATAAAAACGAAAATTTGGATAGAAACTATGGTGTTAATCATTATAATCATCATCAACGAGAGAATTAAAAAAAAACAACAACATGAAACAGAAACAACAACAACAACAACCGAAAAAATCCGAGCCCTGAACATGTGCGTTGCTTTCAGTTTCTCGTGTGCACATACACACAAATAAATCACCATGTTCAGCTAATGATGTGCATTGCAAGTTGTTTGTTGTGCGATGTAAATGTTTGTTCATCAATATATATATTCAGGGTTCTAGTTATGTACGTAGGTGTATCTTTTGTTGCAGTTATAGAGGGGGGTGGTGTGTTGGGGG
>NW_022601432.1:2141009-2215001 GCF_009176505.1 Sitodiplosis mosellana | reverse complement strand
TCAATCTTAATAATCATCAAGTTCTGGAAGTGGGTTTTGGTGGATCCTCAGGATCGATCAGAACTGCTCCCAGTTCTGGAAGTGAATCTTCAGGATGGGCCAAGGGCAGTGTCAAACCGGATCTGGTCCATCCTGTGGATCCACCAAAACCCACTTCCAGAACTTGATGATTATTAAGATTGAATGTTGATAAATTATCAGGATTCGATCTTAATAACTTCAAAACGATATTATTAAGATTCATCCGATAACGTTATTATTTGAATATAGTTAATAACCTGATAAAAAGTTGATAGCGTTATTAAGATTCCATCATAATAACGATATCGAACGATATTTTTAGTTTATTACGATATCTTGATATAAAAAAAAATCGTGAGCACAGCTATATGTACACGCATCGAGCGTTGATTTTCATCCTCAGTTTCTACCACTTTGAATATCTGTCAGTTTTAATTTGGTGTGTTTTTATTTTTCTTTTTATTCAAACCGTGTTTCCTGTTCGAATAAGGCAAAGACCATTTAAAAGTTTTCATTGTTAGGTAAGCACAAAACAACCCTTTTTTCCTCCTTCCTTTGCTCGTCTTCTTCATTTATTCGATTTTAGCCGAAAGCGAGAAAGAGAGTTAGAGAAAAAGAGAGTGAGAGAATGAGAGGAGGAGAAGAATTCAAATGGAACCTATAATATCTTCACAAAAGTTAAAATGAGCTTCATACCAAACCTTAAACTATATTAAATACCATTTTACCATATACAGCATCCATTCAATCAGAATGTAATTAATTGGTTTACATATGTATGAGTCTAGTGTGTAAGTAATTTTGTAAATAAATTTAGGACAAAAATAAAAATATCTAGTTGTAGAATCTAGGCTATTTTCCATGCTAACAATTAAAGGGCGGATTATTTTCAGTGCATTTTCGAACATAGAGCCCCCATCGAAATGCCTGTAAATGATTTCGATCTCGCTTGCAATTGCTTTGCCATAATAAACGCATCGAATGTGAAGTTTTCCGATGAAATGCCAATACCAATCACCAATCAAAATTCACTTGAATCGTTTCGAACAAATCGATTTGTGCTCACACTCGTCAAGTACACTTGACAATTTCCTCTGGACACTTCAACATCAAGCGAATTGATGCTTGTTTATTGTGTGCCGAACAATGTAACATTGTATTTACATTTCAATTAATTGAACGAGCTGTTTCAAATGAAGTATGCACTTAGAATATGTTCATCCAATTGATTTGACGGAGACAGAAGATGAACAAGTGAAACAACAACAACAACAACAATTTTAATTAAATCAAAAAAACAACTATATTTATTCACAATTTGATTTTTACTTAATGTTTAAGAAATTTCTATTGAAATCAAAATATTGTTTGTTGTCTTTATGCGCATCACCATTTTTTTTAGTGTTTTCAAACATTATTGTTAGATGTAATTAAAAAAAAAGAAAAAAAAAGAAAATTTTCTTTCGATATAATGTAATATGTACGCTTGGATTTGGATGGATGCACTTGAAATGTGTTAAAAATTGTTTCCATTCTTTTCTCTCAATCAAAAATATTTTCCGTTTACAACTGGCAAAAATATATATCATGTGAAATATTCAGACCAACGAATTATTATTCAACAACAACAACATAGAGAACAAAGAGATATATTTATATCCATCCCACTACTAAGAGGAAGAAGGAGAACAACAACAAAGTTGTCTGTTCATAAAACTAAAATTAGTCAAAAGCATATGCCGTTTGCCGAACGGACATGTGAATTCAACTGTACTGTTATTTTGGCCACAAAATTCCAAATGTTATTCAATGCAGCTCTTTCTTTTTCGGGTGGATGCAATTAATGCAAAATGTTCAATTTAAATTTTTCGACGATGACGATGAAAAAAAAAACATTGAATAGGATTTGAAATTTTGTCTTAAAATTTATGATGTGAAGTCCCTAGTGACAGTATAGATGATGTAATTGCATTAAAGAACAGGAAAATTCTTCTTTTTTTCTTCCATGATTAGATTTTCAATGCGAACCCATTTTTGCGCCAAATAGATTTCATTTCAAAATAAATTGTTCGTAGTAAAGAAAAAAAAACTGGTTATTTTCTTCTAAATACTTGAAACAGGGTGTTATTTGCCAAAGAATGAGTAAGTATGTGAGATAATGAAAGAATGTAAGTTCCATATGACAGAGACCAGACCGAAAAACATCGAACAAAGACGAACAATTCGTTGTGTATCGCAACAACTTGTGTGTATACTCCGTACAGTAGCGCACATCGTTGCGCGGCTACCATAGAAACGGTTAATTGTAAACAAAAAAAAAACATAAATCCTCCATACCGAAAAGTCATAAGATAAACATAACTGTTGAGCTGTTGGACTATATATATGGTTTCTTTGAGTATTTTCACAACACACATATTCCGAGTGCAATTTTGGTTTCTGGTGTTCTTGATTCCATTTTTTTTGGTGCAAATATTAAATATGAGAACAGAAGATTGGTGGTAAGTTGTTCGGTTTGAAACGCTTTTGGAACCATGATATCACAACTTTTTCGTTTTTGATTAAATCAAATTCTTTTCCTGCTCACTGAACGTGAAACACGGTTTTTTTTCGCTCTCTTTTCCATAATACGCTATAGAGAAATTAAAGACGCAATAAAAGAAGAAGAAAAAAACGAATTGGTGAACGTATCAAATAAATAAATGTGAAAAATGGAAAATAATATCGTGTGTAATGGTCGATCGAATCCAGCAGTAATGTCAAATGCAGTACCATCGAATAAAGGTAAAAAAAGCTTCTCAATTTGTACCAAGTTTAAAGGTAAGGTATGTTTTGTGTCAGTGTCACTCCTATTTAATGTGATTTGCCATCAAAATCACTGTCTAATAAAACTGAATGAATTGCCTTTTGATATTTCAAATGTGAAATTGCAGAAAATTGGCCGATTCTTATATCTTCTTCTCCTTCTCCTCTGTATTCTTATTCTCTCGTTCGATTCAGATGCAAGGAGTAGCAATGGCAACAGCAGCAGTAACAGTAGCAGCAATAATACTAATCATACAAAGACCACCATTGATTTGGCTATGATACCGAATTTGAATTGGTTAATCCATATGGCCTTTGCTCGCCAAGACTATAAATACTGTAACGAAGCCATTGAATACCAATTCAGTGAAACATACGACCATGAATATTTGTATTATGTAAAGGTAAGAGACACACTGAGCTAAGCTATCTCGCACCTCGTCTGTATGCCTCCTTTGGAAGAGATGTCGGTCGGTCGATTGACGAACAAGATATTTGCTCCCCGTTGCAAGCACATACTATCTCGCTCTTTCATTTGCACGGCACACTTGCCGTTAATGTACTTGCTTGCTACATGCGATAGCACACAGATGGCAAATTAAATTGATTTATCGCAATGAACAGACAAATGTTCAAAACGTAACGGTCTTCGTGTCTGCCCGCGATTCGGCATGTTTCAGTGCAAGTGATATTTAAACAAATTGCTTTTTTTTCTCTCCATCTCTGTGTCTGTCTTTCTCTATCAGGGTTTAATAGCACGCATCGAAGGTAACTTACAAGAATCATTGCTGTACTTACAGAAGGCGATTGAATTTAATCCAAATAATCTTGACAATTTGAAAGAAATTGCAAAAACACTGTAAGTTCTTAGGTTTTTCTTGTTGCTATTTGCCTCAGCTATCTATCGCGCTCTCACTTGCTCGCGCGCTCGTTCAAGTTTAATCGAAATTAATTGTTTGTCTTCACGTGCGTACCAGATATGCCATGGAACGATACAAACAGGCCTTGGAAATCTTTGTGAAAATTGACAAAACATCACCGAACGGTGACCACGAAGTTTGCTATTACATCGGTATGGATTCATTTTTTTCCATTCTTTCTCTCATTCACTCAATAAATTCATTCGTCGAGATAAATTTCATTTTGATTTTCAATCAATTTTGCCTTTTCGACTCGTTTGTTTCATCATTTTTTAGGTGATCTTTTATATCGTAAATGCAATCGCATGCAAGTGGCTGTGTCGGACGAAGTGAAAGAGTACTTTACTCGAGCGGTTCGAGACGGCAAACAGTTGGAGAGTTATACACTGTTGGCCGAAATTTATAAAGCTGAAAATAATTTGCCCAAAGCGATTGAAATGCTCGAAAATATCACACAGTAAGTATGAACGGGATGTGTGTTTGAGAAAATTCTGGTTTCTCTGTACCTCCCCACCTCCCTACCTACCTCTTACCCTCTCTCTTCCTCTCTTTGCTCCAAATTGACCATGCATACAGCATGCATAATCTTTGGCAATTTTCTAGAATAACCACCGAAAATATCGACATTCTCACCGAAATCGGCATCCTATATTTACGAATCAACGATACAAAGGGAGCGTTCGATAAATTGTACGAAGTGACCAAATTACATGAAAACTGCTCGAAGGCATTGTTGGCAATCGGATCCATTTTGCAAGTATAATAAAACATTTCAAATTGCACAAATGTCAGGAAAATGAGACAGACAGAGAGTTTAAGGCAGAAAGATAACGAGAAATTTACATTCGATGATTTGGTTTCTCAAAATAAAAACACTTCCAAATGCAAAAATATGAACAGCAAATTGCTTCTGTTCGGGTTGTTGCTCTCACTCTTTCGATACCACAGCAAATGCATGCAAGGACATGTCCACGTTGTTTGAAAATCGCTCCGTAGCTAAACGGTTTTGGCGGGCAGCTGCAACGTTGCGCTTCAAACACAAAAAGCGCCATCTGCACATATTTGACTATGTATTTGTATGATGTGCCGTTTATGACCCAAAATTGAGCATCGATGACTCATCGATACTGATGACAGCTAGTTCACTTTGAATATGTGCAGATGGCGCTGTAAAATCGTTCACCACTGACAAACGTCAAATTAGTATGGAAAGAAGTCAATGTTGCAGCCTCCCGGGTTTTGGTTTCTCACACAGTTAATAAATTCAAATATGATGCTCGATCGATGCGCGTTTGAATATGTATTAAGTCGACTGATTCGTTTGTACTCTGAAAAAAACTGATGTAGGGTTATGTTAAACTGTTTGTGTTGACATTTATTTCACAACAAGTATTCAAAAAGTTTGTGGTGATTCGCGGTACTAAATATATTTTGAAAGTGGAAAAAAAAGTTAGAAATATATTTAGTACCAGAAATCACCATAATCTTTTTGAATTCTTGTTGTGAAATAAATGTCAATACAAACAGTTTAACATAACCCTACATCAGTTTTTTCAGAGTATAGGTGCAATTTCAACTTTGCAACAAAAACCTCTGTATTTCAACATCATACACACACACACACATTGTTCCTTTTGTGCGAATCCATTCGGTTGGATCGATGACACATTGATACACGCATACAAACCAATCAATCGACTGTGTTCTGGAATGTTCCATTCTGTTGTAATTTTGACATCGCTTCGAAACTGATTGAAGATAATTAATTTTTTTCTTCATTCCATATTTGTTAATTCGAATTTTGGTGAAGAAAAAAAAATTCCGCTCAATTTTTATATGAAAAATGTTTTTTTTTTGATAAAATCTAAACCAACGAATGTTACTCTCGCGCTACTGCAACCAATACAGAAGCAAATGTATTGTGTTGTGCATGTCTGTGGTTTCATTCGCTCAATTCGAATATTTTTCGTTCTGCCTCTCCGTATAATTCGCAAGGCGACGAATGCACACGTTTTGTGTTAAATACAAACTGGAACGCATATACTTTTGAGGGCCTCTCAACTGTCGAGTTCGATACTCACGACCGAGGGTAGCGACTGCAAGTTCGTACGTGTGCACGCCCGGCAGCTCCCGTGCTGAAGTATATGCGCTCTCCGTCGTAGGATTTACGTACTTGTGTACGGCGCGTAGAAGAACAAAAAAATTTTCTTCCGTTTTTTCTTCTCCATTCAAGTCGAAAAACGATGTCGATGGTGCGCTCAACAAGTACAAACTCATCGATGCTGAGAGTCAAAAGGGTGCTGAAATCTGGAACAATGTCGGACTATGTTTCTACAAAAAGAAAAAATTCATTGCGGTATTTTCAACTTTTTTTTTCTCTGTGGTTTTTGAAAAAAAAAACCAGAGCATTCGATTCGTTTCAATTAAAATTAAATTTGGTTTATTGAATGTCCATAGGCGATATCATGTTTGAAAAAAGCCGTGTGGCTTGAACCGACCAATTTCAATTGTTTATTCAACTTGGGACTGATCTATTTAACAGCACATCAGTTTGCAAGCGCATTCCACACCCTGGCTGCCGCTGCATGTATTCGATTGGATAACGCCGAATGCTATATGCTTCTCGGAAGTAAGTGATGAAAAGTGTTGAAAGCATCATATTAATCCATTCATGTGGATTTCTCGACATTTTTTCATTACGTCAATGACTTCAATTTGCTTCAATAAACATTTTTTTCTTGTTACAGTTTGTTTGCGAAATTTGAACGATCATGGAAATGCGTATTTAGCCTTCGAACGCTCCGTCATGCTACCGGATGCCGTAAAAAATCCATTGATTTATTTGAATTCTGCTGTATATAATATGCAAATGAAACGCTATGAATTGGCGGTTGCAAATATAAACAATTTCTTCAGTGTGGTCGAACACGTTAATGTTCGAAACGAAGTAAGGACCAAACGTTTGGTCACCAAATCTTTTGAGTTTAAGTGTTGAAAGTTGTTTGTGTGTCTCAAGCACATCGGCCTTTGCGCTTTACACGTTGTATGACATGCTTCGTTTGTACACAATACACTGAATTTGATCAAGAAGCCATTGCTTTCCAAATGCCGTACGCAAGCGATGAATGTCACACAACGTGTAAAACGTGTGTCTGATGTGTGCTCTGGGGTGTGTGTAACCATTTTGGAAATTTGTTAAAATTTGCTTTGTCTTTCGCAGTTCAAAGCGATAGCGGAGAAAATGAGAGAGTATTTGCCACAGCCCAGCACCTCAAACAGTCAAACCGTTGAAGTGGAGCATTCAACCGAACCAATCAGCAGTAACAGCACAAATGACATCGAAGGCGCTGGTGAAGCCATGGCCACACTTGATGAAAGAGAGAATTTAGTGTAGACGGACTTTTGTTTCGCTCGGTAGCGTTTTAGCCTTAGAATGTGATGTCAAACATGTGACCATTGTGATGAGTAAAAATGAAATGAAAGATTTTCGTGGTGTTTTTGTTGCTGTTGTTCTTGTTGCAAATTGTTAACTAAATGTCACGTTTTATTTTTGAGGAGAGGCGCATTTTGTATTTCTATAGACAAAACAAAATATTTATTTTCTTATAAAAAAAAGAAACATTTATGCATATTTAGGACAATTTTTTGTTTCATTAATTTTCTTCTTCTTCTTCTTCTTTTTTTTAAACTAAATACAACATTCAATATTTGTTCCGCTGTTCAATACCTATTCCCGATATTTACTCTTTGTGTTTCCTTTGCGACACAAATTTTTTTTTTCTTCTGTAATTCTTTTCTCTTGTTTTTCTCTAAATTTTAGTTGCTACTTTGCTTTCAGTTTTGTTATTTGTTTGTTTTCGGTTGTTTTTTGTCATCTTATTTATAATAGATTTTTATTAAAATTAATTAAAATACAACAAGGATCTTTGCATTCATTCTTTGTTTGTTTGTTTCATTTTCTTTTTTTTTCCATTGTAATAAGACACTACGAAAAATAATCTTAAAATTGATCGATGAAAAATCAGCAAAAATTTGAACCGAAAAAAGAAAATCGATGCAAGCGTTTCTTTTTCTTTTCTTTTTTCATTAAAAAAAAAATTATAAATCGATTTCAATATCGATGTTCACTTAGTTCGCTGATGTGTTGCTTCTCTGCTTTCTGAGAACAATGGGAGTGCATTGTTTTTGTGTTTGTGTGTGTGTGTGCGGTGAATTTCTCTTCACCTTAATACGGTCGCGTTTCGTTCATTTCGTAGAGAACTTGTGCGATAGTCCGGCTCGATTCCACATTGCTCAATGCAACGCTAGACAAATGTGGCTCATAATACCGCAGACATCTACAAAGAATGAACAACAAGACGACATTTTGTGAATTGTAGAGAGAGAAAAAAACGACAAAATATATTCGGAAAGAAAAATAGCTAAAAATAAGTGAGTAACACGACCTTTTGGCAAATGGATTGATTTCATTGATCACAACGAACGGAAAGAAAAAAAAAACAAGAGTAAAAAGACGAAACAATATAATCACATACCGTTTTGCCGATGTTGTATAATTTACCAGATTCCGTAGAATCAATGAAGCTGTCAATCTGATACTCTTCGTTACCGGACCTTCGTTCTCATCCTGAAACTGTACAAAACAAAACATTCAATTATCTCCGCCACTTGGTAAAACGAAAAACACACACACAAATGGATTTTCCACACTTACCATCAGCTCTTTGGGATTGATGAGGTCGATTGAGTGTCGTTTGATCGCTTGCATAGCTGCACTACTTCCAGCCGACAATGAACTGGTCGATGAGGTGGATAGAGTTGGCGATGCCGTGCCGGTTGTATTGTCACCAGAATTTGGTGGCATTGGTTTTTTGATAATGGTTACCGGTTGTGTAACGGTTGTTTGTGGCCCATTTGCGATGCGTCGCTGAACGGCCGTCTTAAATGAATCCAATGTTATGTGACGATCGTTGATGTGCGTCATGAGTGAGAATCGTTTGCGTGGTAAATTGTCACACAGATTTGGGCCCGGTCCCCATTGACAGTAAATGTCCGCATTTGGATCGATATTGTCGGGACAATGTTCGGCACATGCATGCAAATACACTTCATTTGCTGATCGGAATTTTCTTCTGCAAAAAAATAAAAAACAGAAATTCGTTTAATTATTTAAGAATGGATGAAAGTGGGGCGACAAAAATGCCACTTCATGCGAATGGATGGTTTGTGTTCCACATACCGTTGGCATCCCCGCCAATCGCACACATACAACCAATTCACATCGATTTCATCTTCGGCTTTCACTGGGACTGGTTCAACTTTGACTTGCGGTGACGGCGGTGGTGGTGGCTGTTGCTGCACCGGCTGCGGTGGTGGAATTGGTTTTGCTTGCGTTATAATCGGTTGCGCTTGGCTTGTTATCGTTGCTTGTGGCATGGACTGATGCATTGGAACATTCACGCTTTGCTGTTGAATCGGCTTGTGTATCAGCTGTGGAACAAAGTTCAATTTTTGTTCAGAAAACAAAACTTTGCACTTCAGGAACTTCAATCGATTTTCCCCCAACTGGTTTTTTTTTTATTCTTTTCTTTTTACTTACGTTTGATGTTACATTTGGCGTTACATTTTGTGGTACATTCGGTGGATGTGAGATGGGTTGTGAAACTTGAGTGACCTCAATGTTTCCGCTTCCGGTTACAAATACCTTCTTCTTTTCGCTGGTTGTGATTACATTTGGTGACACCGAGGCTGGAGCATGCGACACCGAATTCACTGCTTTTAATACAAAAAGTACGAAGGAAATTAATACTTGAATTATGGTTTTCCCAATGGCGAAAATCAAACAGTTTATTTTCCCATTTTTCTCATGAAACCTCTGAAATGCCATACTGGATTTCCGTAGAAAATGAGCAAATAAACTGGGTATGTGTTTTTTCTTGTTTTTGGAATGATGTTCAAAATATGTTTTTATTCAATTGGACCGGATTGATTCTAATTCTTAATAATTAAACCGAACCATACCTCTCATGTGCGATACAATTTGCGGTTGTGAGTTTGCACTCATTGGCGTACTTGTAACTTGATTGATAATCGCATTTGTCGACGGCATTTGCGGATTGGACTGTATGACATTAGCACCGGCTGTGTATGATCAAAGATTATGTTTGGATATTTAAAATCGAGACATTCACATTTGGCACCACACAAAGGTTGTGCGATTGAATCAAAATCGATTCGAATATCAACAATTGAATGGATTCAACTAAGTAGCGACTAGTTTTTATTTACCATTTCCACTGTGTTGATTGACAATGACGTGATGCTGGCGTGGTACTTGCGTCACAATCATCTGTTGGCCCTGTTGAGTTGTCATGATCATTTTCTGTGGCGTTGATACTGTAACCAAAAAAATCAGTTGAAACATTCCCGTAATCAATAACCACAAAGATCCTCAATGAAAAATGATTTTGGAACATACCTGTATTCACTGCTGTTGGTGTTTGTTGTTGTAGGATAATGATTGTTTTGGTCGGTGCTCCTCCTTGTTGTTGAGATGTTTGTGTCAACAGAATTTGATTGACTGGCGGTGGTTGCTGTTGTGCCACTAGATACGTTTGACCTTGTTGATTGGTCGCCAGCATATACTGAGTTTGTGGCTAAACAAAAAAAAATTTTTTTTTTCCATTTTTAGACATTGAATTCAAACGAAAAGGAAAAAACATGGGACAAAAAAAGCGAATGAGTTTTTTTTTTCCTTACAACTGGTTGATGAATGATCTGTTGACCAATGCCACCGATTTGTTTCTGGATTTGAATGTTGCCCATTTGCTGGTTGCCATGTTGCAAAATCATTGGCACTGTTTGGTATGCGCCATCAGCGGTTTTGATTGTGGCTGTTGGCTGGCCCATTTGTTGATTTTGTGTTGGTATCATCGTACTGATCATTTGAGATCGAGCTATTTGATGAAGGAACAAAAATAATTTTGTTTTCATTTAGAAAATTCATGGACCTAAATAAAGGTGAGCGGAAGGTCATCTGCTTAAGCGAGAATATCAAATGACATTTACCATTATTGGGTGAGACGATGATTTGTCGTTGCATTGGCACTGTAATCACTGATTTTGGCTGTTCAACTATTGTCGACGTTGGAATAATGGTTTGTTGTGGTGGTGGTGGTGGCGGCTGTTGTGTCGGCTGTGCAATTGTTTCGTCCAATTCCATGTCTTCGTCTTCAAGCAATGATGCCGCCAATTTAGCGTACAAATTTGCTGCCGACGATGATGATTTCATGGCTTGATTCTTTTTATCAATTGAATTGTCATTCTCGATGTAATTGATTCGTTTGATTGGCGGTTCATCGCCAGTTGGATTGGCATTTGCGTCGATTTTTCTCTTATTGCTTATATCGCCTGAAACATTAAATGGTGGATCAGACGATTTTCGGTCTAGTAAGTCTGCAAGCATTTTATTTGCAGTGACAACTTGAGAATGTTTGCCAGCAACAACAACATCTTTACCATCATCATCGATTTTCATATTGCCCGGAACTAATAAGCCTTCAAAGCCAGCAAACGGACTTTCCGACTCATCTTGACAACTCGGTGTCGTTGGATTCGTGCCATATCTGTGAATTGGATTTTTATTTGGAATCAATTTTGGTATTTCAATAGATTTTCCGTTAAAAAAAAATTTTTCATTCAAAATAAAAAGCAAAATGAGAAGCGTTTTTCTGTGTCTCAATTCAACATATTTCTCTACTTACAAACTGGAGTTGGCTGATTGGCTGGTCGAATTCGAATCATCGTCAACTTTTGATGGGCTAACGGTTGGCACGGGTATCGAGGTGATGATACTTGTTGGCCGTATGCTGTTACTACTCAAAGGCGCTAACGGTGGAACTGGATCCCAATACGGTTTATTGGCTTCGAGCATTGCTTCGGCCTTCTTTTCGATGATTGTGGCCGGTATCAGTGTATTTCCAGCGATGGCCGCTTTCATATTTGGCGGCACTGGTCCCGTTGGCGTTTTTATGACTATTGTAGTCTTTGGCTCCTTTCCTATGCTCATATTTGTCACATTTATCGTTGTGTTTCCTGCTGCCGCCGCCGCTGATGCTGCTGCCAATTGAGCTTCTCTTTGCTTTTGCAAGTGCTGTCGCTGCGCAACCTAACATCCGAAACATTTCGATTCATTAATTTATGCTTCCAATTTAATGATAATTTTACATTAGATTTTTAAACAACACTAAACAAATTCTACAAATTATGAGTTAGATCAATATTGCTTTTTGTTTGTCTAATCGGCTTTTTGATTCGAGATACAGCAAATTTCGCAGTAAATTTGGTTTAGGGCTACGGCATTTAATTTATTCACAACGGATTGGATTACTTTGGGATGCATTTTGCTACGGTTCAACATTTCGGAAGCGACAATCGATGATAAGCGTCCGGTGTTCGGACTTTCTTTTTAGTACAATAATAATATCACACGCATCGCAGTTAGTTAAAAGAATTAATATGTTGGCTCGAGAAGAATTTCACTCGAATTACTTACGACATTTTTTTTTGGTAAAATTCGCTTACCTTTTTCGTTTCGTTTTGAAACACATGTCAATTGTGTTTTGATTTTAAAAAAAAATTCTCAAAATTGATTTTGATCAAATTCGAATTTCACGCGAAATTGTTTTGTTTTTCTGTTTTTAGATCTAAGGAAATCGTTTTTAAGTTCAAAATTCGATCGATAATCGACTTTTGGTAGGAGTTTTTTTTCTTTCTTTTCAAATGGATTAACTATTCAAAACTTAACTAAAACAAAATTAGTTGTAGTTAGTTCAAATCAAATGTTACCTGATGCACATTCACATTGCTAGTAGCGGAAATAATACTAGGATTTATCGATTGTTGAACTAGGTTCGTTGTTATGTTCGGTGTGCCAATCACAGTACCATCAACGGTCGTTACCTTATTGGCCAGAATTGCTTTGATTAGTGACGATGATGAGGTGCCGCTTGGCGATGACGTAACGATCGATGGTGCGGATGAGACAAGCGTTGAATTTGTTGATTGTCGAATGTTTGTGCGATTTGGTGTCATATGCATGTGATCGGTTTGATTGGTGCTCAATACTTGTTGCAGGATCGGTGCCGATGACGCGTTCATTTGCTGAATCAAAAACGAAAAGAAGGTAGAAAAGGTTATTTTCAAACATTTGATTCAACTCACTCCATCGGTTATGAATAAAAATCTAATTTTGTTAAGAAAAAAAAAGTATTCAAAATTTACCGTTTGATTCATGTTGGTCTTTTGATTTTGCATCATTGATGTTTTAATTATCGTTGGCTGCTCCTTTTTCACAGCATTGTCTGGTGATTTTATTGTCGTTGTGGTTACAGCCGCTTGCTGCACAAAATCAACACAAAATACATTTAGTTAAAATGAATGCAGTTCCGTAGAGAGAGAAAAAAAACCTTAACTTGCACTTACCAAGATGGTTCCTTTGTGAACCACAGCCAACGGTTGAGCACGTATACGAATACCTTCGTAGAAGCATGATGAGATTGTATTTTGTTTGATTTTGATTTGATTGGGTCCGACCGTGTTGCCAAATACGTTTTGAACACATCGTGGGAAATGATGATGTGACACAACGCCCGTTCGACCGATTTTCGAGCAAGCGGTTAAGTACATTTTATATAAATCCTGTTGTTCAATACGTGACGCTACCGCACTGGCCGGCTCAAATGTGGCACGCAGCCAGGCCAATGCAAATTGTTCGTTCTCTTGATCTTGTGCAAGTTTCAGGGAATTTTGATTTTGTGCCGTTGACGTGTGAATGGTAATTGTTTGTTGCTCCGAATAGACGACATTTGAACTGGTTAGGAACGGCGGTGCAACGGTTGTCACCGTTGGCGATGCTGTTGTTTGCGTTCTTACCGTTATCGGTGTACTCGACACTACAACCATTGGCTCTGAATTCGAAAAATTCGTTTGATTAATCTTGATCTCTGGCTTCACTTCGACTCGTGGAGTTTGTGACCTTGGCACCGGTACCACTATCGGCGTATGTTGTACGGTTGGCGTTGTCGGAATTGTTGACTGTACAATTGTCGGAGGTGAAGATGGTAAAGACGACAACGCTTGGTGAGACTGTTGATGATGATGCTGCTGTTGTTGTTGCTGCTGCTGCTGTTGTTGTTGTTGTTGTTGTTGTGGCTGCTGCTGCGGGTGATGATGATATTGCTGCAGTTGTGGCTGTTGCTGCGGCACCACCGATTGTTCTGAAGATGAAAAACAATCGAGCATTTTAGAAGTTAAATCTTAAGTTTATTTTAATAATTTCCTAATGTTCAGACTTCAAATTGGACAAATAAAATAAATGGAAATGATGCAAACATACAGAGGAATTTCAAGATCGAGTTGACGCTTCTTTTGAAGCTCGTCAACAAAATTTCATGATATTTACCTTGATTTGTGGCAACATCAACTGGTTGCTGTGGGATAACTGGAGTGGGTATGGGTTTTTCTATTCGAATCGGTTCATTTTTCACTTCAACTCGCATTTCGACCGGGTTACGCTCTGGCACATGAATAGTTGATGGTGAACTTTGAAGTTGTGTCATGACTGGCTGTGATGGAGCATGCGATTGTTGTTGAAAGTTGTGATGATGCGAATGATGACCTTGCTGTTGTGATACTAACGGTGTTGGCACTGTTTCAACAACACGCATCAGAATGCATCCATCAGGACCGTAGCTTTGTGCTTCGACCGACACCAGCGAAACTAGTGTATCTATAACGCCGTTGATTTGAACTATAGCAAAGCACGCTTTCTCACCCATCGATGACAGTGCAAATAAACACTCCAACGTGTAAAGCAACAACATAATATCGTTCAATGATAAATACATGCAAATCTGCCGATAAACACGCTTATCGAGGTATTTATGTAAATGATCTTCGTTCGATCCCTTTTGACACAATTTATACAAAATTTCCAAACAACTGATAATCACTCCACGATCCGGACTTTCCAGCCCTTCGGCAATGGTGGTAAGTAAGCACTTTGTTAAACTGTCATTGTTTGGATCGCACAGATCCAATTCGGCGGCAATATTACCGAGTGTATCCAAGCCCATTTGATGTAAATTTCCCCATCGGATATTTGAGCACATTACCAAAAACCGTACAAACGTGCGATTTTTCACAATGGTCGGTAGATTTTCTTCGAAAAACGATAAATTCCGACAGATCGTTGACACTTGATGTACACGTTGACCGATATAATCGTGCGTACCCAAGCCTCGTTTCAAATTCAAAAATTCCAACGATGTGAATTCGTTGAGTTCATTCGAACGTGTGTTCAGACCATCTTCAAATGTTTCCATGTCATTGTTCCTCAGCCGAACCGGCGGTCGTCCCGAAATATTGCTCGTCAAATTTTCATCCACTTCGAAGTAATCTTCATAAGTTAATTCCATAATATCCGGTTTATCGTGCAAACAATCATTCCAAAACGATTGCAACGAATGCTTTCGCACATTGGAATAATATTCAAAGAATAAATCTCGCATTGAATCTGGAACGAAAAAAAAAAATTGTTTGCTCATTGATTTCATGTGAATATGCAATGCTTCACGAAAGAAAAAAAAAACGAAACTTACGATGTGAATAAACGCCAGC
The DNA here is from genome assembly GCF_009176505.1 of Sitodiplosis mosellana. NCBI lineage: Eukaryota > Metazoa > Arthropoda > Insecta > Diptera > Cecidomyiidae > Sitodiplosis > Sitodiplosis mosellana. The sequence goes on along the minus strand of NW_022601432.1, from coordinate 2,199,576 downwards.
ATGACCCATGAGTGCATCAAGTAATTTGGGGCATCGTTCGACTTTGAGCGTGTGCCGACTTTCATTGGCCATTAGCGTGCACACATTCACGGCAAAATCTTGTTCGTTTGGCAACGGTGACATTAACGACATCAGCAATCGTTCATACTCGGATGATTTGTACAAATCCGTGGACAGCTTATGCGTGGCACGCATACTTTCGGCGACGTTATGCTGTAAATAGTTGTATTTCATTGGAACATCGTTGAAATGTTTATTGTTCCATTTCTTATGGCGATTATCTTCATCCGTTTCGTCAGCAATTCGATCATTGTCTTCGCCAAGAAAATGAATTTTCTCATAACGATCTAAAAATCGCATATAGATTTGCTTTAACGCCACCGATGCATTCACACATTTGCTTGGCAGATCAAATTCAGGTACTAAATCCTCCCATTCATTTCGGTAATTTATCTGTAAACGAGCACGAAAAATGAAGACAATGCTGACAATGAGAAACATTTGCTACAAACATCGAAATGCCAATTTGTGTTTACCTTGGCCCATCCGCCGCGACTGCAAACCAATGAATAGAATTTATGTAGATCGATTTCATGGCCATTTACACGAGGTGCCCGTGGGATTGGTGTTCTGCAACAAAGAGAAAGGAAAGAAAGAGTAAAAAACAAAAGTCTACCATTGAATATCTTGCAGGAAAAAGATGCTTGTGCTGGGTTTTGAGGTTCATATCGGGTCATATTTACCCTTTGACTTCGTGAAAATGGTATAAATCCTTGTAGAAGCTGGCTTTGTCGCGCTCATCAACAACGGCAGTAGTGGTGGCGACGGTGATTGGGTTGGCGGCAACAGCGGTGCGATTCGTTGGTGTTGCTTGTTGTGGCGGAAAATGTTGTACATAATGCTTTTTTGTTGAACCGGTTTTCGAAGCACTGCTCACTGAATCGTCGTTCACCGATATGGCTAGTGGTGCACCAGCTGTCGTATCTGTCGTAGTCATACTTAAAATTTAACAAAATTTCTCACACACAAAATAACCACATTAAATCGAGCCTAAAATAACGCACAGTATCGCGACACTAAGTGAAATTCCAACATAAAAAAAAAACTTTTGCTCTGCTGCTACTGCTGCTGCTGCTGTACAACTTTTGTTTGTCTGCTCGATTCGCTCGTTTGACAGTTAGCATCGCGTCACTGCCAATGAAGTTAATGGCAGCAGTATACGGGAACGAAGAAAAAAAAAACTTCGCATGAACGTACTAGATTCCATAAATGCTTCTGACAGCTGCACGGGCCAGAAATATTCTGAATGCTATTGCATGTATGAATGAATGGTATTGGAAGCGATGTGAGGTTAGGCTGTTTTCTTATTTCTTTCTTTTTTTTTGCTTGATTCTTTTGTATCTAATTCGTTCGACATTTCCAAAAGGTGGATTATATTTTGAAATTCTGCTTGTATACAGAATCGGCGGTAAAAAAAATTTTTAGAGGGAAAATATCAACTAAACGTTCATCAAATACACTCAAGTGCTGCACACCAAACACCTTTCTAAATGATTGATGCTTTGTTTGAGCGATTGATTGCACGCGAAAAGCAAAAACAAAACAACGGACTGTATCATTTTGAATGGCAGTCTATTTTCAACCAGTATTGAGTTTATGATTTTCAGCCAATTGTTTTTCCGCATATTTCAACCATTTGCATTTGAATAAATAATTAATAAGCAAAACATTTTTCTTTCAAAAATCTTCTTTTCTCCATCAGTTCGGTGATGGATACACGTTTTGCGTATAATTTTGAATGAATCTAACAAAAAAAAAATGGTAATATCGTATGTTTACACATTAAAGGGCAATGATACGCGACCGAGAATAAAAAAAATGTTAATAAACTTTCTTTGACTAAAAACGTCATAATTGTTCCGAATGAAAAACAAATATTGATTGCTTTTCTAAAAATAATTTAAAATCAATTAAAGCTTCACACATACACATGCCTAGCGCATCAAACTTCTAAAATTGTGCGAGTGAAAGGATTTTAAACGCATTGATCATCTTATATAATTCAAATATGTATAGACGAAAATAACAAAATATCGGAGAAAAAAAAAGAGTTGCGTTTTGATTCTTCTTTCACTTTCATCGCCGACCGCGCGCAAATGCCGATCGAGGTCAAGAAACGAATGATTCGTTATTGATTTATCACATGACACAGTTTTATGCGCTGCGTTGGAATGATCATATTGCGATGATGAGCTTTACCTGCTCGGATTACAAATTTGGCGATGATACCATGGGCCATTGACAACATATGATGGCATGCGTGCGCGAACGAAAAATGGGGGGAATGACAAAAATATTTTGTTAATGAACTCTTTCTTATGACCATTTGCTACTCCTGTTTTTGTCAAATGGGCAATATTTTCAGTACCACCACAAAATCCGAAAATCACCGAGCGATTATTTAAATCTTTATCTGGCTGGATCTTCTTCATTACCGTTCATTTGTGATTCGAATTCAGATGTGAATAGGTTGAGATTGATTTGAACAGAGTTTGAATTTTGTTTTCTGTTTGTTTTGCAAAGTGACCGTTACAATCCGAGTTTTCTTTTGTGCGAAGTGATTGTGTTTTCTTCTCGTTTTATTCGTTACTCGCCGAATTGTGTTCATTTTTCATCAAAGATGTGGTGCAATTCAAAAAGTTTTATGTTGATGCTGATGACATTATTGTTTACATTAAAAACAATTAGTGCCGCTGAATATTCGAATTCAACGGCTTTATCGACCGTTCCCGATGATGATTTCTACGGAATGCCAGTGTTTTATAAATCCAATACACCAATCAAACAGTTTCTAAGCAAATCGCAAATGAGCAACCATATTCAAGAGATTCTTGAACCATTGTCACCGTACATTATCAGTGATGATCGAAAAGTTGCAATTCGTAACCGTCGACAGGATGGTGGCGCACAATTCTTGGGTGCTGCACTACCACCACCAGAAATCGTTCAAGTTGAGGAATACAAATTCGGATATATTGCCGCCGCTGAAATTGGAGACTACACATTCAGGTGAGACCAGAAGCATCATTTATGAATTTGAGTGAATTAGTAAATTCTCTGAAGAATCTGAGTGCGAACTTTCGCTTTCGGGTGAAAAAAAAAAGGAAAAAGAAACCAAATGTGTTGATCGGCTGATGGTTATTAATTACAATTGTGATTATTTTTGAATTGTCATGCGTCGACTTCCCATCACTTTTTGCACCATTGACTCATTTGAGCTTGTGATTGAAAAAGAAAAACAAATTATGCAAAGTGATAGTAAAAAAGAATGGGATAGCATGGACCTATGTCAAATTGTATGACATTCCAAATAATTACATTACATAAATTTAGTAATCACATTACATAAAATAAATTATGTGAATTGCCATTTCTGTGACTCGTACGCACAGGAAGGTTCAATTGAACCTGATTACCATAATCACTACGGTTGGATCAGTAAACGATAAATGGGACACTTGTCTGTATGGTTACTTAATTTATCTGTCCAAACTCACTTACTTTTCAATCATCATCCATCTCAATTAATTCAAACAGATTAATTGTGTGATAATCAGTGATTGTTCATCACCTGACCGCTGGAAAAACCTTTTTTTCTTCTTTCGAATTGACATGTGATGGGAAGGAAAAGCGAGGTTAAGTTTGAAATGAAACAGCAAAATATTTTAACGATATTTTTTCGCTAGTTCTCATGGTTAAAAATCATTCCACATCGAAACGGTTTCATTTAATGCGATAGAGATAGTATTGAAACCAGATGAATGATCAGCTATTCGATCCTTTTTTTTTTTCTTCAAGCAAATCAATTGAATTGATTGAAAAAATCGATTTATTTCATTAGCATAATTTCGATTGTTTGAAAATCTCTTCCTTATCACCATTTGCCACTAGATAAAACATGTAAAATGGTGAATTAAAAGAACGCATTGTTCATTCAACTGATAAGACATTATTTATTATATTGCAACTGATAATTTCTGAATTTTTTTTTATTTGCAGTTGTAAACAAACCAATGGTGATTTGATGATCTTTAACCCAACACTCCCGATGGCTACCCAATTGCGATCAGTGCCTGCATTTACAGAATTCCAAATGCATCCACGTCCAGGTGTTTGGTGGTGGGTGATTTGTGTTACATTCGAAAGTGGTGGCGCCGGCATGGGTGTTAGTAAGTAACCTCCAATTTGTCCTATACATTTTGTTTCACCGAAGAAATGTCTTTGTTTTCTACCTAAAACATTCGCTAATTTTTTTTTGCTTAACTTTTTTTTCAACTCAATAGCTGGTGCACAAAAGCCGGGTGGTGACCAGGGTATTGACCCAAATGCATTGAAATCATTGGTTGGATAAATTGATCCTGCTCTCATCGCCAAAAAGATGCGCAAAATGACAGAAAAAAAAAAAGAAATAAAATATTGACCTCATACTATTTAAAACCATAGCAAGCTAAAACTCTATTTAAATATTTAAATTATTTTCATTGATAATAATTTAATCATTTTACCGTTATCTAGTATTATTTTATGTGTTTTGAAACGGAAGAAGAAAAATGCAATTTTTTTTCTTTTAAATTCATTTCACTATGCATACCACACCAAAACAAAAAGAAACATATGTGTAAAGAAAAAGCAAAAGATCTATGGACTATGATGAATAAATTAGCAATAAATTGTCACGAAAGTGCGAACAGCAAGCAAATGTGTCTGCGTTTATATTTATCGAATTAAGATAAAATGTATCAAAAGGTTAAAAAAAGAAAAAGTGGTAAAAGTGACATTGGGAGAGTGAAAGAAGAAAGATATTTGTTTTGGAACAAGAGTCACATCTTTCTGTTTTGGGAAATTTTCTTCTTTGATCATCTGTGCGATACGATTTATAGTTTCACCGGCAAGATGGCTTATATATTGCCAATGCGAATATCGACTGCATTGTTGAATATTTGATGGGCTTTGTGTCGGCAGTAAACCGTTAGAATCGTGATTGTTGCTGTAGCCGTTGTTGTCGGTCGGACACGAGAAATATTGCAAGGATATGATTTTTTTTTTGCTTCATTTTTCAGTACTAGATTGTGCAGCAGTGCGTTACCTCTGTATGCGTTTAAATGGGAATCCAAGTTACTACATGCACGCATAAACAATTCGACACCACTCTTACTCACTCACACATACACACACACACAACGCGCGCTCACTCATCCAAACACGGGAATCCTATCACTTTTTTCCCTTTTTCGGATAACCGTTCCAATTGCATGGTTCGCTCTCTCTCTCTGTGTTTATTCCCCCTTTTTTTGCAGCGATGATTTGTTTCAATGTACGTTGTGTGCGTGTAATGAATGTCAACAAATGGCGTCAGTCTCATCACATCCTTTTGTGTTATAGATTCATCCATTCATTCATTTCAGCCCGTAAATTGTTTCTTTGAACATTTTCTCCGTTTTCCTGGCGAAATTTGTTGTCTTCTTTATATGTTTGCTTGTTTTTCTCACGCGAAAGAAATCATTTTGTGAACGAAAAGCAAAGGTAAAAGCAAAAAGGATAATTTTGTCAATGTGATTTGTTTGGTGTTGGTTTTTCCACTTAGTTGTCTTACTGGAATTGTTATAGGCCTGAAAAATGAGATACAATATGTAGTGTGATGTAGATGAGTTCTATTGATAATCACCGTGGGAGATACATAGCCACACCGAGATTTCTTCGCTTGTTCTTTTTTGTTCGATTAGTTTAATGAGATTTAACGGCAAACATGCAAGCAAATCGATTACATTTTGGAGTCGTTCTTTTGATTTTACTCATCAAGAACGTTGAAAGTGATGACAATTTGCCGAAATTTAGTGACACAACATATGAGTTAATTGGATATTGTGTTCCATACCATGGTAAGGTATGCAAATCGTACATAACATACGATCAGGTGTGGTACAGCAATGTAAGTAAACGAAACCGAATAAGTTGGCATAATCGGTATGGGATTGGATGGAAATGAACCGGTGACTCATTGGTTTCGTTTATTATTTGATTTTGCATGGTTCAGGAGGATCCGGACGACGGTTGGAAAAATGAACAAATCACTACCAATCTATGGGATGAATTAATCAACGAACTAACGGGATTATGCCGTGTCGCAGCCGAGGTAAATATTTGACAACCAAATTGAAAACATAAAATGGAATATCAGAATAAAGTCATAGACATAGTTCTACTCAAAAAAAAAAAAAAAATCACAAACCTAGCTGTGTTTAATTGAAGTCATCGCATCAAAAGTGTGAAGTATGTCATGAATTGCGATTCAGGACGAATGTTCTGTGCCACATATTTGAAAGAATACAAAAATTAGAGTGAAATTTCCTACACAAAACATAAAAAATACCCTTCAAAACGTTAACAATATGTGAATTCTATTGATTTTGTTTGTTCATTAGAAATTGCTGTGTGCATATGCCTTTCCAAAGTGCATCATCAAAGATGGTCGCTCAAAAATGCTGCCGCTATGCTACGAAGACTGCATTGCCACACATCAACAGTTTTGTTATAATGATTGGATTTTACTAGAGGAGAAACGTGATCGTGGCATGCCATTGAAAACACGAGGCCATTTCCGATTGCCCGACTGCAAAACACTTCCGCGTCACAATAAATCGGCCGAAACTCCAACATGCTCATGGGTCGGACTCACTGAAATGAATCCAGAAGATGTCACATGTAAATATCATCAAAACTTTCTTTCTCTTTTCATTTCGAATGATGATATATGTTTGATTTAATTTGAATAAATTAGACGATTGCCGCATGGGCAACGGTCGCTATTACATGGGTCAGGTGAATGTGACCAAAACTGGAATTCCATGCCAAAAATGGGACTCACAAAAGCCACACACGCATATTCAGCCACCGAAAGTGTTTCCGCAAGTGAAAAACTCCGAAAACTACTGCCGAAATGCTGGCGGCGAAGAGCCAAGCCCATGGTGTTATACAATGAACGAATCGGTTCGATGGCAACTCTGCGATATTCCGTTGTGCCGTAAGTGTTAGAAAATCAGTGTTTTCGTTTCAATGTATGGGCTTTTTTCTATCATTTCACCAATTGACACTTGATTGATTTGGTTTAAATAATTTTGTGTTTAAGCCCAGAATCAGTTCATTTGTTTTAAATTCATGAAAAACAACGAAAAAAAAAACATTTCTCTTTTTTTTTCTCAACTTTCACCATTAGCAAATTCGACCGATACTTCTGTCACGCACATGCCACCCATTGCGATGGAAACCTTTTTCACACCGTCAATGGTATTTCTATTGGGTGGAATTGGATTTGTTGCTATCGTGGTGCTACACTTGTTGGTGCTGCTGTGTTCCAAAGTGACGCGATACAATCGAAATCGGAATCGAAACCGTTTGGTCAGTGGATACAGCCAGTCGGAAACGCATGACAATCCAGTGATTGATTTGAATAAAACACCGATCCACAACAATACATCTACGCTCAATCAGACACAGTATCATGACAATGATCCGAGTATAAATCATAAATTGGAGAAGCTGGAATATCCGCGGAATAATATCATTTATGTAAAAGATTTGGGACAGGGTGCATTTGGGCGTGTGTTCCAAGGAAAGGCACCACATTTATTGTCCACAGAGGATTTTACAATGGTTGCCGTTAAAATGCTAAAGGATGATGCAAGCAACGAATTGCAAATGGATTTTGAGCATGAAGCATGTTTGTTGGCCGAATTCAATCATCCGAATATTGTGAAATTGCTTGGGGTGTGCGCAGTGGGTAAACCAATGTGTTTGCTCTTCGAATACATGTCGCGTGGTGATCTCAATGGATTTTTGCGTTCATGTTCACCGTATGTACCACAACCGAATGTCACCTATCAATCGAATCGCGAACAACTTTCACATCAGCACCTTCTGAACTTTGCGCATCAGATCGCCGCCGGAATGCTGTATTTATCAGAACAGAAGTTTGTGCATCGCGATTTGGCCACACGAAACTGTCTCATCGACGATAGTATGACAGTGAAAATTGCCGATTTTGGATTGTCACATAAGATTTACATGCAAGACTATTATAAAGGTGATGAACGTGATGCGATCCCAATTCGATGGCTGCCATTAGAAAGTATTCTATACAATAAATACACACTTGAATCGGATGTTTGGGCTTTTGGTATAGTGCTGTGGGAAATTTTTTCATTTGCATTGCAACCATACTATGGGATGACACACGAAGAAGTTGTTAAGTATATAAAAGAGGGTAATACACTGCATTGTCCGGAGAATACGCCGCTTGTGGTGTACAATTTGATGCGCCGGTGCTGGAATCGTAAACCATGCGATCGCCCGAATTTTGAACAAATTTTCCAAGCAATCGGACAAATTCAATACGATTACGAACATCAGCCAGCTAATCGCTGATAAAACCAATCTCAAACCCATTCTTATCGAACATTTCTTTGGTTTTTTTTTTCTTTCTTTTCTTCTCATCGACCGTTTGTGAATAGTCTTCAATATCTTGTTTCAGAAATTAAACTAAAAAAATACTCTCATTTTCATCACAACATCAAACTCATACATGCATGTGAAACGAAAAACACATTTTTTTACTATCTTAACAAGAGCTTCGGTACTTTACAGCACCGAACACAACAACACATAAGACTCAAATACTCAGGTGAAACAACAAAAAAACGAGACTATTTCAAATCGAAATTTTTTTTTAATTAAAAAAAAATAATAACAATGAATAACGTTTTATTCACATTTACCGAAATTCAACGTTTTTTCTAATGAAAAATAAGCTCATCCTATATCACACATATTCGATAAACTATCTAGTCACATGAACCAATCTAGTTTTTTTTGTTTCATTTTAAAATTTCAAATTCATTTTTTTTTTAGTTTTAAATTCAGTTATAACAACGAAGCGTAGATTTTAAGTTTATTTCTAGCCAGACAAATGCAGTAGAAAAAAATGCAACAACAAAAATAATTGGGAAAATGAGCAGCAAATGATGCTTGAAAAGAAATGGTTTCTTATCGGAAAACAAAGCAAAAATTCAAACAAGCATCCAAAAATTTGTATTCTTATCGATTGATAATGGCAAGCTAAATCCAAACAGCAAAAAAAAACAGAACAAACATTCAACTAAATAACAAGACTTTGTCTAACATATACTATCTTTTTTAGTAGTAATTTATCAAAATGATCTGTAGTTTTCTCTCTCAGTAGTCTCAGTTTATTCTCCCAGAAGAGCCGCAGTGAATCAAAAACCAAAAATTCAACGAGATTGCATAACATCTCCTCCAAATATCATGCTGAGAAATCTATTAGTTAATTAGTATAAGCAAAACAAACAAAATAAACGAACCGAAAAAAAAAGAAGAAACACATAATAACATCGATGACGAGATAAAGACGAGACAAAGACAAATTTGGTCAAAATGCATGTCGAATAATTTATTGAATGTCAGCATACAATGCAAGGCTAATTTCGACAATGATTTAGTCACTCTTATCTCGCATTTATCAAATTATTATCGTGAATAATCATTTTCTTTTGTAAACATCCAAAACAACAACAACAACAAAAACATATTGATTAACCCCTATGACAGCAATAAAGAATTTTTTTTTCTAAATTCATATCAACCTACTTTAATCGCATTATTTTACTCATTTTAATTTGTGTCAATGAACGAAAAGGAAAAAAACGGTTGTGGTATCGTTTTTTTTTTTTTTTTTACTTGTTCCATTTTTTTTGCATTATTAATTCACTTTCAAATTGACAGAGACCTTTCCATTTCCATCGGATAGCTAATAATCAATAAGTTATTTTTAGTGAGGATGAGCAACATTGTTATTTTTAGCCATTATTTTAATAAATGAGCTGATTTTTTTCGTCGTCTTCTGATAATAGATTCAAATGTGCCGAGTTATGGTAGGTATTGGTCGTTTGAATGGAAATCGAAAGAAAAAAAAACGAATGAATCATAACTAAGTAAGTATTCGAATTATGTCAACGTTAAAAAAAAGTTGAATGAATGGGTAATTTTTTGAAATTACATGACAATTTCCTTACTCATCTCATGAAAAGAAAAATCAATATTTTTCTCTCAATCATTTTTTTTCTCTTCAATAAAATCAATTATTTTCCTCTCGATAAATTCAATAGGCAAACATATTCAGAAGAAAACCAAGAACGAAATAAAACCGCAACTCTTTATGGACGGCAATTTGTTTTTAAAGTAATTCAACGATAAAGCCAACTTCAGGCGGGTTTGTACGCTAAACGTATGGTTATTGCGCGGTTTTATCTTCATGTGTGTGAATGTCAAAAATGTACGGTGGTGCTTGTATAGTGTTTCGGTTCTTGTAATAGAAATGTTGTTGTTCTCAAAGACGTAAACATAAAGCAGGCGAGAAAAGAAAAAGAATTTTTCGATTGTGTGTCCGTATTTCGGGCTATTCATATTGGTAAACTATAATTTGTATTGACACATAATCATCGGAAGTGAATTAGAGAGAGTGTCCGAATTTGAATGCTTTTTTTTTGTTCGCTTGTGATTTTTTCAAGTATTTTTTTCTTCGTTTCTTTTTCATTCGTTTGATGAGTTTAATCCAAGAAAAAAGAAGTTGCTCAATTAAATTCAGGCAATTTGTTTATTCGCTAACAACCATTTGATTCATCGTTTTCTTTTTCTTGGTCTGCATTTGAGAATCGTATATTGTAAATGGTTGCCATGTAGTAATGATAAAAGATTTGGATAATTGTTGCCGTGTGTATGTTAGATAATGTCATTGTGGTTCGCATTGTTTGTGAAAAGTGAAAATTTATGATGTCGTTTATCTAGTCTCTGGAGAATATTGCAAAAGCGTTGCTTTCCGATTGATGTAGACAACGAAGCGGCCGCTGTCGTTACCAAAAAAACTACCCAGAAAAAAAATCGATCACTGTGTAGTTCAATTGCAAACAAATCGAAAGAGCAAAAAACAGACAAAGAAGAAGAAAAAAAGCATAAAACTCGTGTCAAACCTGTTGGGATTGAGTGTCTTCGTATCAAGTGTCCAAGAGTCTTTTTTTCCCTTCTTCTTCGTTCATTACAACTAAAAATACCATACTTGCGTTGCATCGTCAAAGTAAGCAAAAGCGATTTGTTTTGCGTTCCAGTTTCATTTGTTTTTTTTTTTTTTTTTTTTTTTGGTCGTTGTTCTTGTTGTCGAAATTGAACATGAAAAGTAGGCTCATAAAATATTGATTGTACAACAGTGAGTTGACACCGAAAATGGAGTTTTACTTGGTTTTTACAATAATACAAAACAGTTCATTAATCGTGTGCGAAGCGGAAATTACCATTTATCACTTGGACAGAACAAGTTCATTCTCGTCACCATATGGCTATAGAACACGGGATGGTAAACGGAAATATCGGCAAAGAGATGGAAAACCTATTCGATTGACGTCTATTGTGTTGAATATTCCATTTGAACGCCAAATTCCAAATCGACTTTAAACCATCGTTCAAAGGTTGTGTTTACTTAAAAGAGCACGATTTTCAGCAACCATACAAAAGTACATTCGGTGAATAAGATTGCTAATTCGATGGAATTCATCAAGAACACAACCGAACACCACACACACACACACACACACACACAAACAAACACATAAGGAAAAAAAGACTATTTATTGATTGCAGACATTGTATAAGACCATTGCATGTTTAATGTGTAGAAAGTGATTGATTATAACACACGCGATATTGTTGGAACCAATCTTTTTTGTTTCATTACACATTTGCAGCAAAAACAGCAATTTGAAACCTCAAAATGACGGTCAAGCGAATTGAATTATTCGGTTTTCAGTGTACCGTTTCGGTTTTTTGTCCCTCAAATTTAGATCGAATCTAGCATATATTTGTGGGTTTCGCTTAAAATAAACGTCTAATTCGGGTTTTTCGTTGCGTGTTTTTTTTTTCAATCATATTTGTTCTTCATACAAACAGATCCAAGTGACGAAACGTTGCTACTGCTGTCGCTGATGTTGCAGCTGTGCACGAATCTTCGAAACAAACAACAAAACAAAATTAAACTCGAATACCGAGCCAATATACCGTTCATTCGCCCAGGCAAATCAACAGCACCAATTAATCGAACATGATACATTTCAATGAATGAAGAACATTCTCAAGTGAACAACAATAATGTAAATAGTAGCAGTAGCAGTAGCAGCAGCACCAACAACAACAACCACATCCACAACCAAAACCACTTTACACGCGCGTCGTCGTTGCTGCCACCGCCGACTACACACTTAATTAATCGAAAAAACAAAGGTCTCAATGCATTTACGCTGGCCGAGATTGGAGTGTGAATACCGAAATTCTTCGATGATTCCCATTGATCCATTCCATTTTCACTGATTTTACACCGAATTTTCGATTTTTTTGTTCTCTGGCAACACATCGTACTTTTTGCTCATCTCCATCTCTCTGATATGCTACTGCACAATAAGCAACACAGCACAGCAGACGAAAATGATTAACAAAACCTATAAACTTCTATTGGGCATATTTTTATTAATCGTTGTTGACATTATTTGGGTTTCGTCTTCGGAATTAACGAAGGTGAGTCAAAAATAATGATATCTTTTATTTGTTTACCCACCGACAAAAAACCAATTTGTTTTCGTTGTTTTTCTTTTCAGTTTCTTTATCAAAATGAGGACTTCGATAAGCCGTTCTTTTGCACATATTTTAAAACGTCAATGTTTACGCTGTACCTTTTAGTGCTTGGACTGATTGCACCGTGGAAAAATTCATGTGATCCAAATCGCAACAATTATACGGTAAAAATTCATTCATCTTCGGCTGGAATTCTCTCTTATTTCATGTCCAAATTTAATGTGCTTGTTTTGATTTTCATCGTTTTGGGGCGGGGGCAGCTTGTCGATCAGAATGTAGAAGATGAGAATTTTTTCTCAAATGGTAATTCATTAAGTGATTCAACTTATGTGCCGATTAAAAATGGTGGTGGCCACATCTCCGGCACCGAGAGTGATGATTCCAGTATTAGAAGCGTTCGGTTCAGTAAATTGGCCGAAGTGCGAGAGATGTCACCACACGATGCAACCGAAGCTCTGATGTCACGCCTGTCATATGCGGCCAGCATGAGAATTCGACGACAGAAAACCAATCACAAAACGGCCCGTACGGCTCTGATGTTTTGCGTCTTGGTATGGCATTTCTTTATCTTAAATTGATCACCTGTTACAAGAGATGTTCGACAAACGATAATCTTCCAAGGACTTAACGTTAATCTTCTTTATTCTCCCCATTTGTCAGTGGTTCATCGCGAATTATCTATTTCAACTGGCGCTCGAACCGAACGAAACAGCACTGGTCTTGTTGTTGAGTTCAACGTCAACATTTTTCACCTTAATCTTGGCTGCAATGTATCCGTCATCAAGCGGCGACCGATTCACACTGTCCAAATTAATAGCAGTATTCATTTGCATCGCTGGTGTGGTGAGTCTTCTGTTGGCTGTTGACCATTTTTCAGTTCTTTTACTGGTATTTTACACGCTTTTAATCCACATTTTGTACTCTTTCGCACACATACACACAGGTGATGGTTACAATAGCCGATGTCCAGGGTCCAAAAATGTCAAAGGGTGTCGTTTTAGCATTACTAAGTGCTTTTTTTTATGCCTCGTATTTAGTATTAGTCAAGCATAAAAGTGATACGGAAGAGAAAATTGATATACCACTCTTTTTTGGTAAGTTTTGCACCACATCCATTGGTTATAGATTCAATTTAGATCCAATTTTCTTCATTCAGATCATCAATGGAACTTCATTTCGAATCAATTTTAAAAAATTCAAATTTTAACCGATTTCCATAAATTTCTATCGCTTTTCCAAAACAAAACAACACAGGATTCGTTGGTTTGTGGAATCTACTCTTGATGTGGCCAATATTTTTCGTACTGAATTTCACACAAATCGAATTGTTTGAATTACCAAATCATCGTCAATTTTTAGTGTTATTTTTGAATGGATTGATTGGCACTGTTTTATCCGAAGCACTGTGGCTATGGTAACTACGAGTCTATCTTAATTTTAGAGTAATTGTAAAACATATGAAACTGATTGTATTCCACAGGTCGTGCTTTCTAACATCATCGTTGATTGGAACAATTGCAATGACATTGCAAATCCCATTGGCCATGCTGTTTGATGTGATGTTCAAAAGTAAGACATTTTCGTCGCTCTTTTATTTCGGCACAATACCAATGTGTGGCTCACTGCTGTTTGTCGGATTCTTGATGAAAAACGAGGACAGCGATCCGTTATGGCGGCTCATTAAAATTGGCTATCGCAAATTGTGCTTGTGCAGACGACCAAATATAGTTAGGTAAGACACAAATTCATTCGGAACTCTACCATCACGATATGGTGTCATTAGCACTAATTTTTCTCATAAATCGAAAAAAAAATTGTTGTTTTTCTGTTTTATCTACTCTATATCAAGCAATTAACATGTGTATCGTATTATTTCTCTTTGCAGAGTATCAGATTTAGACGAACAACATGAATCTCTGATCAGCAACTACGACAATTAATGAATTCCATCGAAAAGACTATTTAATTTCGTGGTTGTCAATCAATCTACGAACAGCAGCCACTTAAAACACACACACAAAACATATGTACAATGTTAAAATGTACAGTTTAGCTAAAAAAAAGAGAAGAAGAAAACAAACAAGTATTTAACAGGACACATCTCTGGTTCGCATTATTCGTGAACATTTTCAGTGCAACTAAACGCATTTCAATCCCGATTAAAAACATTTCAAAATACGTAATGTATAATTTCCTCTCGTTTTCCTATTAAATAGAATATATATTTTTTGTGGTCGTCATCGTCGTCGATAGTTTTTTTTAAGGAGAATCAGTCAAAAAGAAGAAAAAAACGAAAAAAAATAATCCGAAGATATATGGAAGCATTCAATGTTCGAAAATCCAGTCATTAAGTTATAAAGAAGATCCAAACGAAAAAAATGCTTAAAATCTCACATAAATGTCATTTAGAACTGAAATTCAGAATTTGTTTGTGATAAAATTAATTCTTTTTTTTTGCCCGCCCCCTTTTTTCATTGCGGTTTTTTTTTGTCATGTAAGACATCACATTATAATTTTTTTTTTCCAGTATAGATGTAGTAAGTTATTTTAATTTGGACAGTAAATAAAAATTTGCAATTTGCAATTCAAATAGATACAACCAGAATAGAATGCGTTTCATTTGTTCGCTTACAATTTTGACCGTCGATTTTCTCTCCTCAACAATAATTATGATGAAAATTGAAAATGCCAGTTGCATTTCGAGTTTGTTTTGTATTTTTTTTTAATCTGTGATTTTATTTTGATTTGTCAACAACATTTCGTTTAGAAAAATTTATTCTCTCTTCTTCAGTTTGATACACAATGTGAAGGCATTTTTTTTTGTTGTTTTTAAATAACATTTGAATAAAAATTAAAAAAAAAAAAATTTGAGCATCGACACTTAAAGAAAAAATGCAAGACTTTCAAATATTCGAACCCAATGGCGTTCGTTCTCATCATATTTTCGCGTTCAATATCATCATCATCATCAATATTTATATCTCGCGTTAAAAAAAGATGTTAATAAAATTAGATTGTAATGGCACTAAAACAAAAGTACAAAAGAAAAAACGATACGAAAAAAAAAATTCTTTAAATTACAAAAAAAAAGTCATACCATCAAGTCAATAATAAATTGCTATTGTTAAAATTCTTATCGTGTCATCTTTGATTTGCGTAGCTTTTTGTCATATTTGAGACTGATGCTCGAATTGAACAGAATCTATATTTAATTAACATTTTTCGTTGTAATCGTTGCGTGTTTTTACATTTGCTTCATTTTTTTTCTCTCTCTTTTCTTCTACACTGAATTTCCTTCTTTCTCTCCATTGAAACAGAAAAAAAAATGATTTTATGCTTGACAAAATAAAAACGTTTGTTTCCCTAAATCTATCAAAATAAAAATCGTTGCTCTTTAACGTTCAAATTGAACATTGAAAGGCGGCTCACCGACTCTTTCACTCTACGATACCCGGAGCAAGTACAACGAACAAAACAATGCCTATGCGTAAATTATGTACATGAAACAAATGAAGCAGATGAAGTTGAGAAAGAATTGAAGAAACAGCATGATAGTGATTTCGTTTTTTCTTTTGAAAAAAAAACAGACAAACCGATGAAATTGAGTACGGGCATTAGCAAGTAGTAGAAATGAAGGAAAAAAGAAACGGAAATACAGAGAAGAGAAAAGATAAATGGTGTGAATGCGCAAAGCCTAGCGATTCGATTGACTAAGTCAAAAAAAAAATGTGCTTAAAATAAAGTTGAGGATTTCTTATGCCTTCTCTATCTCTCTCTATCTCTCTCTGGTTGCTCTATACAAATTTTAAATTAAACATCCTTTTATACAAATTATTTATATAGATTCCATTCGAGGTTGTTTTTTTCTTTCTTCATTTTTTGTTTTTTTCCGTTGTTTGTGTTGAAAACACTTTTACAGAAAGAAAATCCTTTGTCGATTTTTTGCATTTGTGTTGTTTAAATAGTTCCAGCCATATTATTTCCATTTTTTTTTGTTTGCTTTGTTTCGTTTCGTTTGTAATTAACTATAGCTATTTCTTTTTCTCTTTGCTTTGAAAACTTCGATTAAATTAATTAATTATCAGATTTAAAAAAAAAAACACATTTGCATTATTGCAGTTACAAATTAGAGAGGGGTCTGCCGACATTTTTGGCATTGTGCCAACGATCAATACACACGCACGCACGCACGCATGCACACCACACACATAACATTATTTTTACACTTCATCTGGTGCTAGGTTGACACTTGACTCTCGCTTCGATCCCGAATCGTTGTTCTGTAAAATTACATCTAGAGCATCATCTTCGCGCGCCTTTTGTGCCGCCTCTAAGCTACGGATTCGATTCTCATGCTTTACAATGATGGCTTTCAGTTTGCGCATCTCTTCGGTTTGCTTTTTTAATTCATCCGTTAATTCTTTCAGTTGGCTTTCCTGTAAAAATGAAACAATTTTTTTTTATCCACAAAAATGACGAGAAAATAAAATAAATTTTTACTTGTCGTGTTCCAAGAAGAAAAAAAAAACGCAACAAAACTTTTGCGATAAAATCACATAGCTATGTGCTCAATCATGATCAACACTTTTTTTTCCAGTAGAAAATAATTATTTTTAATATTATAATGGAATCACTTACATCAATACTGGATGCTATTGAAGTGTTGTTATTGTTGTTGGTTGCGTTTGAATTGTTTGTGGCACTGCCTTTGGGACCGCGTGGCGGTATCTTGTTCAGCGCATTCTCTTTCCTGTTAACGGTCAACGTTTTTGCGCTTGATGGTGACACATACCCACCCTGTACCATTAAAGAACGATCCTAAATTTTAATTTTGACTTTTAGTATGCTCATTTAGCTGCGATTTTGTGCACACACACACACACACGAAACATTAAATCTAATCTGGATTCTGGGTCCGATTAGTAAATTGTGTACAGATGATGAGGTATGTACATATTCGAATATGTGTTTATGTATTGTTTTATTTTTTTAATGTTTGGCACCATGCAGCATTTAACGGTATTAAAAAAAATGGAAAATATTTAACATAAAACAAATGGCCATGAATCGTTCATTTCTCGTCACAAAATCGATGAGTGTTTTTCTATCTTCTTCTTTTCTATTCAGAGAGAAAATTTTGCGATTCGAAATGGCTATTTTTGAATGGATGACCACAAACGGTGAGTCATTTTGAATTGGATATAAATATTTTGTTTACGATTTTCAGTTTGTCATAACTCACTTTAAGTGAAACCAAAATTGGTTCGGCATCAGTTCCTTCGATCCATTCTTCGGCGGTAGTGGCATGCTCATCAGACAATGTATCCGGATACAAATCCTCTTGGAAGAGTTCCGACCTTCGCGGCACCGTCATTGAAACCACCTGACACAATCCATTGTTATTCAGTCGATAAAACTTGGCAATTTCGCAGGTGTTTACATCACAACCTCGTTTTGGCATCATTCCTATACCGCGTTGCGGATCTGGTGACTGATATGTGTTAATGAAGTGAACAAACGGTGCTTCTGGTGTAACCTAAAGATAAAACCGAGATTTTGGTTCACTTTCCATGAAGCAAGAATTTTCTTTTCCTTTCAATGAGTCAAAGGCCGATTAAGTTACCTCAAAATATCTGATCACCGAATCACCTTTTCCACATAAGAAAACTAGATTTGTGTCCGGATCGTAAAGAGGGAACATAACACCGTTTGATGTGTCCAATTCAACCATTACGATTGGATCGTTGAGAGCATCCGGCGCTCGAAGCGAATATTGACGTTCCGATGATCGATTGAAACTGAATTGGGAAAAAGAATGGAACACCAAATAAATGTTGGGATTTTGACATTGAACCAAACAAATCGAAAATTTTATTCAAATCCATACCCGGTGGTGAAGATGAGTCCATGTCGCAAGAAGATGGCTTGTGTTGCTTTTGATCCCTCATGACAGTAGGCTTCACTTTCAACTTCACCTGTGCGTGGATTGATCAAACGGATTTTCTTATCTTTGCACGTGGTCACCAATTTGGCACCGTTCCAATCCCAGCATGCACTGTAAATCTGATCCGGATGACAATCGATTTTGACTAGCGATTCACCAGTGCCCACATTCCAGATAACGGCCTGATTATCCGAACCGGCTGTGAGCAAAACATTCAATGCTGTCGGATGCCACAACACGATGCCAACACGTCGCTGATGATAAAGCAAATCAACAACGGGTTCGGTGATTGTGCGAACGAGACCTCCATCAGGAATTTGCCACACCTATTTTTCAAATGAAAAGAAAAATGTGTATCAAATGAAAAAAAGGATTCAAGACTAAACGGAGAAAAAGTATTTGAAATGAAAAAAGTAACTTACTTTCACCACACAGTCTTCTGATCCAGACGCAATGACGTTGTCATTGTGCGGGCACCAAGCAATATCTAGCACAGGTCCTTTATGGCCACCAACCAATGGATGATCTGGATTTATACGTCCAACCTTGTCAACGAAAACAAATGCATTTACATTAAAACTCGCAATTTCTAAATTTATAAATTGACGTAAGTTTGGTAAATAAATCTCACGCTTGGCTGTGTCCTTTTTCACGTCTTTAATTCATTGAAAACAAAAAGAAAATCATTGTTTTTCTTCATTCACATTGCGCCCAAAATGAATGAAAATCAACGCATTGGCAGAGCCACATGAAAATAATTCACATTTCTGACATGATAAGTTGGTTTTGATTTTTTTTCGGTACGTGCGAACGGCGCAGAAAGAAACAAAAACACCGAGCAAAATAATGAAGTGTCATCAAAAAATTGAAATATTATTAGTATGAAAGCGACCGTAAAATCGGGCGATCACAAGCATAAATGTTCAAAAATAGTTACTTCAAATGACAAAAACGATGATGATGTGTGTGTGTGTATGACCTATTTCGAATGGCCAGCCGAGAAAAACAACGCGAAATAAGAAAAAAAACAGCGGCAACAAAAACAACAACAACAAATTGACAAAATTGCGCACGGGAAGCGATTCTCACAGCGATTTTTTTTTTGGTTTTTTTTTTTTGCTGCCAACCAAAGCGGTTGCGAAATACGCGAATGGGAATCATCATGAGGCGCACATTTCGTAAATAAGGTGCGCTCATCGACCGAACCGTCTAAAAATTCGGATTTATCCAAAAAGCCAACGTTATGCGTGAGTGTGTGTGAGCAAATGTGCTAAAATTAAATCGTCATTTTGTGTCTGGCTGGTGGCCAAAATTTGGCCCGAAATAAGATATCGAAAATAGGAAAATTAAAGGTCAATTACTATCCGTAAAATAGTTTCAAACTGCTCCAGTTTCATTGGGATGGAATTTTTGCATTGGCAATCAAATGAGCAATTTGCCGTGTGCGCCGTCGCCGTTCCAACAAACAAACATTGCGGGGCAAATCGGTTGCAAATTAATGAGAAAAGACGAAAATAGTTTCACATCAAGATACACACAAACATCAGCCACGTTACTTGCGCTCCTCGTTCGCCTTTTCTTCTTTCTTTTCCTCACTCTCTCAGTGCTTTTTTTTTATCGCTCTCTCTTTTTCTCGAATCATTTCATTTTTGCTTAGCTCTTTGGCAGACCGTTGCAAGCAGTCTCTTTGATTTACCGGTTGATGCAATTGCGTCTTTATTATTCAAATAAATAACGATTTTTTTTCGGCCAATAATTAAATATTCGTTTGAAACTAATGTATGACACTAAAATATGGTGATCATCGATTGTAATGCGCATTACAGTGGTCGAATGCGAGAGAAAAATGTGCACCACGAATAAATACAAAGAAAAAATTAAACGAAAATTGGATCAAACAAGACGAGCGCGCGTTTGTTTTGCGCCCTACGAAAAATAATATCAGCGATATATTTGTTGTTGTTCGTTATTTCTGCCATTCACATTCATAAATTAACCTCGAAATTTCAACACATCATATTTTGTGTTTCTTTTCGATTCAAAAGATTTTTTTTTCGATTTGGTGATGTCGACTCTCGGTTTTGGCGAGCACACAGCCGCTCGATCGAGAACACCGACCACCAGGAGTATTTATCATTTCGATATGAATATGTTGGTGCGTAGGTAGATGGTATGGTAGCTCGACACAGAGCAAGAGAGCAAGAGAACAAGAGAGCGACAGAGTTCGAGGAATATTTTAATTGCAACTAGTTGCGTTACTTTGTTCCGAGAAAATTTTTTGTTGTTCCATTTACTGTTTTGTTCCGACGATAAGCGCATCATTGCATTTCCCTTGATAACATCTCTATATCTATAACATTCGCTGTATGCAGCGAAATCATTCCGAAGGCGGTTAATTTCATTTAAGGGTCAGATCCCGTATATTTCCATCGAAATTCAGCCGGCCAAAGGCGGCAATTGTTTTATGTTGATTCACATTTATCATCGCAGCCGATATGATTCATGAGCGGATGTTTTATTTTCGTCGATGCTGATACGAATATCCTTAATGCGTATAGCGCAGATGCGTGGATAAAATGGAAAACCACATAGATTATCGTTTCAAAATGAGTTGACGATGACGATGAATGGCAACAACAATAACAACAAATTCGATCGTTCAATTGGTACGCGATCACCAACTGTGAAAGTATGTTTCAGTTGCAAAAGGTTCTTTTCTTGTACACATTGTGTCATTGTGTGTATAAGTGGCTGTATGTGACAAATGTGAATGGGATTTGTTATTTTGCTCGTTTTGCTAGTTTCATTGCTCTATTATACACATAAAACATCTATATAAAATACGCTCATACATTGTCGTTTAATTAGGAATTCGAGACCAGCTTCGAAACATAAGATTGATTCCATTATTCTGAGTCATTCGCGCGCGCGCACACTGCATGCCACGCCGAATGGCCATTGAGCATTGAGCGTTTAAGATTGTCGTGGAGTGCGCGCGAGCGTTTTTTTCATTCGTTCGTTTGCTCGCGCCCAGTGGCCAACAACAACAAAAAGCGATTTATACGACATCACGAGCGTTTAGCTGTTTGTTTATTTGTGTTTATGATTTGAAATCTGTTTATTATGACCATTGCTGCTAATCATTCTACTATTATAGTATGTTTCGACAAAAAAACCGCACTCATCAAATGTGACGATTTTTTTTTACATTATTTGCGTTTTTTCTCTCCAATTTTCTATTCATTCTATCTTAACATATGTTCAACGATTGGGTTTCTCTCTATCTCTTACACTTTTGTCGCATGTAGAGTGAGACTATGGGTTCGGATTTGTGTTGAAGTGCGTGATTTTGTTCGTTGTCACGATCCATTTATGTTTTGTTGATTCATTTGGAATGCTTTCTTCGTCATGTTTTCACTGTTAATGAAATATTACCCGCTTTTATATATATAGAGTCTACATGAATACGTGGTCATTTTATCGAACGATAACGACACAGAAAAGAAAATTATCAATTACGGAATGTATCAAGTGCGTTGCACTGAATACTTGACTTGAAAATCTATAGAGACTAATGAAAAGAAAAAGCAGCCCAGAGAATGAAAGAAAAAGAGAGGAGAAAAAAAACACACATCAAAATGGCCAAAGCCAACCGAAGAGTGTACAGAATAAATAAAAAAAATTATAGTAGAAGGTGCACACATATACGCACAATAAAATTGCGAAAATGACACAATTATCGATCATCAATAAACCGTTCTTCATATCAATCATTACACAGTTGAGCAGATATTTGTATCGCAATATCAACATGAAATTAACATCTTTTTCGATTCCACTTGGCTTGTTTATCGAAACAAGCGTTCAATTACACGATGACAACGATAACGACGACAACAAACAAAATTTACGACACAGACAAAACGAACGAACCGAGAAACAAAAAAGCAAAAGAAATTGGATTGTGTGTGTAAAATTGACGAATGATGGCATTTAAGAATGAAGAAAGGCCGATTAATTTAAATGAAAAGCCGATTTTCCCCGTTGTTTTTGGTCATTTTTGATCCCAATGGCAATAAATGCGTTGATTTTTCATTTTAATGACGATTTATTGTATATGAACGAAATAGAAAACAGAAATAAATCATGTAAAAACATAACACCTTGCCGTTGCTTACCTTGTTGTGTGGAAGAACGATAAAAGCACCGCCGCCCGCTGATTCAACGATAATGGCCAAGAATTTCGGGTTAACTGCACAAAATGTTGAGTCCCAGCTACTTTTCGATACCCGAATATTATCGTAACATTGTTCACGCTTTAATGCCGTACCGTAAACATGTCGAAATTTTGAGCTCCGCACTATCCGAAAGGACATTTTGATTGAATTTCTCTGTGTTTGTGTGTTTTGTTTTTGTTTCTTTTCTTTCAGCACAGTCTTTTCTTTCGTTGATATTTTCAGTGTTTCTTTTTTTTTTGATCTTTTATCTGATCTGGTTTTTTTTTTCTTCAGTCCAATGTGTTGTTTTGGTATGGTTATCTGCCAATTTGTAACACTCTAAATTTAGGCACTACAAAATCTGGAAAAATTTAAAATTCACACTTGAATTGGTTGGTCGTTTTGTTTTATTTTTGCTAAATTGTTGGAAATGCAAAAAATGATTTTTGATTTGAGTTTTTAGGTGATGGTTGTTTTTGTGGGTTAAAATCTATTTTTAGATGGTTATTTTGTTTGTATCCTCGACAAATGAACCGTGCTTTTCGTGAGCACACAATTTTCTTACACACGTCTTAGAATTGGCCCTTCAAATAGAATTTATGATGATAATTAGTTGAACAGAGAGAAGACAAGAGAGAGAGAGAGAGAGAGAGAGAGAGAGAGAGAGAGCAAGAGAGGGCAAGAGAGGGAGAGTGGACGAGAGAAAGAGAGAGAGAGAGATCGGTACAGAAATCGAACACAATTCAAATGCTTAAAAGTCATTGGGTGCAATTGACATTTCACCTTGTTAATGAAATTACGTCGATGGTATATCAATGTTTGATCAAATTTCCGACATATATTTATACCCAGCATTCACTCTCATTCCATCACACCATTGCTAAAATGGTGATGGCCAAAAGGTATGGAATAGTTATTAAGATGGATTTGAAATTGGATATTTAGTTATTATTGTATTGATGTATGTATACATTAGCACTCCTTTGAATCAGTTTTAATTAACGCAACAAATGATGACTGAGGCGACTAGCTATTAACCTATATACATAGACAGATGCACTGTTACGATTTTAGCATTCAGCGAATATATGTTGATTTGTTTTGATATTCAAACGCACGCGGTGATGGTGGCGATGACGGCCATGTAATGGAAAAAACTAAGTTCACAACCACAAATTCGCACATCGAATCGGCACTCATTCACTCACTCACTCACACACACCCACTCAAATTGTTATTTTTGGAATCTCTGTTTCTATTGAAATTCTTCGGTTTTTTTTATCATAATTTCTTTTCTTAGAGCAAAAAAAAAAAACTTTTCATTCACTTTTGATATCGGCATGTGAAAATATATGAAGAGCAGAAACGAGCAGAAAGAAACAAATCAGAAGAATGCGGGCTTTCGATCAAATATTTATTTATTTTTTCCTCGTCTATTTTGCCCTTATCAACGGAGAACTGTTGTGTGCAGTGAGTGCACAGTGATCACAAAATCTCGAATATGACCAATTACGGTAAATATAGTCAACCGGCTAAACGTAAATACTCTCTCACAATCGTGTATTTTTAAAATAGTTTGCGAAGCAAATGAATAAAGAACTACTATTCGAAAAACCTTCCCGACGACGACGACAACAACAACGACATCGACAACGGCGATGAATGTGTATTTTTTTCCGCTCTCTCGTGTTGCGCGCATCTACGCTTTCCTAATGTTTATTTCCACACAATATTGTGTTGTATATCGCTCGCACGTTAGTTCGCCTCTACTTGTGATTTTTTTTTTCACTTCTTTCTTTCGCGCGACGACAACGACAGAATCTCGGATCTTGTTTCATTTCTCTTGACCCTATTCGTTGTGACAGGTTCTCTTTCTATCGGTCTCGTGTGTTTGTGTTGCTATTTTTTTTTCTCAGTTTGTTCATCGCTCATTTCTTTTCTGTTTATTATCGACCACGTTCTTCAAATCCATTTGACTTTCTCTCTTTCTCTTTCTGTCTGCCCGGTGTAGCCGTATGCACTGTCTCGAGTGTTATTCGCTTGATTTGTAACAGTTTTATTTCGGTAGTGGCCGATAGCAGCCGCATCATCAACAGCAACAGCACAATTATCATATGCACTGGCTAAAAAAGCCACAAGAAATGTCACCGATCGAAGCAAGCGAGTGAACGCGAGACTTTGGAGCATAAAAGTATTTGCACAACGACAGGTTCACGACAACGACGAAGACGATGAGAAGAGAGCGACAGAAAAAAAAACACACAACAAACTACGAAGAGACATCGTCAACAAAAGAGAAAAGAACTGAAATAAAACATTCAATATAGAACGTGTGTGTATGATACCATCCCGTCGTAGATTATATTATTAGAGACTGACAAAATGTGAATCGTGGCGGTGCAAAAGCCAAATGGAAAATTCAAGCAGCGAATTTAAAACAGCCAAGATCGACGACGAAGACACCCAGACACACGTTCACATATTGTGAGCGGATTTAACTCGATAATAATGTCATTTATGACATGCATTCCACGTGATGATTTGGATGCTGCTGCTGCTGCTACAACTACCACTACTGCTGCATAACATCATCATCATCATCATAGTCGTGATGTGCGCAACAAACGCTTGTCGGTCGAATTGCGTAAGAAATCTCAGGCTATTCTTTTGATCGATGAGTGATCTTCAATTGCAATCAAACAACCAACCACCACTTTGTGTGCGCCGAAGCCAAGTCACGTCACGTCACATGAAATTGAACTTTCTCTGTGCACGCTCTCTCTCTCGCTCCCGCTCTCACTCTCTTGCTCTCTCAATTCTTGTCAAGTGTAAGAAAGATTGATTCCGAAGTCTACATAACAAACACACATATGCATCTCGTTTCGGGTATTTTCAACTTCTTGAAACTTCGCTCTTCATCGAAACGAAGATAAATATTCTTTCCTTTTCATTTTTTTGTTGTTGTTGTAGTCGTTCTTTTTTTTCCTCGAGTAAATTTGTGAATTTTTATTTTTAGCACTGTCGGATAGAAATAGCTTTTGAGAGAAGAGGCAGAGGATAATGAATACACACGTTGGACGAACGTACCGAAATTCTGTAGAAATGTATCCACTTATTTTGAAGAGAATAAGAGTGACGAGAGTGTAGAACCAGCAGTAAAAATGGCATCAGCTTCATTTTTTGTTGTTGCTTTTTTGAAACGAAAAAAAAAGTATTTTGTTATAAATTCGTGAATGGGTTGATTTGCCGTCGTTTCCGAAATTGTTTCAATAGCACACACGGTCGGCCACAAAAACCCGAAAGAGACAGAAGAATATAGTATATTGCAAACGGAAGAAATCTTCGTTACTGTTGCGCGATGATCCTTCGGGCCCCAAGAAATGGCCTATTGCGCACACCGACCGATGTGAAGAGTGAGTGAGAGAGCAGCGATATGTCGATATCACGGCCAAAATTCAGAGTGGGATGAGCTCAACTCCGAATATCTGGATTCTGAAATTCATTGCTCACGATTCATTCGAGTAATCGAGCTGCCATATGCCAGAGACGACGACGACGACGATGGCTTATTATATTCGGGTGATATAAAGATTGTTTTCTCAAGAATTACGGAATGAGAAACATTGCGCGCGCGGTATTTTAATGTGCAGAATGAACGAAACTGAAGAACGAAGAGAAAAAAACTGAATTACATTTCGATGAGACATCCAACGGAATCAAATGAGTAGACAAAAACAGAAAAAAAACAACAACTGCAACAACGACAACAACAATGAAGAAAAAAAAAGTATATGTTCGTTTCAACAAAATATCAACGCGCAAGCTGATTATGAATTCGGGCCGCATGTACGAAAATTTTTGAGTTCATTTTATTTCGCTTCATTCGTTGGGCTGTAAATTTATTTTTTCTCTTGTTTCGCTTTCTTCATATCGCAAAGTTGCTGCTTGAAATTTTCATTAAATTTTTTTTTCCTTCGATTGAGTATTTGAATTTTGTCTTGAGTATTTATCGAGGTGTTAACCTGTTGTGTGTACTGTTTTTTTGTCGGTTTTCTCATTGCGAAAGCAACCGTTTTCCATAAGCAACGTTGCAAAGCAATCGCATTTATTTATCGTTTTTGGGATGTCAGAACTTTGACCACCGCACATTTATCAGTTGAGTCATTCGTCAAATTCTGGTTGCGAGTGTTGGTTTTGATTTCATTCGAGAACCACCAAGTTAAATTGTCTCTAAACTCGACGACCACGATTCAAATGCACAATAGCAAGAAAATGTATGACCGATGATCGTATTTTACTTTTTCTCCTCTCTCTCTCTCTCTCTCTCTCTCTCTTTTTTTTTTTCAACAAATAACCACAAATCACACTTGTTACTGGCACTTAATATTTTAGAAGAAGGACAGAGAGAAAAATCCAATTAAATTGTTCGGCATCGAATTGCAGTCGCAGGGAAATTCTTCTTTTTTTTTCTCTTCAAGAAAAACTAAATTTTATTTTTCGGCATTAGTCATTAAAATGAGTTAGAAAGCTTTGAACAGAGAGTAACACTTGAGTAGGAAAAAAAAAATTATTTATATTAACCAACAACAACAACAAAAATATAAGAAGAAAAATAACAAAATTACGGATAGAGTAAAAGAGAACAAACACATTCGACAGACACGGTTACACTATTTTTCATTCCGAGTATTTCGAACATATTTTTTTGCTTCGTTTCATTACTTCTTACTTTCAGGCAGCCGTTAGCACACACAGAATTGTGTGTTCTGTTTTCATCGACGACGACGATTGTAAATGTGTATACAAGACATACACACCATAATATTGTGTGTTGTTTGCTGTTGACGTTGTCGATGTCGATGTCGTTGTTGTTGTTGTTATTTTTCGTCTTCTCTTCTTTTCGGTGTATTTTAAAAATGTTTGCAAGGCGACGAAGACGACGACGACGACGACGACGACGACGACGACGCATTACACACTGAGATTCTTGATTCAAATGTGTGTATGTGATTAATAGATAGATCGTTTGGTATCGCGCGCACTGGCACTCGCACAACCGTACTCGTAGTATGGATTCAACACAACCGAAAAAGCGAAGTGAGCGTGCGACTGATCCAAAGTCAGAGTGTAACAGAGATGGAGATCATTTCTTGGTTTCTTTTTTAATTTCTTGCTTGATACACACACCAACAGAATGACGGATACATCGAAACGCTGTTCCAAAGACAAGGACCAGCCAAACGGCTGAATATGTATATCTAACACCCGACCACATTACAATGGGAATTAAGATGAATTGTTTGGAAATAGATGGAGCGAATGAGAAAAATCTTCAAGAAATAATGAAAAAAAACATACACACAACAATAGCTAAGCCGTAGTGCACACATGCACACAAGGAATCAAATACAAACGATATGAGAAGAGTAAGATAAAAAAAAGGAGATTAAACAGTTTGACTTCAGGTTGTTTGCTCTCTGGTACAGTCCACGAATTATGAGGAAGAGACGAAGAACGGTCAACAAAACAACAATACATGCACACACGAGATGAAGGAAAAAAATAAGTCACAGAACGAAATTCCTCGTGTATCGAATATGTGCGGAACACGCACACACAGCACACCGCCATCAATGATGAACAATAATTGGATTTTGCCTTTGCAAAGTATCTTGTTGCTGTTGTTGTTGGTTTTTTTCTTCTTTTCTTTTGATTTTTTGTCTCGTTGCACAGATTGGGTTTGTGTGCGTGTGTTTCGTCTCTTTCTTATCCAGAGCGCATATGATATTGCGCGCGGCTTTCGTACGATGAAGAATGGATGGTGCGAGACAGTGAAACTAATCGCACTTACATGTTGTCGGTAGTCACTGACAAATGCCGGTTAGTGCGGACACTCACTCACTCTCTGTCTATCGCACTCGTGTGCACACTGCACACTGCACATGTATGTGCTAGCCGCTCAATTTTGATTTGTTCGAGTATTTGTATCTCGTTCACAACAAGCAACGCAGAAATTTGTACGATTGTGTGTTTCCACGGGCACAGTTGTGTGCATGTGTCGCATGCCACTGATGATCATCCATCTGAATGTGTTCGCTTTTATCAACACATTTCTAATGATCCACGCTTAAAGATCGGTTCGATTGCCAGAATATCCGGAGAAAACCATCAATTAAAAACCGTCAAGAGGCAGAAACATCTTCATTGCATTGAAAATAGCGTATGGGACATTTGGCCCGGCGAATGCCAAACGTTGACAATATGCATATACATTTCTATAGCATGCACGGCGCAAAGCCACCGAAATGACGAATCATATTTCGTTTGTGATGTGAGTGCGTCGGCGCATTTCGTGTAGCGTGTGTTTCGCGGCGGCTGTGTGACTTAATTCGGTTACTCTCACTCATCGCTGGCACACACACACACACACACATACTCGCTGGATTTGTGTATGCGCGCGCATACCGGTGTGTTTGTATGTGCGTTTGCACATCGCATCAAACACCACCAAAAATCATTTTCACAGTCAAACTTATTCCTTGCCAAATTTGGTTATTCGTTTTGTGTGAGAGATGCTTGAATACATCTTTAGCAACGGCGGCGGTGGCAGCGTGTAAGACCACGCGTACATCATCTTTTCAGACTACCAAAACTCAATCAATCGTTGCGCTTCATCGTTTTTATCCCCTCTTACTCTGCTTCATATAAACAAATAAACATGATTCAGCTGAAAATGAATTTTTCCATTGCGATTTGTTGCCTTCGTTTTGTCGACTTTTCTTCTCTCCTTGATAATTTTGGGTTGATTTTCTTTTTCTTCTGACAGTGGATTAGAATTTGCAAAATCTTAAAATGAAAATGCTCATTTTCTTTCTTCATTGATGTTTATTAAGAAAAAATATTGGGTTATTTGGCAATTTTATACATTTCGGTCGTCTTCAAATTCAAGGTACGCATACAAGAGAAACACCAAAATGATAATTCAAATCGTAATTTTACGCACTGGTAAAAATGCATGAACACAAACAAGTCTCACTCTCAAATTATATCTTGCAATCATTACAATTGTTTTCATGGTAGAATATTAAACAAAACAAAAAAAAAAAACAGAAAAAAATTACGATATTATTCTTTTGCGAAAAATCCAGTATCATTTGGTCTAATCTTGAAAACAACGGAACACAGAAAAAAAAAATTCTCACCGAACTTTCTCAGATTAAATCGCCTGTAATTGTGTCTCATCATCAAAATAAAGAAACATAACTTGCATTGAATTGTTTTGTGTTTTTTCTTTTCATTTATTTAATTCTTGTATTGTTTTGTTGCTGTTGTTGTTATACCTTGTGTTTTCATCATTTTCTAATTGTAAAATTGTAAGTAATACGTCAAGATATCTCTTTTATTTATGGTTTTCTCTTAAAAATGTGTGTGTGTGTGTGTTTGTGCTTTTGTCGCTGTCGTGCATTTTTTGAGATGAGGAAATGTTCAAAAGAGACGTGCGCGCGATTTGCAAAGCATTCCTATCCTATTATCTTAAAAATTTGTTTTTAGTTCATTACGCTACGGGAGCTGGCTCTTTCTTCTCTTCGGGTGGCTTAATTTCTGTTTCAGTATCATTTGTTTCCACTGGAAATGGGGGGAAAAAAGAAGAAAATTAGCAAAATTGGTTGATGATCGAAAATTATCAAAGTTCTTGAGGGGACTTATAATCCCAAGAGGAAAAAAATATCCCAAATTGGCTTACTTTTTGTGTCTTTTTCATCTTTGACTTCACCTTCGGCGGCCGGTTTGCCATCGTTAGATTTGTCGAGACGAGGTCGTTTACGTTGGCCTTTGTATGATCGATTGTCACGTCGTCCACCTTCACCCTCGTCCTCTGAATCGGAGAATTCGTTATCGGGTGCGATGCGTTTATCTTTATCGCTTTGTGGTAGTCGTTCGTCTTGGTTCACTTTGTCCTCGTCATCGCTCTCATCGTTGACCGCATCCTCTGGAATGGCCTGTACTTGAACGCCCGGTGCATGTGGTAACATTCGTAAATTTTCAAACAAGCGATTTTTGATCTTCTCCAAATATTCAGTCGTATTTTGATTGGACATATTACTTGGGCTGATATGTAATTTAAAATCGGGTCCAAAGTATTCAAAGTAATCGTTATATGGTAGTTCGTTGGCAATTTCAACGCCCAATGCAACTGATGTTTCATACGTCCAACATCTTGATACATTACGAATGGTATAACCACCGCCGCCCACCATTAAAAATGGTAAATTATACTTTTTGACAAATTCAACGCATTTACCATGTCCTTTGACCGTTAAATTGAAGCAACCCAAACGATCACCGGTCAACGAATCAGCACCACACTGAAGAACAACGGCCGATGGTTGAAATGTTTCCATTACTTTCGAAATGATTGGTACGAATATGGATTCGTAAGCATCATCGTCCATACCATCACGCAATGGAATATTTACGGCATAATATTTGCCTTTGCCAGCACCAATATCACGTAAATCACCCGTACCCGGGAAATATTCACCATATTTGTGAAAGCTAACCGTCATCACACGGTCCGTTGTATAGAATGCCTCTTCCACACCGTCACCATGATGCACATCGATATCGATATACAAGACACGTTGATGATATTTCAACAATTCCAAAATGCCTAAGACAATGTCATTCACATAACAAAATCCAGACGCTTCCGATTTTTTAGCGTGATGCAAACCACCGCCCCAATTGATACAAATCTCCGATGCTTGTTTGTTCAGTTTTACAGCCGCGGCGACAGAACCACCAGCCGACAATTGACAAAACTCATACAGGCCATCGAACACCGGACAATCCTCACCAACATTGACTGAATTGAAAGTGAACGAAACGAAAAGAACAGATTCAGAAATTGGATATTCGACCAAAATCCAGTGGGAAAAATCGAACTTTTTTCATTCGATTCGAAAAAAGAAGGGTTTCATAACCAAACAAAATTCAACACTTACACCGCTGCATCTGCTTGTTGTACTCCGACATGTTGTCCGGTCGAATGGAGCGCAAGAATCGAATGTAATCGTCTGAATGGAATTTGGTCATCTCATCTGCGGTGGCTTTGTGTGGACGCTGCACAAAATTCAATCATATTTTTAGTTTTGAGTCAGAACAAATTCGATTTTATTTTCGAAAAAAAAAAATGCTTTCAAATAATTACATAGATTTCCATTTTGCGGTACAGGCCATAGTTTAACAGCAAATTATGTGTCATACGTATACGATGTGGCTTCATTGGATGTCCTTGGCCATAATAATAATTGCCAATATCGCCTGTAAAACAAAAAAAAACATTCCATTGAAAATGTGAGGAAAATACGGAAATTCCAAAGAATGGATATGGTCAAGCCAATTGCTAACGCCATTGTATCGAGAGTGTTTGTGTATCGTTTTCCAAGAATTTACACCAAGCGTATCTCAGTGCACGAACGCATATATACGTATTCGAACGACCGTACCGTAGAGAATGGTGCACGTCATACAATCACACAAGCATCTATAGTATTTGATGTAAAACCAAGCGGAACGCGCTTTCGCAAGCATTCGTCAAAAAGTACGGTCGTCCGAAATCCGAGTGAACCGAGTAATGGCTGCCATAAAATTTAAAAAACACATTCGTACCAATTCGTCGATTTGAAATTTTTTTTACACAAATTTACGCATAATCTTAACTTGAAGCGTCAAATTTTTTTGCCCAAATTGGTTCCAAACCAAATCACGGATATGTTTGAAAAATTGGAATTAAATAAAAATTGAATTTTTTTTCCATTTACTTACTGTCATAGTAATAACAAACGCGCTTTTTGCTATGAGCTGGTGCCGACATTGTTCACTTCTTTTCACCCTTTTTCACTGGGACTTATTAAAAAATGAACGATGCAATTGGTTTTTTTTGGGAAAAACGTGCACAACCAAATAAATTTGGTTGGAATTTGTTCCAAAAATTCGGGTGAAAATATGGAAAACCGAATATGCACCGGTTGTGTATATTTCCACTGTTTGTATTCAGCTAAAGCGGCTTGTCTTTGGGATAATGTTACTGTAGCGCGCGCGTCTGAAAACTGTGGGCTATTTTACTTGAGTGAACGACACAACACACAATGCATTGCAGCTATGCCTCTATGTATATGTGTCCATGTTTGAAGCAACAACAACAACAACAACAACAACGAACAAAAATAAAACATGGTGGAAACAATTCTAGTCCATCATCAAACGCAACAGTACAACAAAATGATAAATCTAGTACAAATTTCTTGGTCGCATTTGACATTTCATGTGTTCGGCATCTGTCTGTGATGGGGGCCAACTTCACTGCAAACCAAATACGAATACAGTGGATAAGAAACGTTGAGCTGGAAAACAATGAACGGGTACAGCCATTAAATTCGAATTAAATAGACAAACGATAAGATTATTGACTCATAAAAAGATGACGAATCGTTATCATAACCATAAAATATGTACCACATTTCCGTCAAAATGCGAGCAATACGTTTTGAATTCCATTGTTTGAGATGCAATGGAAAATCGTATCGAACAAAGACAACGATGGAATTGAATGGTTGGATGGATGGGAACGCAGCATGTAAACCATTTGAAGTTTTCCCATTTAACAATTATAGATGGAAAAGCAAGCAAATCAAGTCATAAATATAGATTACGATTACATATACAGAGGAGTGCGCGCGGTTTGCATACAATCAACCGCACGAAATTCACATATATGCATACGAACACACATACATGCGTCGCCACACATAGCGCAACAGAAGCACACATAGTGTAGATGGAATATGGTTGCCATCGTAGCAAAGCGGTATAATTGGTAAAATAGCTCTCGTTCGTCTAGTCGATTTGTGGCTTTGTTCTCTTCGATGCACTCTCATTTCTCTTCGGTTGTTAAACGGTACTGTGCTGCTGCTGCTACTGCTCCTGCTGTGTTTCTGCCGCTCTCGCACTCTCATTCTACCGTATTCACATATACACATTCTCCCTTCTTGGAGTCTTGTTTCGTTTGCTCTGTGCTTCGTTATTTCATTCACTCTCACGAAGCGCGTCTTCTCAACTGCTGTGTTGCTGCTGTTGAATGGGGCCGAGAGTCAACGTATCTTTATAGTTAAACAACCACATCAATGCAAATGGTCTTTCTCTCTTTCTCTTGCTGTGTGTGATAATTTCATGTGCTCTGGTGCCAGAACAATAAACGCTTATGGCGTTCCCTATTCCAAAATATCTACCACGCACACATTTAAACAACCGCTGCATACACATACATACATGCTCGCACACACTCGCATAGATACACACACACACACGCACATCTATACGAACGGCAAAAAACGGTTGTTGGTGCTGTTGTGTATTTTCTCTCCCCGTTTTTCACTGATGAAATCCGAATTTATTCATTTCTCTCACACATCGTTCTTGTAGTTTGATCAAGTCTGACTGTTCTACTGCCAACAAGCCGTGTGTATTATTTTATTTTATTTTTCTCTCGTTGTTATTTTGTGGCGACTGTCGCTCTCTCTTGTGCTCGGTTCGTTCGCTCTCTGTCTCCTCAGTGTGTGAGTGTGTGTGTGCATGTATCTGCATGAGTTCTTCTTTTATTTTTGGTTCTTCTCTTCATTTGCTCAATAGATGCACACAATATTCCATATGACCAACATACATCGAATCGGGAAAAAGTAGTCGGAATATAGTAGTAGGAAAGGAATACAGAAGAGAAATAACACAGAAAGAAAAGAAAATAACATAAAACACTGAAATAATAGAAAAGAATACACACGCCAGAGTAACAGCAGCAGAAAGAAGTTAAACGAACAGAAGAGAAGAGAAAAAAAAAATCAAAATGGCCGTGAATATATTGGAGGGTTGACGTCGATTTCATACAGCAAATTCGTTTATGCTGCCAAATTTACCGAGCATAATTATCAAATACGCACAATCAACAACATCGACATCCACAGATTATTACCAGAAAGAATAACACTCAGACATTTTCTAGCACCTCATTTTCGAATTGCGATTTTGTGTGTTATTGTTGCGTGTTTTTGTGTGTTTCTTGCTAAGTTTTTTTTTCTTCTATTCTCTTTCGAAGAGAGTGAGATTGATTGAGTGAGTGAAGAGTGTGCAAAGCACACACAAGAAGTGAAACCAACAGAAATAATAGTAAAAAAAAACGAAGTAATATTAATATGAAAACTTTCTCGATTGATGTTTGTCTCTTCGGTGGTGATAATCTATATATATAAAAAAGAAGTCATTGTGCTTAAAATCCAGAACTAGAAGAAAAAGAAGAAAAAACAACGGTGTGTGCTAAGTTGTTAGTGCACGTTTAAAAAGGAAGTTGATTCGGTTGAAAGAAAAAGAGAGAGAAAACAGAGTATTCAAATGAAAGTGTTATCATTCAACAACAAGACACATCATTCATTCAATGCAGAGGAGATAAAACCAAAAACAAATAACAATAAACACATCACACATTAAACGGAGTGGCACAAAGAAACGACGACGACGACGACGACGACGACGACGACGACGACGACAACAACAACAACGACAACTGCGATAGAAAATCATATACAAAAATTTCTCAGCTCAACAGTTACAGCACCACCATCAACGCATTAAATGTGATGAATTGATCAGCATACCGTTGACAACAGCAATTTTGGGGAATTCGTTGTTGTTTTGTTGTTCACTCTCTCTCTCTCTCTCTCTCTATATATCTCGGTGTGTGACATTGTTTTTCGTGTGTGTGTGTCGACAAAATCTTTGATTGTGCATATTTTAAGCCGAGTGTTTTCCTACCATCAACATAACAAATGTTTATTTTATGTTATTTGAAGTCAAGCAGTTTCCACATCCACATAGTTCCATGTTATTTAGTGTAAGTGTGAGTGTATGTATGTGCAGCGAGAGTGCAGCAGTTCAATTTGATCAATGTGTGCATCCTTTACTCTCGTCTCATGCGCTTTTTTTCTCTCTCTCTCTCGTTGCAATTGCTAATTAATTTACAATACCACCAATAACATTATCAAAGTGCCCTGTATGCCTGTTTCGTTTGTCGTATTGTAAGGCAAAAGTCCAACAACACGCTCTCGGAGAACATAGAAATAAAAAACAGACGGGCCAAAAGACATTTGAGCAAAGACAACAACACAAACACATACACACAACGCCGTCTGGTTCAGTAAATTTTTTTGGCTATTGCCAAAAGAAGAATAAAAACGAAAGAAACAAAACGTAGTATGAAAACCTATCGTGAGATTGTATGTACAATGTCAACATTTCAACATAATAATCAACCAAAACGAATTTGAGAAAGACCAAGACAATTTTATGCACTTTAACCGAAAGTTTCATTCCGAATTTACTGCCGTGTCTTGTTATCGGACAAATTGAAGTTCCTGTTTGCAAAAATAAATCGAACAAAAAAGAAGAAAAAAGAAAGAAACGTGTGTGCAACACATTCTTCTCGTGTTTATTTCTTTATTATTTTTTTTTTTGTTGTTTTTGTTGTTCCTGTTAATTGGTTTCGGTGTTTCATATTTACACAAAGAATAGAAACTACTAAAAACTTTTTACCATCTTTGGAATACGAATTTAAACGAAATAAACGAACGACGACAAACCGTCGACAGAAAGAGAAAAAGGAAAGAACGAGACACAGTTAAGACACATTTATTGTTTGGGTAAGTGCTTTTTAATAGGATATGAAAATAAAATGTAATTAGAAGTTGTGTCATTTGAGCTGAGATTGTGCCTCTCTTGCCTCCACCTCCACCCCCATCACTACCTTTTCTCTCACTCTCTCTCACTCTCTCTCTCTCTCCTTTCGACGGCAAAATATGAGAATGCACAAAGAAAAACACAATTCTCGGTTTCGGCATCAGCGTTTTGTCGTAAGCGACTCAAGGAATTAGTAACTTTAATTAAGCGCAGCAGTTAGTTTTTCGATGGTAGAAAGGCACAAAATACCAGAAGAAAAAACACAACAAACACACAAAGAACGAAACAAACGGAACGATACCGTATTTGAGCTAAATATTCAAATCCAATTTCACGCTGCACCTATTTTACTTAATACACCTATTACTTTTGTTTTCTCTCCCTCACCTTTGTGCCTCATCCCATTCAATCGCGCGTCCACCATCATTTTCATACGCACGACACACACACACACACACACACACACACACATACACAGCACAGCATGTATTATTGTATTTCCTTTCGGGTAGAAACGTGGTTACCACCAGAGCCAAAAAAAACAAAACACTTTCAAATGCCATGCCTAATGGAGTGTGTGTGTGTACCAAAAGAATCGATTGACACACCATGTTGTTCTGTATGTAGATCAGAAAATGCCGATTTCCAGTTGAAAAAAAAAAAGAAGAGCGAACGTGTTGAACCGAATAACAACAACGTGAAAAATGTAAAATAGATTGTGCACAACCAATTTCCATTTATTTAGCGATGAATTTCAAATGAAATCAGTTGTCCCGAGCTTTACAAGCCGCACATTTTTCGTATATGTAAATCAGCGTTAATAATTTGACGAATTCATGCGAATGGCTTTCTTGTTGTTTATTACTGTTATTGGCTGTTGTTGTTGTTGGTATTTTATGAAGGATTGGTGTGCTATAAGCGGGAGACGGGGCCTCTCACCGGAATGCAATCAATTGCGGCTGGCGTCGCACGAAATTATGCGTTCGCAAACGCATTTACACACGCGAATCCATTTAGAAGAAGCAAAAAAAAAATCCCCCATGCTACATATACAAACAGACACATAGACTCTCATTGTCGGGCAATACCACACACGGGCCACACGGCTCGGTGTTGTTGGAATTGATACAAAATATGGCCATTTGATAAGTGAAACGCCTACGCAAATTTCATTTATTCACTGGCAAAATGAATGAAAAAACTATTGAACAACAGCTACAATGACGACAAAAGCCGTTTGTCGTTTATGCCATTGGCGTACACGTTTTGTATGCCGTTATTGTTATTGTTGTGTTTCGTTTTTTTTTTCTTGCAATCGGGTTGCGACTCGGTTTTTTCTCTCTCTCTCTCTCTGCTATATGCTTGTTCACGTTTATATTAAATAATATATTATCTTGTTCAGAGTGATTAGAAATTATGGCAAAACGAAATGTTATTAGTGCCATGGATTGGCCGAGTTGAAAAGCGTTCACGAACGCCAAAAGCGTTTTATCGAACATAGATATCATTTTCACAGCGTGCGAGTGAGTGAGTGAGAGAGTGAAATCGAGTACGAGCGAGAGAAAATGATGAAAAAAATGAAACAAATGTTTGTATTTTAAGCAAATAAAATGATTCGACCGCAGACATTGCAATGGCTTACAGGTCAATCGAACGTTCTGTTTTCGACATTTTCGGAAACACCCGAAAGCGGTTGGAAATTTTCGGCAGAAATCGATCGAAATCTTAAACACCGTTTTAAAATCAAATATTCATTCAAATGAAATATCCGCTTAAGCTTCCGTAGATTCGATACACAAAATCGACAAAATATATCAAATTTATAGCGCAAAACCGATGGCTGACTAGCTGCTTGGAATGCCGCATTCTTCTTTTATCTCTCTCTCTCTCTCTCCCTCTCACATGCTACTATCATTTTGTGAACATTAAACCGTACATGAACCACTTTATCTTGAAACGCGGTTGAGTTGACTCTCATATCAGTATCAATATAATATAGTTTGTATTGGTTTTCTCTTTCTCTCTCCCTTTCTATCGGTTCGTATCGAAATATCATCATCGAATTGTGTGTGCGTGCGTTTGTACGGTATGGTAAAATGTGGAGCATTGCGCTTCAATGACATCCTTTTGCAGTGATCGGACGCTTATTGTTTCATGCCACATGCACACAAAATATAATTATATTCCATTTTGTAGCGCAGTGGCAGTTTCATCTCTTCCGTCGTCCGATTGCATTATTGCATTCACCTTGTGCTTTGTCGCTGATTTACTGTTTACATTTGAACATTTCAATGAAACTCATGCTTTTCGGGTGGCATCAAACCAGAAAATGAAAAATATAAGCAATACGACCACTGCCGTAGTTATCGTCATCATCGTCATGGGGTCTTACACACACACACACACACACACACACACACACAAACAAATTCATATCAAACCATTGTTCCAAAAAATTGTGTTGCATTTTGAGATTATTTAATCGGTTTTTTCCGTTTGGTATTTCTGCCTTCAGAATCTAAAAATAGCAGCGAAAATGTGGATGTGAGAACGAAAGAAAGAATTACCGTTTGCTCTGGAACACACCAGGCCAACATTGAACTCTTACAACTTAAATGTGAAGTTCATATAATAAAATCATATCCAAAAATATACAAAACCCAAAACCAAGAAAGAAGAAGCAAAAAAACAACAACAAAATTCCGACGAAACAACAAACGGGCACAAGCAATTAAATGCTTACACAGTTTCTATTTGTGTAAATAATTGAAACGGGCCACATTTGAAGTGCACATACGATCTCACATATCTCTCGCGCGTCGGAGAAAGAGAAAAATGTGTGTTCGTCGGCTGCCAAAGAAAGAGAAATTTGTTGGAAGAAAGCGTTCGCGAGCTCAGTGCGAAGGAGAGAAAATGAATACAACAGAAAACAGAGGAAAAAAACACACAACAACCATACGATTCAAAGAAACGAAGTAGAGAGAAGCAAAAATAAAATAGTATAGCCCAACAACAAAATGTTGAATGTATGTCTGGTGAGCGACGATTATCGCGCGCCAACCATGAGACTCCAGTATATATAACTCTTTAATGTTTTATTTGACTATTGTCGCCGTTAAACAGATTTCTGCTATTCATCTCGTGCATGCACATGGACACACACACACATACACCAACCATTTCGGGGATATTTGAACAGTTGGCCCAATCGAGACATTTATACATACATGCCATAGATATAGCGACGGAATTTTCATCTGACTGTTTTTAACCATGCCACTTGAAAAAAAAAATTTTTCAATGGACAACCAACTGGATGGAGTGTCACGCTGCTTTTTCGCTTCTTTGAATGATTTAATAAAGTCAATTAATGGGCTCGCTCTCTCTCTCCCAACCGAAAATTTCCTCATTTGACTGAAAAATGGGATTTGCTGTTGCTATTGCTTCTGTTACTCATCCTACTGCTGCTGCCGCTGCTCCTACTCCAACTTCTGCTGGAATGATAAAAACAGCCCATCATCATTCACATAGATAATCGATTTTCTCTAAAAATATACACGACGATTTTCGTAATATCGTTACATTTGCATGCCATCGACAACGATGCGACAACAGTAACGACGATGACGAACGATAACCAAATTCAATTCTAGCGTGAACGATTCGGCTGTATCCTGTTTGTGGGCTGGGCATATCAATGCGAGCGCGCACATGTATGCGATATATTCGTTCAAGTGAGAGATATTTTTTTCCATTTTCCATGGAAATGCTATTTTTGGATTTGATTTCTCAAATTGAAAATGGTATTCGTCACATTGCACAGACACTTTGCCGAAGTAATAGCAGCAGCAATAGCACAAGCAACAGTAGATTTAGTAGCAACAACAAGCCGTCAGCCACTTTTTTTGATTTCAAACTCGTTCAGTTGGCTGACTGACGACCAACCGATTCCATTTGATCAGTGCTCTTCACCCGTTGCTTGTTCCTTGAATTTCTTGCTCGCAATGAAAAATAAAACAATGCGGAGTTTGTGGTTGCAATTAGCAGACAATTTTTCTCTCTCTTTCTCTCTCTCTCTCTCTCTCTCTATTCCAGCTGTGAACTCGTTTCACAAATGGCAATTAAGTTGAAAATTGTAGATAAACAGATGAATGTTGTGCACGAAATCAATAATGGCACGATGCACTCGAATTGCTAAACTCATTTGATTTATGTGCTGCTTGTTTTATCGATTAAAATTCGTTAGATATACAGTCATGGACAAAATTGAGCGTACGCCTATAAATTTTGCGTTTTATTTTTTCCAGTAACTTTTCATCTCAAATGTAATATATCAATGGGAAGTACATAAAAAATCAATAATATTGGCAATTTTGAACATCTAAATTGGCCGGCCAATAGGCGGCTTATGGCTCTCGGTAAAAATGGCCAAAAATTCAAGCCTTTTTCTCCAGCCGTTCGATTTAAAAAGTTTAAATGCAGTTTTGAAGGCCTTCAGGAGCAGATACTTTTAAACGCTGAAAACTTTCGGATCGGCTTCAATTTGGGCAAGTTATGGCCGTTTGAAAACCCAAAAAAAATTTGACGAAAATTTTCGTACGCCTATAACTTGGTTAAATTGTAACCGATTTCTATGTTTTATACTATTAAAATTATCTTCATTAAATGGGCTTTCCAACGACATATGACATTTCGCAATCAAACGCTTGGTTTAATTTTTCGAAAAAAATCGGCCATTTTTCCAACGGCCATAACTTGGCCAAATTGAAACCAATCAGAAAGTTTTCAGCGTTTAAAAGTATCTGCTCCTGAAGGCCTTCGAAACTGCATTTAAACTTTTTAAATCGAACGGCTGGGGAATTGAATTTTTGGCCGTTTTTACCGAGGGCCATAAGCCGCCTATTGGCCGGCCAATTTTGATGTTCAAAATTGCCAATGTTATTCATTTTTCATGTACTTCCCATTGATATATTACATTTGAGATGAAAAGTTACTGGAAAAAATAAAACACAAATTTATAGGCGTACGCTCAATTTTGTCCATGACTGTATGTGTATGTATAATGGAGAGATTGTTTTTTTTTCTTCTACTGTAGTCAAGTCCTAGTCTTCGTTTGGAGGAAACTGAATTGATCTTGTTCGCTTCACTTTTCATTTCGATGCGATTCGATGGATTGATGGATGTTAAAATGAAGATGAAGAAATAGTCAACGGTGTAACGAACGAAAAATGTGATTTTCAATCTGCCCCGACGATTTTATTTTATGTCAATACTTCGCTTCAATCATCATTCGGCATTTGTTTTGGTTTTTAGTTTTTATTCAAAGTCTTTTTTTTTTTCAAATTGATATGAAACAAAAGAAAGCGAGCGAGAGTGATTACGAAAATTGCCCTTCAAATATTGGAGTTGATAGAAAAAACTAAAGCAACATCTGGTTGCTCATCAATCATGTCTCTAATTTTAATGCTATTACAAATTTTAATCAAACAATTAGATTCAAGATAACTAGCATTTGACCAGTTCAGCACTAGAAACACAGTGTATGTGGTTGTGGATGCTGTTGTATTTTATGTCCTTTTTCTGTGTAGCTATTGAGTATTACGAGCGGGAAAAAAAAACACAACGAGAAGAGTGTAAACATTGATGCGAAAAAAGGTGAAATATTGACATTGACATAATCCAGTGCAAATGCAAAGTGATATGGATGCTGTTGAATGAGCATCGCATGGGGCAATCGCACGAAACATTTTCCACGTTATAGTTTCGAGTCTCTTGCTTTCGCTCTTCCTCTCTTTCTCTCCGCCTCTGCTTCATTCTCCCTTTCTCTCTTTCACACACTCTTTTTCTCGCACATTCTCTTGCGTTGAGATTGAATCGTTCGGGGAGTTGTGTGGAATCCGGAGCAAACGCCAGTGAAACGAGCATCAATCAGAAGAACAAGCAGTTGAAATGCGCATTCCATGTTTAATACTCTCGAAGCGAATGCAAGAGAGAAAAAAGGGCGAACGAGAGAGAGATGGGGAGGTGAGGAAAAGCCAAAATAGATAAAATAAAAAATGCAGAAATCTATAGCATTTTCATTATCACACATAAAATTGCGACAGACAGACAGAACGGAGACGCCTGGTTGCGTTCATCTCGGGTGGAATTTAAATGTTTTAGTTAAATAAATCGCGGGGCCCCAAAGAGAAATTCTACGATTGAGTTGTTGCAATGCATAACATCCAAATGAACACAGAAGAAAGGGAAAAAAACCGATTGCAACCGCTTGTTTTTTTTTTCTGAATTACAATGTAAAATTCGTGCAATTGAAACAAAACAAAAAACCCAACTATATATGTGTATGTGTGTTTTTTTTGCTTGCCCGATGATTGAGTTGATATCAATTAATTATACTAACGGAAAATTGATTGGCAAACCAATGTGGATGTTCGAGGTAAAATCGCTTTACACTTTGTTGACTGAAAAATAGAATTCGAATAAAAAGCAAAATTATTATACCAAAATGGAAATAATTTCAACAGTTTTGCACAAGAATCGATTTCTCCCCTCATCTTCGGTCGCACGCACGCACTCAATCGACCCACCGAATTGGATTTTGCTCCATGTTATCCATTACACATACAGATGAGCCGCTCTTTACATACACACACTCACACATAGACTATGAGAGGCTCAAAGCCGCCTGCAATACTACGCACATATTTTATTTTTCGGAGTCATCAAATGTCAACAACACTGAATGAATGAATGAATGAAAAAGACAGAGTCCAAATATCTAACCGAATTGAACGCATAGCGATGAATGCTAAAAAACATAGCGATGAAGAAAAACGAGCGAAAAAAGTTATTTCGAAGAAAAATAAATGTTTGTTCTGCAATGTGAAACGAAAGCGGACTATTCTTTTCGCTAATCGCCCATCATTTGGTGTTTAACATCAACCATAATAATAACTTCTCGTGTAATGGTCATTTGTTCGTTTGCAAATTGTGGCAACAAAAATTGATGCGGAATCAACTCATCACGCGACACATCAAAACACGCATGACCATCGCATTCAAAACAAATTTTTATTACATTTGATCGATAATGGCCGGTTGCTTCTCTCTCTCTCCTTCTCTCACACTCTCTCGGCTTTTGTTTCGATTTCTATATTCAGATTGTCGCGCGCACGTACTTGATGTACACTGATTCTGATAATAATGGATTGCAAATTCACTTGAAATGTTCTCAAAACTTTTAAATCATTGCTATTAAATATTACAGAATGGGGGCGTTCCAAATCCTATCCATTTCATTTCATTCCTTTGGCTCAATTGAGCACACGCGTTCGGATTATCCCAAAATGATGGGAATTAATGCCAATTTTCCACGGAAAATGAAATCGTTAATAAATGTGGAAAAAATAAATTGAAATGTAAAAATAAATCAAAATTGATTTATTGAAGAGAGTGATTTATTTATTTGCCTGAAATTATCTTGAAATTGTTTTCTTCGTACTTTTGTTAAAAATGCCCATACATTTTACATTTGAACATATTTTTTTTTTTCGTAGATTTCATTCTCAAGAAAAATACCGAACATTTTATCACAATAATTGTTTACGTTAAAAAAAAATTGTAATTCATGCGAAATGTATTTCCAGCTCAGATTGTATGAACAAAAACATGAAAAAAAATATACATATGAAAAATTAGGGCGAAACTAAAAAAATACGAAGATAAGTCAAAGTAAATTCACGATTTCTTTGAAACAGAAGAAGAAGAAGAAGTACGAAAAAATGTGGATCTGATAATATCGCCAGAGTTTTGCCATGGCATAAAAACGAAAATTTCATGTACAAAATGTATGATTCCGCTGTATCACTTTTCGAAACGTCGAAGGCCAAAAGGTCTCAGAGGAAATATGCTACGCAGTTGAAGAGAAAATATATCTGATTTGTAAATGTAGTACAAATTTTAATTTGCTACACACAAATACATCACATAAGTAACAACGTACTTATGTCGTTTTATTTTCGGTTGCGTTTGAAATGGATGTTATAAAAAATCGCGCAACATACACACATACAGTGTTTTTTTTTTCTTCTGTGTCGTCGTATTTGAAATTGGATAATGGTGTGTGCGCGCAAGTTGAAGAATTTCAATATTCAAAATGTGAGTTGGCACATCAAGCAAGTAGCATTCACTAGTCATCTGCTTCCTGACGCAGTCTGCTGCTCCGATTACGCAGATTTTCTCCGAATCTTGTGTGTGTGGCAATAATATTA
Source organism: Sitodiplosis mosellana (assembly GCF_009176505.1). Taxonomy (NCBI): domain Eukaryota; kingdom Metazoa; phylum Arthropoda; class Insecta; order Diptera; family Cecidomyiidae; genus Sitodiplosis; species Sitodiplosis mosellana. The sequence continues at coordinate 2,154,613 of NW_022601432.1, read as the reverse complement.
GTAGCATGACGAGAATGACTTATTGCCATCATTATGATTCATAATTTACTTATCCTTCTATAAGATGACGTTTATGTTTATCGTACTGCTACTACTGCTGCCGCTGTTTTGGCTTCGAATACATATACGAACGATATATATCGTAATCTAGCCCTGCACCCGTCCGCAATTTTACAATAAGAAAATGTGTAATAATCGTGAATCGTCGTTGATGTGATGGCCTATCAATATGCTCTTAGTCGGAAATAGCGAAACTTAAGTGGTTGATCATTTCAAAGAGGTTGAAATCAAGCAGAAAGAAAATCGCATACAAATCGAACGATTGCTTGCAGCTTAAGAAAATATCAATTGTGCATTTGACATTAGTGTTTGCGTTTGTGGTGGTTTTTCTTTTGGTCGTGCGACCACAAAGTGAACTGGCAAAAATTGACAGAGAGAGAGAGAGAGAGATAGAGTCATGAGTGCCTAAAGCGCGCAACAAGGCTCCGTTCTGTGCAAGTAATCCCGTGAATTGAATGGATACTGTGTCGCTTCTTTCGCCGCACCGCATTTTCAAATGATTCACTCGAAGACGTCAACTGTCTATACCGAAGGGCTTGCGACGAACAAATATATATGAAATATCTTCAAATATATTCAAAAATGTCAAATATTTCAAATATTGAAGCATTATTTGTTTACAAAATGCATCTTGATATTTCGTATGTTTGACATATTTGGCTATATTTCAAATATTTCATATATTTGAAAATTTAGAGAAATATTTCATATAGATATAGTCAAAATAATATCGGGTAAAACCAAAAAACGTCAAAATGTGGCTTAAATATGCCTTAAATATATCAAATATTCCAAATATTTGAAATATGACGGAATATGACTGAAAAATAGAAATATATGAAAATATTGCCGTATTTCAGGCGTCGCAAGCCCTTCGGTCTATACAAAGAGTTTATTTATTACTTTTGACATTATTTATCTTGTGCTCTCTCTCGCTCTCCGCCATTCTCCGGCGTGGAGACTGGACTGGAGTCAAATCGATTTGCGACAATAGCAAAGGACCAAAGTGAACCATTCCAAGTGAAATCCACTAAATGTGAAATCGATGCTTGCGTCAAGCTGAACGGAAAAAAAGGTTCTTTGTTAAGCTTTGTTTCAATCATTTTTTCGACTTAATTTCCAAGCTGAAAACACATTTATCTTCGTCGGTCGCTCCTTGCGACGATGCTTACTCGCCATACACACATACACACACACACACACACATACAAAAAGCGTCTAGGCTAACGCAAAAAAATCAAATGCTTCTATAACATTGTATGTATTTTTTTGTGCGTGCTCTTAACTCGATTATTTCATGTCCATTTCGAAACGATGAAGATGAAAGCATCGGCACAGTGAACGATGCTCTGTGTCCAACGAATGAATCTTTATAAGATGAATCAGATTGAATGCCGTCTTTTTTTTCTGCTTTCGCCTAACAACATGCTAATAAATCAAATGAGGCCGAACTTGATAATCATAATGACTCGTCGGATTCGATGGACGTTTTGTTGTTGTTTTTTTTTTCCTTCCAAACGTCGATGTCTGTCAAAATTCCAAATTTCGAAAGACTTTTTCTAGCGTATTAAAGTACATGGAGTTTCGTTTACTGAACGTCAAGTAGCATGTATCACATTTCGATATTGACCAGCCAATGCCAAATATGGTGTGCAATTAATCTGAAAATATGTTGCCAGTGACTAACATCATTTCAACCGTTTCAATCGTACTTTGCAGACGGTCCCATGAAAATTGAATCGTATTTTATTTTTAATTCTTTTTTCTCATTTAATTTCTCGTTGTTATTTTTTTTTTTTTGCAAATCAAATAATCGACTTAAGAGAAAAACACGACGGCAAATGTACACAAATTGCAAATTAGAAAGAGTAATTAGAGTGAAAGTTGAGTGGTTGTTAGCTGGTGTAAAGTTTTTGTTGTGGCACGTGCTCGTTGCCAATTTTCACAAAATAGAAACATGCAAATTCTCCCAGACACTCTACACTTGGGACAATTAATGTGATGCTGTTGTTGTTTATTCTATGCCAATCTCCATATTTCAAGTACAAACGAATTTATTTATCTGACTGCAACACACCACATTGTGCATGTTGCAATGCCAAAATGCCAAGTGAAAATGATTTTCTCCTCGGCGACAGACACAGTTCATAGTTTTAACCATTATATTTAGCGATGACAAAACATTTGATAATAATTGGAATTTCAATTTTGGTTTGTTTGTTTCTTGTTCGTTACAGAAATCGGCAAATAAAAATGGAAGAATCGACATTGATAGCGTCATCGTAGAGCTGCCATTTAGAATATTAGAGTATACTTGACATTACAATTTGGTTCCTGTGCAGTTGACTGAGTAACAAAAGTATTGAAGTGAGACAAACACACACACACACACACATCAAAATGGGAAACAAGTGTTGCAGTAAACGTCAAGAACCGGATATCGGTTATCCGGGTAACAAAAAGAATAATGATTTGTCGAATATGTCACAACAAAAGTACCCAAATGGTTCAATAGACAGATACACACCCGATCCGAATCGCGCAAATAAAGTCGATGTCATCCGAACTCGACCAACACGTAAGCCATTCACATTTACCATTTTAGTTAATGCCATTTTCGGAATTTTATTGTCGGTTTTTTTTCTTCTTTCTTTCTTTCTTTAACTCGATAACTGTGCGAACACCTTCAATAATTTTGTTTAGATTTTGCAGGTCATATGAAACGGCGTGTGGTGATTGCATTGTATAATTATACGGCACGCGAGGATACCGATGTGAGTTTTGTGAAAGGTGACCGAATGGAAGTGCTTGATGACACCGAATCGGATTGGTGGCGTGTCATTCACTTGACTACACGACAGGAGGGTTTAATCCCATGGAATTTTGTTGCTGAAGAGCGCAGCGTCAATAGTGAAGAGTATGTTTTCAGTTTATGTTCCATTTTCATTGATTTTGATTAATTTACCCTCTTACTAATCCAGAAGCCAAAAATTTCTTCCGTTTTTCTTCTCTCGCCAAATAGTTGGTTCTTCGAGAATGTGTCACGCAAAGAAGCCGACAAATTGTTATTAGCTGAAGAGAATCCACGAGGAACATTTTTGGTTCGACCATCGGAGCACAATCCAAACGGTTTTTCACTATCTGTTAAAGACTGGGAAGATGGCCGCGGCTATCATGTAAAACACTACAAAATTAAGCCATTGGACAATGGTGGCTACTACATTGCGACAAATCAAACGTTCCCATCTCTGCAAGCATTGGTGTTAGCATACAGCAGTGAGTACACAATTGATAGACGCGTCACATCGAATTACATGGCTATTCTCTTCTATTTGCCATTCAATCCATGAACCGATTTTTAATTTCGTAATTTCTTTCCGTTTCAGAAAATGCACTTGGCCTGTGTCACATATTGTCACGGCCATGTTCGAAGCCACAGCCACAGATGTGGGACCTTGGGCCGGAGTTGCGTGATAAATGGGAGATACCACGTGTCGAAATTCAATTGATTCGAAAATTGGGCCGTGGCAATTTTGGTGAAGTATACTATGGCAAATGGCGAAATAATATCGATGTCGCTGTGAAAACATTGCGCGAAGGTACAATGTCAACGCAAGCATTCTTACAGGAAGCGGCCATTATGAAAAAGTTCCGTCACAATCGTTTGGTTGCATTGTATGCGGTGTGTTCGCAAGAGGAGCCAATTTACATTGTGCAAGAGTACATGTCGAAAGGTAGTTTATTGGACTTTTTGCGCGAAGGTGATGGTAAAAATCTCCAATTCGAAGACTTAATTTATATTGCGGCTCAAATTGCATCCGGCATGGAGTATTTGGAGTCAAAGCAATTGATACATCGTGATTTGGCCGCCCGTAATGTGCTGATTGGTGAAAATAATGTGGCGAAAATTTGTGATTTCGGTTTGGCCCGGGTCATTGCCGACGATGAATATTGCCCGAAACAAGGATCCCGTTTCCCCGTCAAATGGACCGCACCCGAAGCCATTATCTACGGTAAATTCTCAATCAAATCGGATGTATGGTCGTATGGTATCCTGTTGATGGAATTGTTTACATACGGTCAAGTACCGTATCCGGGTATGCATAGCCGTGAGGTGATTGAGCAAATTGAACGTGGCTATCGTATGCCAAAACCACCGAACCATCATCTTCCAGACGATATCTACCATTTAATGTTGCAATGTTGGGATGCTGTACCCGAGAAGCGGCCAACATTCGAATTCCTAAATCACTATTTCGAAAGTTTCACGATCACATCCGAAGTTCCATATCGAGAAGTACAGGATTAGGGCGGCAATAGTGTTTTTTTTTATTGCTATTTTCATTTTCTGGCATAACGCAGATATAGAGATAGAAAAAAAAAACAGCAACAACCACATACATACACACGCATATACAGACATTTGCATTTTGTACATCGGTTTCCTTCACGCAAATTGTTTCCTTCTGGCGGCGATGGTTGCGGTGGTACTCGTATTGTTTAGCCCATAACAAACGCCGCCAATAGAGTCATTGTAGCATATGTTTTTTTTTCTACTGGTTTTATTCGAAATAGAGATATCGCATGAGAATCATTTATTGTTCGCAAATCCTTGCCACCCAATCGGCATTTCGCAGCGCGCACAGCAATTTAGCCCTTCCAACAAAACGGATAAGAACAAAATAAAAAACACACACACACTTACGGCACACGTCTTTTATACCACGATTTTTATACCGAAACAAGTAAATTGTTATTATTATTTAAAAAAAAAGGAAACCTATCATGGAAACAAGTTCCCAATTCATTTAACAAAAAAAATTGGACACTTGAAATCATGTAAATTAAAGCTTTATTATTAGAACAAAGAACAAAAATAAAAACGTCAAAGGGGAAATTCCAAGCGATCAAATCGGATACCATACAACAATTAAGTCGAAATGGGACAAGGAACGAACAAACTAATATGCTAAACAATGAATTCTCACGCACATTTTATATATAAATATATATGAAATCACGAACCTAAATGAATAAGATTCAAGTAGAAAACTAATTGAAACATGAAAATAGCATCAGTGAACTTATTCCAAAAAGAGAAGAAAAAAGAATGAAAAAAAATGTTGAAGTATTAAGCGTTTATATGTTTGCATTCATTTCACACAAATTAATCGTCATGAAGAAAACCAATTTATTATTAAACAAGAGTAGCCAAATAAACGGAATCAAGTGAAACGAGAGAAACACGAGAGAAAAAAAAACATTACACCAAAAAGAAGAGAGAATTTTTAAGACAAAAACAAAACATTGTACTCCACGCTGAAGACATTCGAAGCACAAGAAAAAACGAAATAAAAACAACAACAAAGCAAACTCTGTATTATTACAAAATATACAAGAAAAAAAAACAGCAACAGATAAAAAGCAAACAAACGACTAACAAATAAATTTGATCAGTTCCTGATGATATATAAATATATATTTAAATACTATTTAAACAGAACTAATTAAAAAGAAACAACAACAACAAATAGATATTGTACTTCGGATTTTTAGCATTTGTTACGTACAAGAACGGAAGAACGAAATAAATGGATTTTACAATAAATTACACATAACAAAAGAATTAAAAACAACAACATAAGGCAATCGAATCAATTTTTTCTTCTTTTTTGAACGCAAATTCACAGAGAACAAATGATGCAAAATAAAAAAAACCATAAAAACAACAAACAATGAGAACACATTTATATTGAAATGAAAAATGGTCAAAGGTTTTTCTTTGGACATATTGTTCTATCCCCAGATATTTATTATATACAGACAAAGAAAAAAATCAATTGTAAAATCGTCCATCAGTTAGTTGTGTATGCACGGAAATATTTAGATACAAAGGGGGGAAAAAGCGGAAATTTAGAGGAAAAAAGTCATTATTTTAGTCAAATGCACACACTTTTCAACTTAAATTGGAGCACAGAATTTGAAAGTCGTTCCAACAGAAACAGAAGTGAAATACGCATGGAATTCCTTTTTTTTTAAAGATTTTTTTTTTCCATTTTGGGAATCATATTTTTTTTTCGAAGTAGTTTTATTTATTTTGCCGGAATGAAGACATTAGCGTCGAAATTTTTTTGAGAAGAATTGGTCCAAAACAGAAAAAAAAAATCAAATGTGCAAGATGCAAACATAGAGAAGGTTCGTAGAATGTAAGAAATCAAAAAAAAAAAAAATGAAGTGGATATTTAAAATTACATGATTGTTAATTTTTCTAAATGTGAAAACCAAATTTAAAAAAACACACACAATTTTTATCAAGCAAATATGGTCAGAGTATAAAGGAACGCCATGTAACCGCCCCGTGGAAGATGATTTTAAAGAGAAGAAAAGTAGTTTTTTTTTTGCTGTTTAATTGATTTATTATTTATTTAATTTGATTAAATGCCCTCCCATGGCCCATATTTGGAGAAGACACAGAGCAACAGAAAAAAAAGAAAGAAACAAACAGACAAATTGAGTCATTATCTAAACCAAAGGCTAAAAATTAAATTTTGTGTTTAAAATTCGAGATTAAAAAAAACGTTTAAAACATATTCATTCGCATAATATATGATCGGGCGGCAGCACATACACACGGCTGCATCCACCAAAATGAAATAGCTAAATCAAGCTAAATGTAGTATATTTCGAATAAATTTTTGCTTATAGTGTTCTTGCCTGTTTATTATCATTTCACCCTCCTCCCCCTCATCCCTCCTTTCCATCAATTTCATCTCTCGTTTGATTTTGAAAATAAGTGTAGAACAGTTCGGTGCGGTTGTAATTGTTTTCCCTTTTTATATATACACATATATGAATATTTCATTGAATTACACAGAAAAAAAAAGAGAGAGAGAAGAAATGGGATAAATAGAACACAGAGTGTAATAGCTTCATTGTGTGGCAAATAGAATTAAAAATGCATCACAACAGGACAGAATAATAGAACAATAGAGAGAAATAAACCCAATGCAAGGTATACGCAGACCGAATATCAAGTAATACGTTCATGTGGGCAGTAGTTCATGCAATATTATTATTTTTTTTGCGCACTTTTTCCTCCAATTGAAATGCAAAGCAGATATGAAACAGATATGTAGTATATGATGAAATACGATAGATAATGCAGTCGATAGAAAAGTGGATATTTTTTTGTGCTAGATCGAAGCAGTAATTTTATTTCCATCACATACGCTTCCTATTTTTCTAATATGGTTTTTAATTCCAAATCATTAGACATAGCAACAGGAGCAGCAGCATCAGACATAATGAAAATAATCGATTTTTTGGCAGACTTAGAGCAACCACATTCATTTAAGCATAGAATTGTAAATAAATGATAATTTTCTCAACAAAACGAATACTAAAGACGATACAAAAAAAAATGAACACATAATGATAAATCAATAGCCGAATGAATGTAAAGAGAACATTGAGTCAAACTAGGAATGAAAAAAAATATAGATGAAATCTCGTGAAAACCGTATTAAAATTTAAATTAAGCTGAACAAAACGACAGCAACATCAACCGACTCTTTTTTATGCGTATGTTTTCGAAGTGAAAATTATTGCAAAAAAAAAAAAAACAAATTAAAAATATCTTAAACTAAAATGGTAAAAAAAGCAATTGTGAAACTATAAACTAAGATATTGTTAGGAATATATTGATGAACACCTACCTACCTACATGCGTGAAAATTAAAATCGAAAACACATTGACACGTGAAACGCGCAACTGAAAAACATCAGCACAAAAAAGGAGAAAAAAAACGTTGTAATCTGCAATCACACTTTGTAAAATGAAATCCCTCGCATTAAAACGAAAAATCAAAAGAGCAAACGAAAAATAAAAGCCGACGACAATTCTTTGAATTTTTTCTATCGATAGCATCTATCATTGATGAATTGCTTGCGATTCACAACAACAACTACAAAAAAAAACAGTCAAAAGTGATGTCAACATTAACTAAATAATAAATAAAACTTAATCGAATCAACACACTAAATACACACACACACACACACACACAAACAAACAAACAAACAAACGCTACTACACTTTTTGATATGGAACCATAGAAATTGCGATTATTTCGATCGAAACCATGATTTGTTTTGCATTTTTATTTTTGGTGGCTGCTTTTTTCATGCCTATAATCTCTGCTTTGTCCAAATAGCTAAGATCTCTGTCGTAACTTTTTTCTAACAAGCACTTTTTTCTACAAACTAATTAACATTGTGAATAAAGAAAATGAATATTTCACGCACCGTGTGCTCGTCATCTGTTAAGGCATATATATATACATATTTCCTAAATGTAAATAAATACAAAGAACAAAAAACACCGACACACTGACAGCACACACCACTTCATTTCAAGTGAATCTTCTCTTTAGAATACCTAACATTTATCGATTTTTCATGAACAAAGAAAAAAAAAACAGGAGAAATTAATTAAAGTTTATGCAACCACACATATAAAGAATGAAAACAAAAAAAAAGAACAACAATTTAACGATGAACAAATGCTGAGAAGAAATGAACAGAAAAAAGCATTACGTATTTATTTAATTAAATTAATTTCGATGTGTTTTAGTACCTAAACTAAGTTTAAAATGAAAATAAACCACACATTCACATTATTTATACAGATATATGTTATAAAAAAAAAACAATTGAATATGGATTGAAAACACATCCAGGCAAAAAAAAAAACAACAACAACAACAAAGAAACACACACAACATCAACACAAAATTTATTATTAAAATTGAGGTAAAAATAAACGAAGAAATCACTATGTATGAATTTAAAAATGGAATAAATGTAAAACTGAAATTACACACACACACACACACCCTTTTATTTCGATTCCAATTGGCTTTTTGTTCATTTTGCAGTTGCATTGAATGAAGAACACTCATTATAGATAATTTGCAGACGACCCATATGAGGCTGTGAGAATGAAAATGGCAATACAGGAATAAACATTCTGAAACGAAACATAAAACAGCAAACACGCAAAAGTGAATCATGAATGTTTGAGCAGCAGCATTGAACCATTAGTATCGGTACGTGCGCGTAAATTTATGATTTGCTTCAACACAGCGCCCATTCAAGATTCACTTTTGAGAATTTTCTTTCTATTTTTGTTACGTTGCGCATTTGTATGTTTTCGTTTCATGAGTCAGTTAAAAAAAAAAATTTATTCATTTCCAAACTCACCGTAGTTTTAATTCAATCCAGACAAAATATATTATTTCAAATCATAGACCTTGATTTGCGTTAAACAAGAGTATGTATTTTGTTAGTTTTGAATACCAATAAACAGGAGTATGTTTTTCTGACTTTGGTTGTTGAATGTTTGTTCAAATTGGTGAACTAATCATTTGTACATTTGGCGGTGCCCGATACTTCAATTGAACAAATTGGTTTTTGAAAAAAATAGAGTATGCTCGCATAAATGGTAAAAAATATTAAGTTCTCTGGACGAAGAATAACAGGGGTGCATAAGTCTCAGCACGTAAACGAGCTCCACTTATTATACGGCATTGACATGAACGAACAGCATTAGAATGAATGTACATGAGTGAAATGATAACATCACTGAAACCGTAGCGCATGGAAAATAACACAGAAGAAATGCGACAACAAACAAACATTGCAAAATCACAACGCATCAGAGAGAGTGGGAGCATCTGTGCTATTCGCACAACAGCAAATATTCATAGCACGCTGGTACCGTGTCAGTGGAGACTACCAATACCAACGCAAATTAGAACCATTGATTTGTATTGTTGACATCATTGAGTCCAGTGCCAGTGCGTTATGAATATTAAGCCGCTAAGAAAGAAAATTCTCAAAAGTGAATCTTGAATGAGCGCTGTGTTGAAGCGAATCATGAATTTACACACACGTACCGATACTCGCGGTTCACTGCTGCTGCTGCTAAAACATTCATGATTCCCTTTTGCGTGTTTGCTGTTTTATGTTTCGTTTCAGAATGTTTATTCCTGTATTGCCATTTTCATTCTCACAGCCTCATATGTTGTTCAACCAACAAACACTTTGTTGCTTTTTTCGCCGTACAATTTGTATTTTAACAATAAAAAAAACCAGCTCAACGGAAAAAAAATGAATTTTTTTTTCTAAAATAAATTAAAGGATTTAATGGGAAATTATTTTTTTTTGATCCAATTGATGTGCTTAGAGCTAAATTAGAGGTGTCAACGAACAAATTTTCGAACAATTTTTTTTGTCTGAACTTTGTTCTGAAAAATGTTCAAAACTTATCCAAAACAATTTTCAGCTCGAAATACAGAAAAAAAAATTGTTTGAAATTTGGTTCGTTGACACCTCTAGATCTGAATTGCTTCTTAAATTTTCCGAAAAAAAAATCTCTTTGACAATTTTGCAAATTCCTTTCAGAATTAGCTAATATTTTAGCTAGCTTATTTGTACGAAAATAATTTTTGGACCAAACGTTTTGGTGTAAAAATGCCTGCCATGTTGAATTTCCTAGCTCCAGGCGTCTATTACGCTATTTCATCGCATTCATTCAATTTTTTTTCTAGGAGAAATTTTATTCGTTCAAAGCAAAGATAGAAGAATAGCAAATTTTGATCTGACATTGCTAATGTGGTCATTTGACGTAGATTCAAGCCGCGTATCAAAAAGTCGCATTGTTTTCGTTCTAGATTATTGTTTCAAATGATTCGATTCTAGTTTCTTCCAATGAAAGTCTTACATAATCAGTATTCGAAGAAAGTCAGAGCCGCGTTAATAGGATGCAAGAAGAATTTTCCAAAAAAAAAAGGTTGATTAGGCGTGCAAAACCGCTCGAGAATGTATTTTCTTTGGTTTATCCGAATAATGTACAGCAATTTAGTATGTGTCGAGTCATTGAAGCGGTGGAACTGGAGCAAAATCGGTTGGTGTCGGTTATTTATTTCACAAGTCATTTGAAATCCCATTTCACCGATTCAGTGGTTGTATTTTTGTTGTGCACCATTGTTTATTCGCCACCATCGCCCTTCACCATTCCACAAAACTAGTATTTCTAGTGGTTGGTGTACGGATGCAAAGTCGAACTTCCAGTACATTACCAATACAAACATTTGAAGATCCTCAGTGGCGTCTTTCCTTGATCTAATTCAAATGAACAAGTACAAGACGTATGGCATGAGCAGTGCCCATGTGAACGATACAAGCCAACTTTTTGGAGCCGCACACACAAACATAAACACACACACACATGCATTTTCGGCAAGACGGTGACAAGCCGAACAAGAAAGTACGACACTTGCCGTCTAAACATACACACGGCAAAATATTTTGGATTAGCCGCACCGCGCCACTGCCGCCATCATCCTCGAAAAATATTAGAGAGCGAAAAAGATATAATTCAATGTGTGTGTTTGTGTCTGAGTGCAAAAACTTTGCATTTCTGCTTACGTTATTTTGGCGATAAATTATGAGAGTGTCAGTTTTGTGTACAATGTTATTAACACTTGTAATTAAACACATCAAACATGTTTATTTGTTTCGTGTCCCAATGTGTATATGTGTGTGTGTATGTGCCATGTTCAGTGACTCCTTTCGGAATTGATATGGAAAAGAAAAGCGCTTGCAACGATAACGCCAACTAGAGAAATCGTGTTCATTGCAACGACTTTGCTGATAGGTTTTCTTTTTCTCATTTCTCTCTCAGTTTCACTCTGTCTCAAACTCTATCTCTCTTCACTAGCTCGTTTAAATATATTCTTGGTGGAATGTAATACGTGCGTTGCACCCGGAACAACGATTTAGAAACTTGCGTTTAGTGAATTTTCAAAGGACCAAACGGGTTATAACGGCATTTATTTCCAATGTGATTATTTGTACAGTGCATGAGCACACACGCACACATACACACACATTCACACATCGTTTGCCGTCGTTTTAGCAATGGGATGAGACAGTGGAATGGAGACAGCCAGAGTGAGAAAGAGAGATTTGGTGTTGGCAAATTCGTAGTGCACCAACGCGCTACTATATTCTATGCAAAAGCTCGTAAATGGATTTAGACATAAATGCAAAAGTAATTGAAAATTCAAATTAAATTCATGTGAATAAACACTCAACTAATACAAATTTTAATAACGCATATTGCACATACCTTTTGTAGGGTGGCCCATGGGAATCCAGTATACATATACACGTATACATACATACATATATCCCATGTCGTTGTTGATAATTTAAAGTCAAAACGCTGAGCTAAATTTCTAAAACGATAATTTGTTATTTCATATGATTTTGAGATAAAATTTGCTACGATTGACCAATAACAAGATGTTGACACATTGGCCATGTTGCCAATTGGGACGGGGCGCAACAGAGAGAGAGAGAGAGAGAGAGAGAGAGTCACCCTTTCGACGCTACACACCATGCTCCCAATCAGTATACGTAACTTAACACCAAATATAATATTTTTACCATAAAACTTATCAACACATGAATTAATATATGCAGCAGGTAGGAGGTATTCATATGTGGTACCATCGCAGTGCTGAAAAATATTTTAATATGACTGGGATTTTATTTGTTTCTGATTGCCGAATACAGTGTGTTCGGAGCATGTAAGCGTCCACACGATTCATACGTATACACATTCGTCGGAGCTCATCACTCGATCCGATAACACACACACACACACATGTACGCCGCTGGTAAAATGAGATTTTCAGTTTTCTATCGCTTTCATTTTATTACTATAATTTGTAATTGTAATTGAATAACGGAAATTTATTACGAAACGAATGAGCGGAATTTTCATAAAATCGAAAATTAATTTATTTACAATTTATGATATGATATTTCCCATATTTGTGCATGTATATTTTCGGCTTTAGTCAGCATTCTGTTCAATGTTCATGACATGATGGAACGAAAGTATTCAAGAATGAATCAAAAATGCCAACCAAAACGTTTTTCCAAACCTACACCGCTCCAATCACAGAAGAAGGGAAAAAAAAACAACATGCACACCCAAGCACCGGATGAAGTATTTGTGCAATGATTTTTGTTGCCAGTGATGCCGATTATTGCATATTTTTAACCACACTCTCGATGTTGCATTACGAATTCAATTAAAATTTTCATACAAGTATGTGTTTGTTGTTTGTGTGCGGTAAATTTGTGTGTTTTTTTTTTTGCTCTGGTTCCACTAATAATTTACATCATTGAATATAAACATGAGAGAAAGCGCCACCACCCACCACCACAACCACCAATGTGCCAATCACATCAGAACTTGTGCTCGAGCCGACATAAATTTGCAAAGGCAAACATAAATTTAGAATTTACCCATTCAAAATGTTTAAAATAACCGTTTTTTGACCAATATATACACCAGTGTTGTAAATTTTGCCATTTTAATTACATGCGCATTTGTAAGGTTTCGTGGAAGCCGTTGATAAAACGACTAAAAAAACATACAAAAAATATACGGATTTTGATGAAAATTG